>NC_041348.1:12593595-12936095 GCF_004354835.1 Perca flavescens
AAAAGTAAGCCATCAGATTCCTCAGAGTTTAAGTTACCTTCAACAGTTTGCATTCCCGAGAGTCTGAGAAAGCCGGGAACATCTCCTCATATTTTTCAACAGCAATCTGTGGAGAGACATGGCGTGTTAAACTTCTACCAACTAACTCTCTGTCCAAACTCCTTAAGCTGAACCACGCAGGTGTAAACTTGCCTTAGCGTTGAGCTCGTCGACAATGAAATGACAGAGGGAAGCTTTGAAGAAGTACTCTTTGGCGCTGTATTTCAGCAATGGGTTGTCCATCGTGTTGGCTCCAACCTAGATACGTCCACATTGTGCAAAAAAAAAAAAAAAGCAGAAGAAATGTCAGCAGCTAAACAAATCAGTGTTGATTGACAAAAGTGCAAGCATGACACGCAAATACAAGCAGTGCACACCTGCTCGTAGATCTCAATAGCCTTCTGGTACTGCTCCAACTGAGCACAGTAAGCCCCCACCTTCAGCAGACACTTGTTGGCAGAGCTGAGTAAAAAAAAAAAAAAAAAAAAAAAAAATAAAAAAGGTACCCAACACATTTAATAAAACACAGATTATAAGAGCTATATCTGGAGTATGTGATATCAATTGATTAGGGACATAACGATACATCCATCTGGACTGATACAATGTATCGATTCAATCATCAACGAGCCAATATTATCGATACAAAGTAAAAAACATTGATACATGTCATGTTTAAGATGCGCCTCTATTTTGAAATTCCCACTTTATATTTAATCTTTACTATTAAAGAGAGTAGTTTGTTTTTAGAATGTCTGGAAGAGCTTAGTAACGAAATTGTCCAATCATATTTTAGTTGCTTTTTTTATATATATATATATATATATATATATATATATATATATATATATATATATATATATATATATATATAGCCTTTGTATCGTCTCGGTCGCAGGCCACCGAAATGAATCAAAATCATATCATGGCAGACTTTGTGATATCATTAAATATTGTATCGTTGCCCAAAGAACTGATATAGCGTATTGTGATAAAATGCGTGATTTACACCCCTTTTATTAGTATATTATTTCGAAAGTTTGTAGGGTGCAGTTCAATAGCATGGGACACTAGAAAACGGGGGAATCAAGAAAGTAAACGTGATGGGACGGCGCTCTGAGCACAGTAGTAGGAAAGGCACAGGTGTAACTAATAACATTACCGATGTCTCTGTTCTATTTAAGTGTTCCCAGTGAGTCATAACAATGCGATAGCGAGCTGGCATGCACAATACCACGGACCCTGAAACAGCCACTGTATATGAAAAAGAGCCATTATTACTGTTATTATATACACGTGTGCTTTTGCTTCTGTGACATGTCACAGAACATGTCTTCTGTGAAAAAGGCCTACTGTTTGCAGTACAGCTCTTGATTCATACTAGTTTCGTAGCTGAAGCCGTCTTAAAAGCGGCAGGCATTTTGAAATAAATGCAAATGTGTGTGTACACACTGACTTTTAATAACACCAACGCCCTGGTAACTGCAGCCTTGCTTATCATAGCAGCAAATAATGCAGACGGGCCCTTTCTCACTGCAGATATTCGGACACGTCATAGCAGGGAAGACACAAGTGTAATTAATAACGATAATGAGTGCACTCCGTGTCCGTTCCGGCCTGGTGTTGTGCATGTCCGCTCACTTGTTAATGTTATTAGTGACAGCTGTGCTTTCACCTGCTATGAGTCAAAAATGGGAAGAGAAAAAAAAGGCTCCTATGAACGAGAGCATTTCTGATTCTGTCGGAGCCATATGGAGATAGAAATAGAAGCTACTAGGGCTGCACGATATGAGGAAAATATCTAATTGTGAATATTTTGACTAATACTGCAATTGCGAGATGATTCACGATAATGGAGGGAATGTTCATTTTTGTTTCATTATTTTCATTAAAAAAAATATTAAAACGACAATGATTATAGTGTGATTTTTTTGAGAGGATGCTCTAAAAAAGAAAAGAAAAAAAGAATCACACTATAATCAGATTTTTTCTTTAGTCCGTAGGATACGATTTGTAGGCCCGGGACGTCCCTGCAGCACCACAATACTTAATTCAGAATGGTTTATATTTTATATAGGCGATTATATTGCACTAGTCCATATTATGATTTAAATATAACTGGGATTAATTGTGCTGCTCTAGAAGCTACATAGCTTCTGATTAACTTTTTTTACTTGTTGAAATTGTCAACATTGAAAAATGAGTTCAAATCTGAAATTGTTATTCTTCACAATATTGTTTTAATGAGTTTTATCATTCTATCAGGTTGTAGAAAAAAAATAAAATAAGTGGACTACACCTACAAAATGTAAACAAGATTTCATATCACTAATTAACTATTATCAGTTTTAGTGATTTTAGAGCTTTTATAAAAAGATATACAGTAGTTTACATCACCTGTTGGATTCTTCCCCTTTGTAGTAGTCTGCTGCTTGTTCATAATGTGCAACAGCCTGTACAAAAGAAGAAAAAAAAAATACTGTTGTGTTCCTCAAAACAAATAAGCCCTATAGTGGTAGTATTAATAATAATAATAATAATGATTAGTACTAACCCACTATGTGACCCCCGATTATGCGACTTTACCTTTTCGATATCCACCAGTTCAGACTCGTAGATCTCTGCGACATTGATGTGGTGTTTGGCTGCGATGGTGAATCTTCCCTGGAGGAGGAGGAGGAGGAGGAGGAGGAGGAGGAGGAGAAGTCATTACTAACTGGATCTATCCACAGACGCCTCTCAAGTCAAAGCGTTACATTCTCGGGGAAAGAGGCCAGGTCAAGCTGTAGCATGTGGCTTTGCGTCTACGAGATTTAAGCTTTTGAAGTGAATCCTCGCTAAAGGAAATAACAAGTAGACAACTTGATCAAGGTATCAGTGTTAAATAAACAACCTTGTCTGCTATGAATATGATATGGGCCCAAAGAATAAAATCGGAGGGGCAGGAAAGGCTGAATCAGTGAGTACGTTTACATGCACACCAATATTCCACTATTATTCCGAATATGGCAATATTCCGAATTTGATACAGGTCATGTAAACAGCATATTCCGGTTGGATCCGAATATAGCATTTTCCGATTAAGACATGTGGGATATTACGGCATTATTCAGGTTTGGACGTGTATACAGCGCATTCGGAATATGCGTCTCAATCGGGGTCTTAACCGCAGTTTACGGCCTCTTGCCTGTTTACGGCTTATGGTCAGCTCTGTGTGTTGCTATGGTTGCTGTACTGTACACAAACCAACCAGCCAACAGTATGCAGGACTGCAGACCCCGATAACAAGGAGAAACAAACAGCTTCTTTTAAACATCATCAAAGACTTGGATATCAACAGGTTTTTGGATATGCGCGCACATCGCTACGCCGACCTTTTCAAGAAGCTGATTGAAGGAATGAAAGAGGGATGCTGTGTTCCCACGGTCCAACAAGTCCGCCACCGCTGGAAAACGTTGAAAAAATATTGTATTTTGCACGGCTACATGTAAACAGGAATATTAGTGGAATACTCACTTTCATTAGCCATGTTAACAGCTTAGTCGGAATATCGTCCTTTTCGGAATAAGGGCAAATATAGGAATATTATGTACACGTAGTCAGTGTGAACGAAGATTTTCAGTCATCTGGATGATGTGATATCAGAACTGATACAGTAAGTCAAAGGAGAGTAGAAGTCACAACTAAACACTTCTCAGCTATAAAAACAAAAAATGATATGACCACTTTCTATATGCATCTTACCATGTCTGTGTATATATCGATGGCAGCATTTAAACACTTGATTGCCTCTTTTGGCCGCATAAAGGCAAGAGGAGGGAACAATTAGTTATTACATACTACATACAATTGTTAGTTTTGTTCAAATCTAACAGACCATTGCACAGCACCACATTCTGTCGACATGCTGTGTTATTTCAACAAGGTGAAATGAGGGGTCTGATACAATCAAACTTTCTTATATGTTGCATGCAGTGTTAAATATACAACAGGTAAAATAAAAAACTAAACTACAAGCAAGACCATCCACATTTTTTTCTACAAACAAATAACACAGCCAGCTCCCATCCCCTAGACCTATACATCAACTAATGGTAAAGGCCATTCCAAGGGGCAATAACTCTAACACATTATAATGTATCTATTGCTTGTAAGTATTAACAACAAAGCAACTAAGGCAGATTGTAATAAGTCAGATCCTCATTATATACTGCAGGCTCACAGCTAGAGACTGGTTAGTAAACTGCCCTGATTTGCTGTTAAACCTGTGAGAATTCAGCCTGGGGGCAACAAATATTTAGGTAATCTAGAAAACTAAAAACTCGATCCACAATGACTCATCCATGGAGACTTGACTTATTTTCTGTCTGAAGACATGTCCCACCTTTATAACCTTATTTCCACACAGCTAGACGTGGGAATCATCCTTACTAAAACGGTCGTCATGAAAACACTCTTAGTGATAAATCTTTTAGTCATGGATGTGATAAATGACAGTGACTGCCTATTGTAGAGTCAACATTTAAATACTTAAACAGTACAAATATTTATCTAAAAAAAAAAAGAGAAATAAAAATGCAGGCACTCAAATGTAAGGTATGGTTTGAAAAAAATAAGTTAGCACGTAGTCTCACCATTGGGGTCAGACTTCTTGTAAGCATTTCCTGCATCAATGAAACTGGTGGCACAGTCATGTTTGTTCTGCAGTTGCATATGGAGACGTGCTGCCTTGCAAAACGCATTTCCAGCAGCTGAAGACAGAGGAAAGAAGGACAGAAACTTTTACACACATACTCCAAACTTCGCCTTTAGCTTGCACTCTAATTTATGCACATAATTCCACTTTTTTTTTTTTACTCGTGGCACCTTCACAAGTGCTGCGCTTAGCAGTAGTGAACAAAGAACCCCGCTAATAATCCTACAGCGTCTCAAGTGTGTGGAAATTGATTATGTGGATAATAATGTGGAGAAAACAGCTTATCGCACCGCTCCAGTTCTTGGCCATCTTGAACATGTTGGCGGCTCTGCAGTACATCTCACATGCTTCTTCCACTTTCTGAGGTCCTCTAGACAGAGAAAAGAAACAAAAAGAAAACAGCTGCACCTCATTGAAAACAAGTAGAAAAGTTATATTGAACGCCGATTGCACTGTATGGCACTATAGGGTGATGTACTGTATGACCTGCAAAGTTGCAGGATTACTCAGGGAGATGCAATGCTCAAATTGGTGGACTGGCTTATATAAATCACTCTACACAGGCACTATATATCTCTCTCCCTCCCTTCGTGACAAGAAGTGGACCCCTGGGAGCTCCCTGGAGTTGTAATAATATTCTGACCATTCAATCATGGCAGAGGATTACATCACCGCTTGATCAGCCACAGAATTACCAGTATAAAGCCCGCAGAGTTATCACGCCAGAGAACTGCCAACTAGTAACATCTGGGGGTCACCTAGAACAAACTTTGGAAAAAAGACTGAGTCACGCAAGACAATGACTGCTGGCTTTTTGTATTTTGGCCCTATGTAAACAAAGCCTTCCTTACCCTCTATGACATGGAAAAACATTCAAATACATGATGACATGCATTAATTAGATTTAAATAACACCAGGAATCAGAGTGTCTGTGACCTTTGTCATGACAGCCATTAGGGAAACGAGAATCACATAATGAATAACAGGGGAAACGTTATTTTAGTTTACTGTGTTATTACCAGTCGGATAAGTAAAATCTTGTAAATTAGGTGCCTTCTTGAAAAATGTTTTGCCTCCGTTTTTCATTTTTGTGGATTTTATTTCTGAGCTGGTCCCATTGTCATTCCTGTACTTAAATTCCATAGAATCAAGGTATAGAGTCAATACAAATGTGAAACAAGCCGCATAAGTTGCACTGCTGAAACATTCAGCAGGATTCTTCTAACAGCATCTGTCTGCGCGGAGGTTTAACCTCTAAAGAAACCTTGGGTCAATGTGTTTTGGGGATTATTCTAGGTGTTAACAAGTGCACTAATAAAAGTAAGTTACCATTAAAAATGGAACCGTGTTAACTGGTGTTGAGTTTTACAAGCAATACATTCACGGCCACTGCCTCAGGGATTATGATAGAAGAGAATGAGTTCGTGTTTTCATCCTGAGGACAGGGTGTAGCTAACTTACAGAAATACATTCCTGGAGTCTTAATGAAATGTAGCCCACTGTTCAGACAACAAAACAATATTGACATATTCCTCTTCGCACAATGCGGAGACTGTGTGAAACTATAGAAAAGGTCGCATATAAATGCCAAAGTAGATATTTTAACCTTGTAAGTAGCGATAGTTAGCTAAAAACAGTCTGCTGCGTAGCTTGCAAGCCAACGGTAGCTAGGTCCAGGAGAGACTCGTGATCTGCTGGCTTGTTTATACTAACAGCTAACGTTAACTGACATACACAGGAATTGTTACACTGAATGCCACGTGTCGTCCCGCTGGTTTAATATCTACCGAAACTTCTACAATATCTTGCAAATTAATCCATCCAGAACTAACTGAATGTATGTCTACATAAAGATCGGCTGCGTGCCAACTTTGCTGCTGACAGTAAAGGCTTGCTAGCTGTTTGTTCTTTGGTGCAGTGCTGTCTTACCCTCCAAACATCCCTCCCAAAAACGAGCCAGAGGATTTGCATTTTTTGTCAGCTTCGGCCATTAGCTGAATAGCCTCCTTCTCTTTCCCAGTGTTGTCCATTTCTTTGCTTTATTTGAGGCAGAAAATACCCGCAGAGGATTCCGCTGTGTACAGTGAGGATTACAGTTGATGGGTTTATTCCATTCAGCGTAGGTGTGCGCCAGCTAGTATCGCGAGACTTTGAGTGCTTGACGTGACAAACACAGTTGGCTTCGACGCAAAAGAAACTACAATTCCCAGTGAAACATGAAGCTCACCATACCGTGTTACGCAATATTTGATGGCGTTCACGTGAATTTTTCCCCATGGATGTATTGATTTTCCCATTGAGGAATATGTCTGCACCATGGATGTATTTAAGAGAACGGTCTGGATAAGAAATGAAATTCCTAGTTTTCTCTTTTTTATGTCAGTTCCTGTAAATATCCACCCAACATTGCACATAACGTCATCAACACAACTGCGATAATAACAATAACAATATGTCGATGTTGAGTTTAGTTGACAGACTCGATTGTATTACTTTTCCCAGATAGCAAAAATGTTGACCCAACAGTAGAATGTGTGCTGAGCATGGTGCTGACACTGACCCAAAGTGCTGCTAACTGCAGTGCAGCTGATTCTAGTCCCAGTGCATCATTGTCATTGATGGCGATTGGCGAAAAATATTAACGTTAACACATTTTACACCGTATCACATCACGTATTTTTCCACTTCTCCACGCAAAGAAAGAATAAAGTACTTTCCTAAAGAAGAAAAATCCTAAAGAAGCAAAATTATCAGTGTGCGTTGTGTTTCTGTACAACAGAGGGGGCTAAAACATTAACTGACTCAGCATCCTCGAGACCAGATTTCCCTTAAGTATTCTTGCTTTTAATAGACATAGCAGACATTCAAGGAAAAGCCCATGTGTTACTAATAATGCCAGTTTACACAATGTTTTCCATTCCTTCAGACTTCCAACACAGATTATGTAAGCTCCAACTCGACCCGCTACATTACAAGGTTCTGGCCATGCAGTCTAAACAGTCTAGATATATGCTTTAGGTGTTTTTAAGTATAGCCCACGGTTTGCTGATAACGAGAAAAGACTACTTAATGTCATGTCAAGCCATGCAAAAAACTGTAATCGAAATGTACATGTTTACTGCCACAAGACAACTGCTCCGATAGCCAGCCCACACCTCCCTGCCCTGCAGGACAGTAGCAGACCAGACGGAACCAGACACTAGACTCAGGAGTGTCGCATGAATGCTGTCGGCACGATGCTGACGTAAAAACCTGTAACCAAATGTTACAAGTCGAATTGTAACATGCTGATAGCTACTGCCAACGAGAATCATAAGAAAAGAAACTCCATATTTTCACTGGGAGTGGCGCCTGCTACTGCTGAGTGTGCATGTCTTATCTTATTAATTATTCATCGATAAACTGCCGGGCCAGCAACATTTCTCGCGCGCTGCTATGTGGAGTCAGTACATCCAAGCAGATCTGAATGCCACTTGTTCTTACCTTATTTTACAGCCTTGTGCAAGTAGGGCTCATGTATGAGTAAGCAGACATTCCTTAGCTTAAAATCACTAACATTTCCAATAGTCAGGCTAAAATGAATAACTATTTCTCACAGTCAGTCAGTCAGGAATAATCTTTAATTTATTGAGTAAATCACTTGGTTTATAAAATGGCAAATTGTGATAAGAAGATTCCAGACTGCACCGTTTTTACAATATTTAAATGTAACATTTACCAAGTATAACCATTTTAGTCCAACTAAAGGCATTATTACCCAAAGTTTCCGATTACGCAGGCCGAATCGTAAGTGGTTAACTGGATTAATAGGACTGACTAGTGTTCAGCAGTCTAAACCAGACTGATCAGGTCCGTCCTTGGCCTCCAAACTCTATTGTATTTGCATACATATTTGTATGCAATTATATATGTGCGATAGATTAGGCCTAGCTAGTGCCCTGTGGATTTTGTCTGCAAACAGAAAGGGATTTTAAATGGCCAGTACTAAGAGGAATGATTACAGCAAGCAAAACCTGTTTGGATGCTCTTACAGGCATCAGACTAATTTTTTTTTTAGATAAACGGGGAAATTGTGGAACTATTCTTTAAAGCTTAGTTTTGGGAATAATTCAATGTTCTATAATTCTGTCAGAACTAGTTGAAAGTTTCAACTTAAAAATGTTATATCATAGTGTGTCCTGATAATGGTGTTACAATAGTTACAGTGAAGCTTTCGAGTAAAAGAGCAAAATGCAGGTCATTCCAGATCAAGGAATCAACTACAACCTCCTAGTTATTCAAAACAATCACTCTGTATTACTTGATAAGCAAGACGAGTCGGCAGCCAAACAAAATGTATGCCAAAAAAAATAAAAAATAAATAAAACTCAGCTTACTGGATGTGTAAGACGAAAGTCAAAGACAAAATGAAGAAATAAAGGTTTTGATTTAATTTACATTACCCTTTTACACTCGTCTGTCCTTAAGTGGCAGTTAAAATAACACAGTAGAATCATACAGATTTACAAGACCATGCACGACGCAATCGTTAGTTTGTAGTTAAGAAATTGTGCAATGAGACTGATATACAGACAGTATGCTATACATGGATTTGTTTCGCCGTGTTCAAAATGCTGCATTGTCATTGCATTATACTAATCATATGAATAAGCAAATTCATTATTTCAAGTGTAATTTGTGCCAAAAAAAAATATCTGGCATGCAATAAAAAGTATGTGTTGTGAAGTTAAATAGGATTTATAGAAAGGAAGTATAGGCAGCATTTGTTCATTCTGTACACACATATCAACTCAAGTCAATTCTAAATTGATAATGAGTGAGGTATTGGTGGTTTTAAAACAGAAACAGACCTGATCCCCCCCCCCCCCCCTTTATAAGGCTGTGGTATGTATGTACAATGTCACAAATTAAAACATTCTTCTGCTTTTCTATAAATCAAGTAGATAAAAAGAATAAAAGGATACATGGCATTCGGTACATCATTTACAATAATTAGTAACGAGTCTTTAAAATTCAATTAGGAGGTGTGGAAAAGACTAAGCAACTGCTTTCAACAGTCCACTCAAAAGGAAATGAATCGGTCACGGAGGTTTCTTCCAATTTCTGTAGACTATCCACAAAGAGGCGAGCATTTCTTAATGGCAACCTGCACCTGCCACGTTATTTCTGTGCTGAAACTAAAATAGCTATCAGTAGCTATTACTCATTGCAATTTGAGACAATGGAAATAAAAACGGTTGAGGTATAATGGCTACATGCACAGAAAAGATATAGCAGCATAAACAGAAAAACCACATGATGCTACATCCTCAACTCCGTTACACACAATGTGCAGTTCTGTTACACTTTTACACTCTTAAAATATCGTATGCATTCAATTTGAGCACTTAAGACGGTGAAGCGATGCAACATAATAGCTAAATAAATATCCACTGTGATGTATAATTTCCCCAATTGTTCCACTGTAATTAAGACCTCTGTAAATACTGTCCTGAAAAGAAATTCAAAACATGACTGTGTCATGTTTTGGCAAAACATCCACCAATTTCAATAGAAAGCATAAATAACAAACTTCTGTGAAGATGCAATGCAATGGACACAATCTGTAATTGAAAGTTTTTGCTTCATCATTCGTTCCCACCTTGGTCCTCTTAAGACTTCACTGCACATACACACTCAAGAGACACACTTGGGTGTGTATTGTGCGGTGTGGTCCATTGAGGTTTAGGGATATTTACGAGGAGCTGAGGCCAGAATCGGACTCTCCGCTGCCAGAGCAGCTCTTGGAGCCAATGCAGGGAGCCATGGAGCAGGGAATGGAGTAGCAGGAACAGCTGGCGCTCTTTAGGGTCTCCTCTGTAATAACCTCCTGCAGGGTGTGCTGCTCCACTACCTGGAAGACGTTTGGCTGCTCTCCTTGCTCCTCACAGATACTGAAGGAAAAGGACATCCTTAAGTTAGAGCAGTGACAGTAGTTAGTGTATACTGCTGCCTCCAGAGTTTCTTCATTCATAAAAAAATATATCTGATTATTCTTGATCCAAAAAAATAGAAAAAAAAAAAAAAAATTCATAGTGAAATAGTGATAACAAATGTGTGTATGTATGTATGTATGTATGTATGTATGTATATATAGCAACATTAGAAGAATATTTATCCACCATCTACTGTACATACTGCACGTCATAATATGGCACTCTGCTTGTTACCCAACACTGCACTGCAAACTGTACAGTACACCCTGTGCTGTTATGTCTCTATTTTAGTGTGTGTGAGGGGGAGTTGGGGGGGGGTGTTACATTATGGGAACAAGCATCGACACAGAGGCACAGTCTGGACTGTCTTGTAAATAGTGTTCAAAGCTTACGATCTGCTTTCGGCAGGAGTCTGTAAAAATCTGGGCCAAAGTGCAATCAAATGTCACTGTATAGTGTAAAACAGAACTGAAAGGGCTGAACAAACAGGCTCTCAGGAAACTCCTTCAACCTGCTAGCAACCCAAGCTTTATGTAACAGCGTTCTTGTTTACCAGATTCACATTCATAGGCAAAATGTTCAATGGAAACTCAAACCATTTTTGGCAACAGTCATGGCTGATGCCAAGTGATTAAAACGTCTGCCAATGCTTGATGATATAACCTTGAACTCTGAAATAGTGTGCTGACAAGAAAGGCCTTTGACCATACAGTGACATAACAAGGAGCAGTGTTGTGAATGCAGTAATCAAAATTGATAAAAAAAACTAAAAGCACCGCTTAATGACCGTGGCTTCAGGCTGAACAGAGACAACAGCACAGTGTGTACTGTAAAGTTTGCAGTGTGGTGTTGGGTAACGCGGTCTATCTAGGACATGACTCTGGGGTTTTCCTTGCATTTCCCCTTTTTCTTTAGTGTCTCCTGGGCTTCCGTCTGTCCCTGTTTGTGTGTGTGGGGTCTGGGTGTGCCTACTTCCTGGCACTCTCCCTCCTGATTACGGCTCATTCACCTCACCTTGTCCAGTCTGCACAGCTGCTTCCATTGACTCATCAACTCCACAGTATATCATCTCCAAAAGGTATTTTGTATTCTAAGGCTAATGTGTTTATCCCATGCGCAGCACTAAAAACAACGTATCCATGCCCACCAGTTGGGTGGCCCTCAGCTCGGTCGCACCTGCGTATAAATAGCGGTGAGACCGGACAAGTGATTCCCATTTTTCATCTGCGAGCGCTAAGCATGTATTTGACAGAAAACATGTCTTCTCGTAGTGTCTGCATGTGTCCATGCTGCCAGCTGGGGTACATGCATCATGCCTAAGGATGACCTACATGCCCGCTGTGAGTCATGCCTGGGCTAGAGCACGCCGGCTTGGCCCTCACGCCTCAGGCAGCATGCCCACACTGAGCTTGCCTTCCTCTGCCTGAGAGGTAGCAGAGAGCGGACTCTTTCGCTGCGGCAGCAGAGGACGTGTGGCAGAGTGAAGGAGGCCTACTCGCTGGACAAGGCACTGACCATCCTGGAACCTGGTGGAGGAGCCACATTTGGATAGATTCGCCAAATTTTCCGTCGGCTATAGTGGTGCTAAACGTTTTAGGGCGCTCTAGTGAGACTAGCCTTCTTGTGATTCATCTCCTTTTGTATTTGGCCCTGCCTAATACCGTAGTATTTTCTGGTGCTTCGGGACCATACTCCTCAGCCTGCCAGCAATCCATCAGCCACCTCAGCAAGCCACACCGTTCCTTGCTCACTCATCCGCTTCGCCCCAGTTTCTCCAGCCTTTTCTCTGCACTCCTTGCCCTCTACTTCAACCAGACATCTCCTAGCTCATTCCACCTCCATTCCCCATCCCCCATGCAATAAACCTGTTAACGTTCATCTGCATCCTTGTCAGTGCCCTGCATTTGAGTCCTCCTTATTACAAATCCTAAGAATGTTAATCAGAAATGAAATGGCAGGATAGTGTAATAACTGAATGTTTGAATATAAAAATCGTTTTGCAAAAATGCTGAGATTGTAAAGTTTGTACCACTCTGTTGCTTTATGCTTAACATCCACATTAACCAAAAGTGTTGCGTTTGTGGTCTACACTGCCAGAGTCCAGGTCCTAAGGACCTACATGGCAGCCACAGATTAGTATATTGCATTTTAACCTACCTATCGTAGATGAGCCCATCAATGCCCTGCTCTCTCAGTTTATTTCTGATTTCGTGCTCATTGTTGTCATCTCCCCAGCTGAACACCACCAGGCCTTTAGACTGGGCATCCCCAATGTAGGAAAGGTTTTTGAGCAGCTCTTCAGCGTGGGCACTGATCCCCTAAAGGAGCAGACAAGGAAGTCCAGTGAGAAAAAGCGATCTTGTTGATCCAGTTTAAGTACATTTCAAAATAAAATTGACTATTACCTACTAACTCCCATGTTGGTTTAAACACTGGTTCATATTTTATGTAGCACATAGAAAGTTGGCTAATTCAGCTCCAGATGAGCCTTCAACACAACAAGTGACGTTGTCGGGTTATGTCGCAACCAGACAGGCTGGCCGGCTTCCATTTTTGCACTTGCTAAAACCAATTAGGATGATTTATGACAGCTGACAGAGCTATGCTAGCGGACTGGTTTGTGATGTGGACTGTTGTGGTCTGATGTGGGAGGGGTCAACTATTTTTGTAAGTCCTTTGCTCAAGGGGACTGCAGCCATACTTGTCAAGGGAAGGTGCAAAACATTCTAATACAAATGTGTGCACTTATAGCACTTAAACTAGCATAGGGATGAAATAAGGCTGGGCGGTATGGCCTTCAATTTATATTAGGTGTAATTTAAAGCACAGACGGTAACAGTACAACATCACGTTAGATTTGATTCTTAAAAATTTCAGTATAAATGCTTCTAAAGGTAAATAACACAGGTAAGGCAACTTAATGCAGTTATTACTGAAGCCTGATCTTACCTGTATTATAGGACATATTTCACATAGTACAGAGTAGGGCTGGACCCAAATATTGTTCATTGGGTATGTAATCAGTTTTACATTTTTAGGATTCGGATAAAGGTTTTGTTTTTGGTTTTTTTGTAATACCGTAGAATAACCGAATCCTTAAAAATGAATACCTTTATGTAAACCGAAACACACGTGTTGCAGCACAGTGTTTCCGCAGCATTGACTGGCTGAGTCAACAAAAAATAAGCGCTCTACCAGTCAGCACTGTATAGTCAAATTCCTACCGGTGTACTTTCTGTACCGTTTATGTTGTCCACCCCTACACTGAAATTATGACGTTTTTGTTTTTTTAAGTGAAGAGAAATTCACATGCTAAATCCTGTCTTCCCATTTGCTTGTCACATTGTTTGCCTTGGCTGTGTATTTCAAATGGGTTAGTGCTTATTGAAATGTAAATTACACATCGAATTGAGCTTTAATTGACTAGAGTTGAGTTATTATTATTATTTATTATTAACAGTGTGGAACTAACTTTTCATTAAATGTTTTTGTAGAAGTTATACAAAAGTCTGGAAAATTCAGTGGACACATTATGATAATTATTTGACTTTCTGCACCAAATGCTCACCAGAATATTCTCGCTCTGGGCGAAACTTATGGCGATCTGAGTGGTCTGGCAGCGGATGTCCATCATGTCAGGGTACTTCTCTGAAATTCCCTGAGTCAGGAAGAGAATGGGGTACTTGTTCTGCTTTTGACGCACCCTGAGGGAAACACATGAAAAGATGTCAGCAGCAGTTGTAGACCGCCTACTGTCTTTATAACTACATTCTGTAAACACATCATCTGTTGACTAATAACCCAATCCAAACTGACTGAAGCCTAATTTGTCAGAAGATTTTAAAAAGACTTTCTATGGTTGTTTGTCTGAAACATTTTAATGGTTGAAAGAATTCATTTATGCAAGCCAAAAAAGTTATTATGTTTCTGGATAGCATGCAGTTTATACAGCCTTATCAATGCCTACATGGTGCAGATATCTGGGTCGAAGCAGGAGAAAACAATGCGTCTTTTTCCGCCTTTCTGCAGAACACAGGACAGGATGATGTCGAGGTATTTGTTCATGTTGAAGTAGGATGATAGGTTGCCATCCCATGACCCGTCCTGTCAATAAAAAGCCATAATCATGTGAGTTTACACTCAGAATACATCCTTATTTCACACTGCATTCTACAATCCAAACAAACAGTCTTTGCAATACGTGCGTTAGGTTTAAGCAAGTCAAAACATATAAAAAGTAAATGGTGCTATTATTTATTCTACTGGAGATCCCCTAAACCCCATTTATGGAGCAAATGATTACGTTGATGGTCTTGTTGAGTATTAACTGTACCCACCTTCATCTGGCAGATCCATTTGAGCTCAATGTTGAAGCCCACATGCTCAGGAATGGCCTGGAAGATCTGTAAAAGACGGATGAAGGATGCTGTTCATATACGTGTGACTTTGACATGACAAAAGACCAAAAGGCAGGCTACAAGGAGAAGAAGTAAGTAATGGATAAATAACCAAATCTTGTATCAATTATTTAACAGGTAATTCACGGTGATTTGCCAGACAGGCCAAGGTGTTACTAGTTTTTACAGTTTATCTCTACATATGTGCAGATAAGAAGAAGAGTTCATACTGATTAGATAAGTTACTTAATACCCATGATCATCGTAAAGTCTTTTTTTTTTTTTTTTTTTTTTTTACCTGCGAGAGTGAAGGGAAGGGCTGATGCTCATCGATTTCATCTTCATCGTCCAGCAGATCTGAGCAACAAACCAAACAGATGACAGTGTTAACGCACATCACATATACCTTCTGCAAATAATCTGATCAGCTTACATCACTCTGCTTTGTAATACAATCATGGCACTCTGTTGATCTACAGTTTGTATGCGAGTAACACTATATTCAACAACACAGAAATGAAAGCACATTCCTTTTCAACATGTCGTGCCACCTTTTTTTTTCCTCCTGGCAGACAGTGGTGAAAAAACAAACAATACCTTTGTGATCGTTTTCTTTCACTGCAGTGGCATGGACCAGCTGTGCAACAAAACAAAGCATTCATTATCTACTTTATTATCAACTAATTATTACATTTAAAAACACATTAGTTACAGTTTCAGTTTTTTTTCAATAAATTAGTAGTAGTGCTAAAACTGTATATTTTTGGTATTTTAATATGATGACATTCTTCGTCATTCAACTAACTATTTGCATTCCACCCATTTGCAAATTGTGAGAACTAGTAGAATGCTTTGCCCTCTTCCTCCTCAACCATAAAAGACTAATCCCAGACAGGATCCATTGGCTGATGGAAGTCACAGTTACACAACAGCTTCTAAGCAGTTTCTGTTCATGACTGTGCAACTCTAAATTATTCATATGCAAGATGCATCTTTCCTAACTGTAGGGAAGCACTATGCAACAGACATTTTGACTTCTCACAGCAGGAATAACACAGGGGGAACATATCTAAAAAAAAATATATTAGATAACCGATAATAAAAGTTGACTTCAACTTGGGTCTTATTTGCATAGTGTTGGCCGTCATTCCAGGTTTTTACCTTCAGAAGCTGCAGCTGATCAAATGTCAAGTCTTTGACTGGCACCTCAACAGGCTCCAGAGACGTCTTGTCATGTTTCTGTTAAGGGGATAGACAAAAAAAAGAAATTTAAAGCATCACCAAAGCACTTTTCCTCTTCGGTCCACCAACATGTTGGAAGCGGAATTGCGTCCATTATGTTTCATTCGAACTACAGATCCGCTACCCGATCTGGCAAACTTGCATAGTGCGGTTATAGCCGATAGAGGGGCGCAAAGAGAATGCAGGAATTGCCGTTCACCCTGTTACGAGTTGATGAACCACTGAAACGATTTTGGAAAGATTATTTTAAAAAGGTACACAAGACTCTTTGGTGTTGCTTTAAATAAGCATCCATATGACATACATTTGTGTATGCTTAGCATTTTTCTAAAGACTAGAAGTTAGTTATTGAAAAAACTAAAATACCGAACAAGAAGTATAACATTTCAGATTTAACACTTGTCAATCCTCAAGTACAACAGGCCTTTATTTTACCTTCTTGGTGGATATGCAGCATGTCAGATCATGGTATACAATAGGAACTGCATCTTTGGAGAGGTGAACATCAAACTCTACATAGGCTGCGCCCTAAAATACACAAAAGAAACACACCAATTTAGGGAGGAGTCATGTTAAAAGGATTAATTTATGCCTTAATCCTAGGCATAACTTACATGCATGGCAGCGCTTTTGAATGAGGCTATTGTGTTCTCCCTGATTCTCTGATGCCTGTAAAACACAAATTGAAAAAACAAATTGTTGACAGATGCAGAATTATACACGCCTATTGACACACACTGTTGTGCTATGAACTAATTATTTTGGTCTGTGTTTCATCATGCAAGGAACTCTATCCTGTCCAAGTCAAAGATTGATGTGATGACTCACTTGGCTGCATGTGTGCTGCCAGCTCCTCTGTGGCCCACATGCAGAGTACTTCTTTTCTTCCAGTATTTGGTGAAGGAAGAGCTCATGTCACACTGAAACGACTGGATCGGCCGTATAACCAGGTAATCCACTAGAACAGAGGGTCAAAGTAGGTCGACAGTTTTTTTCCACGTACATTGTGTGAACTTCCTGCCTTCCTTTTGCATAGTCAGATAATTTTCAGCTAGTGTGGAATTCATTTGCGCAAAATCTTACCTCTGACTTTCCCGATAGTCTGTCTGGAATTCCGAGCCATAATTGGAAGTGTGGCTACTCCGATGTCCATACCATTCTCCGAGAAAGAGGAGGACAGGAGGCAAGCTGTGCCCACATATCCTGGATGGGCATCCCCCTGGACTACATGCTCGCTCATATCCTCCTGTAAACACATATGATACATGAGATTGGTACAACTCCCTTTTTCATGTGTATTTGTTAGCCAAGAAAACTACTTTTATAGTTTATCAAGAAAAGGGTTCAGTGGTTTATCAGAGGCCGTATTTCCACGAGTATTACCTCAAAGAACTCAAAGGTGAGCTCTAGGTTGTCTGGGTACATAGTGTGGATACTGTACTCAGTCCACTGAGAGGGCCCCAGTCCATAGCCACATTCAGGCTGAGAGTGGCGCGACTTATAGCTGTTGGCACTGATCATACTGATCCCCAGAGTGGTGGTCTTCTCCAGAGTGGTGGTCATCCTGTGCAAACACGTAGGACTGAGCTCATCCTCGTCCTCATCTATCTCCTCCTCAAAGCCCTCCAATGTCAGCTTGATTCTGTATGGGTAAGTCAAATAAAAAGTCAAACAAATGCACAGTGATGGGCATACTGAAAGTCACATATGGTTCTAAAAAAAAAAAGAATGCATCAAAACATAAATACGAAGTTAAAGCTTCTCTAAATATATATTTAGATTGTTGTTAAAGCTAGCATGACCATTTTCAAAGGGGTCACATGGCCTCCGACCTCAAGATATCTAAATGAAAACGGTTTCTCTGGGTACTAATGAGTCTCCCCTTAACAGACATGCCCATTTTATGCTTATCGCATGCAGGCAGGGGCAAAGAATCAAAGAATATGCAGTATAAATGTGTTATATTTATCTATTATGCAATGGTGTATTTGAATGTTTGTACATACTCGGGTTCCTAAACTAAATCTTGGAATTGCATTAATTGGTTATGACTGGAAAGCTGAGACTTGTGGATTCAATGAGAGAATTGAATTCATGTGCAATGATGTTATAGTAGCCATTTCAATGTATGAGTGCATTTTCTGAAACTTGTGTCACTGTTAAAAATGACTTGTTGTGACCTCAAGGATAATCACAATCTCACTAAAACGTTACAACCACAAACTACACCTAAGGCAATATAAATACTGAAAAGGCAATTTTTGCAGAAATTTCCAAATGTTTTTCATACCAAATAACAGCATGGATTTTTCCATGGTGTTCCTCAACACCTCCGTTTCTTAATGTGGTATTTTGGAGGGATTTATGACAATTCTTTATCAATTTTCGAGAAAAATTGTTAAATTGTTCACCAAATCTTTGTGGCAAATGGTATTAACCCACAAACTGCTGTAACAATTTATGAGACATACATGAGCATGAGAATGGCCATCATAAACTCATATCATAATGTACTCTTATACACTTTCACAATTTATTTTTAAAGATATTTAGGGGGGGCCTTTATGGCCTTTAATTGACAGGACAGCTTGAAGACAGGCAAGGGGAGGTGGGGAGGTGGGGGGATGACGTGCAGCAAAGGGCAGCAGCTCGGACCTGGGCCGCTGCCAAGGACTCAGCCTACATGTGACGCACACTCTTCTGGGTGAGCTATAGGTTGCCCCCACAATTTATTTCAATCAATTATAAATTAATTCATCAATTTATATTTCAGATTTATGACTCAAAAAAGAACTGACCCAAAGTGCTGTGCTGTATGTCAAATTAATCCTCAGGTTCCCAGCTTTTAAATGCTGTATACTGCTTCTATGTAGAGTCTAGTGTTGACCTGCTATCCGCCACTAAACATCCCGTCCCCCACCCTTGCCACTCTAAAAAAGAAAAAAAGATGGCATAATGCTAAGAGGTTAAATTCGGCCTTGGTGTTGTCCCTACCTGAAGCGAGACTTCTTGAATTTCTTCTTAGTGATAGACACGGGAGACTTCTTAGAAAAGTGCAGACGCAAGCGGATCTCTGTCTGGCATGTGAGCCACCCAGAGTCAACACAATTCACCCCATCTATAAAAAGAGAGGACAGAGACAGGAAGCGTGTGATGACGATGTATATTGACTCTGTCTCCCCTGAGTGCTGACCAGAGAACTGGCTGCGACAATAGCAGGCAGGAGACTTTGGAGGTTTGTTCTGGTTAAAAACCTCTGATGTACTAAAACAGAGGAAGTGACAACAATGTGGTCTATTAGGTATAGCAATTTCCAAGAGGGATTAGGCATATCAGTAAGCAATTTAGTTTTTACAGTATTTTTATCTGATGGAGATGTTACATGCTGTAAACCTGCATAAGGTATATAAGGTAGAGAGTACTTTAGTTATAGTTTTTGTGTTTGCAGGGAGCCGTGGCTTCATAGTTTTTTTTAATCCAACTTACTGTGAGTTCCAAATTGTCCATCATCAATAGTCTGGTGTGGTCCTGCAAAGAAGGAAAAGTGAGAAGAGTTAGAAACAGGATAGAAGAACCTCAACAGTACAGCGATGGAGGTCAGATCTAATACCAGAGCATGTACAAAGAGTTCAAATCTTAGTTTGAACTCTTGAAACAAGATGCCACATTCAAGCCTCTGAATTTGATTTGCCTCAACTTCAAGAGTCACCTTAAAAAGGTGAAATATGATTAGTAGGGATGCACTGAATATTCAGCCACCGAACATTTTTGGCTTTCCGCGACCTGCACGTGTGTCAGTACCCGTTCCACCTGCAAAGCGTCTCCTAAGCAAAGAGGTTGAGACGGACCACGGAGTGAAAACAATGAAAAGTACGCTCTAGTCTGTCAGCACACGTTTCAGTGAGATCTATTCGGATCTTCTGCACTTCATCGCGACTGTACTTGATCCGCGTTATAAAGACCATTACTTGGATGCTGAAATAAAGCAGCGCGCACGAGAAATGAGCCAGGCCGCAATGGATGCGGAGACGGAGCAGCGCATGGAGCAGGAGGAGATCAGAGCGCAGAAAAAAAAAAAAAAAAAAAAAGACTTGTCTCTCTGCACCAGATGAGGGGCATGCACCCTCGTTGTCTGATATGTTCAGTGAAATTAGGGGTGGGAATCACCAGAGGCCTCATGATACAATATCATCCCGATACTTATGTCACGATACAATATTTTAAGATTTTAAACATCGCAATAAACATCTCACTTAAATTTTATTGCTGCAAAATGGGATTGTCAAGAAGAAAAACTGACCACATATATAGTAAAAGATCAATACTTGTGTCTGTGTATCGATACATTATTGGCACGGAAAATATTGCGATACTATGCTGTATCGATTTTTTCCCCCACCCCTAAGTGAAATCCTGCAAGAAAGTGCCTCAAATAATAATAATAATAATAATAATAATAATAATAATAATAATAATTATAATAATAATAATAGGTAAGCTATTCTGTTCTTATGCAACTATATACTGTACGTGACTATCAGATTGGAGCCATATTTATGCTAGATTTTTATTAATTTATACAATTGCAATGCCTTAATTTTAGTAAAGTTAGTACACAGTCATAGCCATAAATGCAATGGTACTAATAATTGGCATAATTTCTTTCGGTGTTTCGGTTTTCGGTCTTGGTTTCCTCTTTTTCGGTTTTCGGTTTCGGCCAAGAATTTTCATTTCGGTGCATCCCTAATGATTTGATTCCAAATAAATCTTTAACTACGACTCGGAGCATGCGTCACTGGGGCTAATTTAGCAAGTTTATGAAACCACACAAACAGAACAAATCTGCGTTAAATTTACAAAAGAAACCTCATATTTGTAACAGATTCTTATTGTACGGTGAAAAGTGTTGTAGTAGGATTTGCTAAAAGAAAGAGGAAAAAAAACAAAAGCAAAAAGGATGAGGTGACAGGCTGGGGTCGTAAAAGGAAATCAGGGTGCAAACGTTTTGAATGAGCTTTGTCTGTGTTAGGCCAACACAATGGTGATCTAACGAGAGAGGTCTACAATGTCGGGTGATGACATCTACTGCATTGCAGTGTTTCCTCCATTGCTATAGATTATTCCAGCCAGCGTGGCCCCCTGCTCTTTGCCAAAGAATACACACACTGCCAAATAAGCAAGAGGCTGGAGAGGCTAACCGTAAATTACAGACAGTGGTTCAGGAGGAAACGCTGCAGTCAGGTGCTAAGAGTAACTTTGATATGTACAAGTTGCCTAAAACAAACCAAAGGTCAGACTTGACTATCCCTGAAATAATAACCTCCTTCGTCAGTGCGATTTGTTAGAACTGACCCTACGTTAGTGTTAATGGGCTACCGTTACATATGGTGATTGGACAGGGGATGGGGGGTGTCTATAGGGGGTTTGACTATGACACATTTTACCAAACTGTGCACCGTTCTTTGTTGTTGTTTTATACCTGTGGGGCTCATTGTGCGGGGTTGTTGATGGGTCTCCCACACATTGACTATCACTTGACAGGGATCACCTGCACTCTGCAAATTTCAATATTTGGAACAATGTTAGGGTTTTCAAATCAGACACATTGAACTACTTTTCAATCTGGTCTGAGAGCCGTCTTTGGACCAGAGTGTGAGAAAGGATTTAGAGCTGGTATAGTCACCAATCTCCAGCTGGGGCAGTCAGCCACCATGGGTTGAAATCTGAAAAGTTGATTTGTTAGTGAAGAAGGGGAAAAAAAAAATAAAAAATTCTTTAGTTACAAGCTGCTCTCTTTATCTGTAATAAAGTCATTAACTGTAGCAACAATATGTTAGTAGCATCACATTTATGATGTCTGTAATTTTGAAAAACATGGTCTATACGTTTAAAAACTGTACTGCTGCTAACAAGTTTCTACAGGAATGTATGTAATGAGTAACTTCAGTTTCCTAAATGTCAAGCATGATTCCGACTGCATGAATAAATCACAACACTTGCAGATGTTAACTTATTGCCTGGCATCAACTGTTGGGGCGTAATAACACACCCAATACTAGAAGAGAATTCTCAGAGACAGCTAGATACTATCATTTTCCAGTTAAATGTCTGACTGACTTATTATCGGTCTCTTTCTTTCAAGGGAAAATTTGGTCCCCATTGTGTTTGTGTACGTCAACTGTATACAGCAGAGGCTTCCAACATACTCTTTCAAAGTCAGTGGATTTTCCCCATTCCTGCTGATGAGCTGTAACGGGAAAAGTATGGATTGACATAAAACCTGAAATTAGGATTAGGCGTATGACAATTACCACAGTGCAATATCAAGATGGACCAAGATATCATTGGTAGGAGTTAGTCTTATGGGCTACTCCTATAAAAGGAACTATGATTTTAACTGATTGAAATGTGATAATGTGTTATTAATTCATTTTCAGGCATCTCGCTGCATATCTGTATAGGCCTATGTGTCGCTCCTCTCTGCTGCGCTGCTTGACTGAGTGCTGAGCACTCAGAATGCGGACTGGGGCTGTGCGAGTCATCCAAACTCATCAAATCATGTGGGCATAAAACCTGCTGCAGGAGCTATATCCATCACTACGAATGAAAGGATGTCCGTCATCTTATCAATGGTGACGTTCTTTCGTCAGAAAAGAGTGCGTTCTATAAACTAGAAAAATAAGTGCGTCTGTAATTGTACCAGTAGCTCTCAACTATGTAAACCGATGACAATAATTGATTTCTTGCTATTATGAAAAGACATGGAGCTGGTGGCATCGTTCATGGGCCCAACCCTAGCTGAAATGATCACAAATCATGCAAAGATTACTTTGAATTAAACAGTATTTATCTTTTGCCAATACTGCTTTCAAAAGATCATCTCTGACAGCAATGAGCAAATCAATACGTCTATTAGGACTATACCACCATTAAGACAGGAGACTCGGCTCACCTTTGGTTCCAGAATGAAGCCTTTAAAATAGCGGTACTTGGACTCAACTCCTTTAGGCACAGTGACTGTTGTAGTCCATGTATTTCTGTCAGGGAGTCAAGATATACATTCATATTTTAGACAGACAGAATAGCAAGAAAAGCAGACCACCTTTTGCTTGCAGCCTAGTAGAGAAAATCTATTTAAAAAGCATGTTTGTAATGAGTGAACCATTACGCATAAAGTTGAACCTACCCATCATTGCCATCAGGATGTAAGGTCACAGCTTTTTGATGGCTCCAGCTTCCCAGGGCTTCACAGCTACCAACGACTGCAATCACCTCACCTAGAAATGTTCAAATTGTCAGTTTACCCATAGACTGCATATATAAAGATGGAGGGCTTGACACCTCTCCAAAAGTGAAGCAAAAACATCTTGATTGGCCCCTGGTGGCTGGCTGCAGTATAGCTAATAAACCCCGCCCCCTCCATGTTAGCGGATCAGACATGGGCCAAAAAATAAATAAAAAGTAAAAATCAAAGTACACATCAAAAAAATGTTCACCAAAGATGGTGTTTTTCATCACAGATAGCTTATTATCTTATCGCGCTGGTTATACACCTGTATCCAGGATTCTTTGGCTTTACGTTTGTAAAGTGGGGGAAAGCTGAGACGCGTCGTCCATCTTTATTCACGGTCAATGCTTTTACCAGATGACTAACATTAAAAACAACCTTTACAGTTTTGACTACAATATTTAGATGTGAACATATTTGAAATGCCCTTCCTAAACAAGAAAACGCTTGTTGTTTGTAAAGCATATTTTAAACTAAAATTTAGGGGAAATGTTAAGGGATTTGAAAAAGAACTGTTGGCAAAAGTGAATCAGCGATAACCAGGTTCATCAGTGATGAACTGTAGCCGGTTATGAACGTTAAGAGTGAAGTGCGCATAAATAACTTCTCCTGCGTTAAACCGATTACATCCATCATCCTCACCGATATGTTTTTAAACACGTTATTTTTTTCCATTTGCCAGATTAAATGATGGTATGATAAACGGAATTACTAAACTAAACTGTGCGTTTATATACAAACACATCATAATTTAAAACTATGATTTCAATATCTGGGGTAAAAGTATTATCTTTTGGCAATACCACACTTCACGAATAGATCATCTATAATAAAGCCAATAACATTGCATTACAAAACATTTTAATAAATAGCTATTTTTGTTAAATGTAGGCTACAGATCTTTTTTTTTTTTTTTACTTTTTATTATTGCATCAGCCATACCTGGGGATGTTTCTCCTCTGACAGCCAAAGTCACCTGAGTGGTCTCCATAGTTTTCACAGGCAGAGAGAAAGAAACAGGCGGCAAAAACAATCTGAAAAACATCAACAGGTTTGAAATTATTATGAAAAAAAGTTGGAAAAGTTGATCAGAGATAATAACCAGGTTAATCCGTTACAACAGATGGACTGTAGCCTGTTACGAGTGAAGTGCACATAAATGACGTTTCCTGCCGGTGAAATCCTATTTCATCCCCACGATATGTTTTTTCAGCATCAGAATCAGCTTTATTAGCCAAGTTAGTGTGTACACAAACAAGGAATTTGACTCTGTTTTTGTGCATTTTGTTGCTCAATATCAAGTGAAAACTACACAATGTAAATTTCATGTAAATCACATTTGTCATACAAGGCTGACTTCCTGTTGCCAGTAGGTGGCGCTAGGACTATGCTATAACTCAATATTGGCATGCAGATGTCTTCATGCCAGGACTCTTATCAAGCATTTAAAGTTTGGGGTAGATTGGACATTACGTAGGCCTACATTCGAGGTAAAAACCACTTCCTGTTTCGTGGTGTAACATGGAAATTCGAGCCTTGCCCTGCTCAAGCCGTCCGGCGACAGCTCAGAAGCTTCGCAAAATTAGCTTTGCCAAGATGGTACTGCACAATTTTGAAGTCACTACATGGATGTATAATAATAACTAGATACCAGATCCCAAAATTTTGCCTATTCAGTTCAATGGAGCTGCTCCATGGATGTATAATAAAAACTGGATACAGCATTTGAAGCGGAGCCCCGTTCAGTCCTATGAGAGTTGGTCAGTGGTGCGTGAAGCTAGCCTGGTCCTACCAGACTCTCGTACGTTTCGTTTGTACAGAGAGTCTGGCCACTCTCCATTGACAAGTGTTAACTTCCTTGAAGGCGGGTAATCTGTTGAAGTTTAAAACTATTGGATCTGCCCAGAGCCACTCTGGATCTGCCATAACCAATGGCTAACGTTTGGTGGTGAAGTCAGCTTAGCATCGCTAGCGTTCGCCTTAGCCAACTCTTTCACCACTAACGGAGCGAGCTGGAAAATCCAATTCTTCTCAGTCACTCCATCTGTTCGCTGATTGGACCGGTAAAGATCTGACCGGAGAAAACCCAAGAATTATACCGCACACTCAGACAGAATACTGAAGGAAAATGAAAATTGAGCGGAAGTACGTAGAAGGGCGGAGCCAGGCTAACATTAAGCCATCATGGATCCAAATATTTCCGGGAAGATTGGCACTGATCACGCACTGTGCGGCTCATAGAGCAGGTGCATAGCTGAGCCGGCTACTTCCGCTTGAGAGCTCCACTAACTTGACTGGGGATACAATTATTTTAACGTGCGCCTCCTCTAGACTTTCCATGTTGCAATTCTGCTGTTTGGCCACTATGTTAAGCTTGCTAGAAAGCCAAGCGCTTCTTTATTTACTTCCGTGATACGCGGCCGACAGAATATGCGCAGTAGCGATTCTCCCGCTGGCCGGTAGACTTTACATTGTGTTGACGTCACAGGTTTTCAATGCTATGAAAAAAAGCACGGGACCCAAACACAGTCAAAATTATCACAGGTACAAACTTTCAGGCAAAATCATTAAAATGAAGGTAAATTATAAGATAAGAGTAAGGCTTCATAAAAAAGGGCTTCCGCTTTGAGTGACAGGTGGGCTGCCATTACAAGAGGCTAGTGGTGCGTTCTTTTTGTCTTGTAATCGCGAGACAATCGCGAAACAATCGACTTTATGTTTCGTCCGAGCCAGCTCCATCCACGTTTTTGGATTAGCCGATGTCATGCACTATTCGCCACCGGTAGCCTAACGAAACATTATTTTGAACATTAACGTTTAGACAGTGATCCTGTGATATTATTATATATATGTCAATGTGTTAGGCACTATGACCAGTTTGACAGGATGACTCTTTGACATGCTCATGCTTCAACGGCATCTATACTTTGTTTTTGTTTTCCTTGTTTATTAGGATTTATTTAACGTTAACGTGGCTAACGTTGCCCGTTAAGAAACAATCATGGCAGCCAATATTAACGTTACCTTGTTGATTTTGGCCGCGAACGTTGTGTATCGTCCCTTGGCAGGCTCGAAGATGGAGGAGGCTTACAGGAACATACTCACAGCGGACCGGGCTCGCCTAGCTAGCTAGCTAGTTATCCCGCAGAATGGCATCGGTCCAAGCGAAGCATAATCTCAACAGCCGGTTCACCGCTATAACGGCTTGACTTTAGAGAGTACAACAATAACGCCTGGCACCACACGATAAATACAAACTGCCAAAACACCCCAAAGATAATACTATCAAAAAGATCTAATGTTAGAGAGCCTCGCCGTAATCGACGTCGACTCTAACTAGCTAATGGTTCACTGGGTTGAACGGTTGAGGGTTTGCAAACAACATCAAGCAAGCATCAAGTTAGCCATAATGAAAAACGAGACTTCCGGTGTGTACTTTCAAAGTAAAGCATGTATTGATCAACATGGTAGCTAATGTGAACTTAAATAATTAAAGGAACAATTTAGAGAAAACAACGAGGCAATTGTGCTTTAAAATCTTTGTTTTAATTTATACTATACATATTAACTAATATTAAATATTTCATATCAAATAATATTTTCAAATATATTGATGTAACCTACACTGCACACAAAAATTAGACCCCCATATCACTGTTGGGTGCGTTTGTGCTACTAAATCAGGTTGCTTGCTTTTAAATGGGAAAAATACCCCCCTATATCCAATATGAAATTGACAGGGGACATTTGGTAAACTTTTCCAGTCTACATTTGGCATAGCAAGTGTTGATCAAGGCCCCACTTACATAGCACATCATTTAGGGCCATACATGTGGAGCTTTAATTACCCAATGAGATTAGTGACAATTAATTATTACACAGATAGCCTCTTAGTGAGTTTTAAAGGCGGGTTCTGCTTGTCTTTATACATATCTTTCAAAGTTATTATTCTTTACCACAATTACACATCATGGTATACAATGGCTTTGAGTAAAAATATTTAGATTTGGGAGACACAATTCACTGATACCATTAATGAAGAAATACATTGGAATTTAAAACCATTCACGGTTCAAAAGGAGCTAAATAAAAAAAAATAGGTAGGTTAAATTGTACTGGGAGCATGGTCTCAGTATTTTTAAAATCCTCAAAGTAGATCCAACGTGTATTCTTTAATACTGTAGAACTTTTATTTTGAATGTATGATTTCCGTATATAGGATCTTTCATTTCCTGTTGTGTTCAGGTTTCCGCTGCCTACTTGACAAAGCTGGCTCATACCGCCCTGTTCTGGATAGTCAGTGGCGTGTCAGTTATGTTGCATAAATGTACCCTGAACGTACATGCTCGGCCCCAAAAAGTGGTAAACAAACTCGTATTGTATTGTATTCTGCTGCCAATATATTAGAGAAACAGATGACGGCCAGGTGACGCAATTCAAAACTTTGTTAGCAACAAACAACAAATGCTTTTAGATTGTAAATAATTGCAGTAGACTAAGGTTACGTCGTAATGTGAATTTCTGGAGAAAAATAAAAATAGAAAATATATTTTTTTTTTACTAAGTACCTACATTTTACTAAATGAGTCGAAAAGAAGATAACTTCAAATTAATAACGAAATAACAAGGCTTTGATTGTTTTTAGAAGGGGAGGTTGGCTTGACCGCAGTTCCTAGAAAGAAGTTTTTGCTTACGTCAAGAATTCTTTCCTTGACTGTTGACCGAAAACATCTCGTTAGTTAGGAATGATTTGAGTCCTTACCGTTTTCTACGAACGCCTCCTGAAATGTTTAGCTATAGCCTAACAATAATACCCAGCTAGACGCTGGTGGGTGACTGTGGGACAGATCACATTACTGCAGTAGCCTATCTCACATGTCAACATACTTTCAATCAGATTTTTTTTCCTGCCATCAACGCATTCACTTCCACGTTCACATATCTACTCTGCATTACAACATCTTACATACAACACGTTTTCTTGAAGAAAGTTCAGGTTTTATCCTCAGAAACCGTGGCAAATAATGTAGCATTTCTCTAATATATAGCCTGCCACACTCCGTGGACAATATATATATATATATATATATATATATATATATATATATATATATATATATATATATATATATATATATATATATATATATATATATAGTTTATAGGCTCTGAGCTGGGACAAAGTGCCTTGCTCAAGGGAACGTCAGCAGTGGGTAGCCTATAAACCTTTTATGTCAATGCTACATACTCTGGTCAGGTTACTTTCATTGCCTTGGTCGACCACTGGCACATTTGGCACGTTATCATTACCCCAGAGGGTCTTTAGACAAAGTGATGCTACTGTGAGTAAGCACGTTTTTATTGACAGATGTTTCAGGTTTTAGCAGCGTTTTATCACTGTTAGGTAACCGCCAACCATTTGTCAATAATGCGGCAAAATGAAGAGATGTGACGATTCTGAGCCACGTTCTTTGCATGAAGTCAATGTTTCAGACTTAAAACAAAAGTTTAGGCTGTAGCCCCCTCCAGTGTTCAAGAGGGGAAAAAACACTGCAGTATGAATAAATGAAAGTGATTCACACTTCTCCAGAAAATGCACAGTCAGGACTTCAGATTCCTCACAGTGCAGCCCCTTATCTCTGGCATTCAATAGGCATTTTATAATAATCCTACATATATGGAAACAAAGTAGTGTCAAGTCTTTTAATGAATCAGGGATTACTGATTTCCCTCTTGTTTTTGATAGGGCAGACACTGCAACGTACTAACTAGTACAATGAGAATGATTAGAGTTTATATTTTAGCGTGAGCTGTTCCTTAAAGTAGGCTGTCTCCACTTCTTGTCTGGCTTTGTTAATGAGCACCAATGGGACCCTGCTGTGATGAGGCAGAATTATCCATCTGACCTGGGCAAATGCTGACAATCTTGGCCCTGGATGTTTCAGGCGTGAAAAGTTTGGAGATCTAACTTGTTGCAGGAGTGCGTGTATGGACTGTACCAGTGGACCAGTGCCGAGAAGTGGTTTGAGATGGCAAGAAAGGAAAGGGACAGAGAGAGAGAGAGCGAGAGAGAGAGGGGAGAGACACATGTTGGGACTTAAAGAAAGAGTTAAGGAAACAGAGAAATCATGAGTGAAAGGAGAATGCAGCATTATGAATATTCCAGGCTATTTCTCAGCTCCCTGCAGTGCTCTCATTACAGAGTCACAACCTGTTTTATTTCTGTATACATGTCTCTGTGAATAGATTACGCAAAATTACCAGAATTACAGTAAATGTTACATCAACAATAATTCATAATTGTACTAAATTATTGTTGGTGCTACTGATCAAATAAAACATATACAAAATTTGCTTTTTATTTTGTATATTGCACATTGATTACATTCTATAACAGAGATTAACTCAAAGCCATAACATTGATCACATAGTTGAAGTCATATGGCGCTTTTCCATTACATGGTACCTACTCGCCTCGCCTCGACTCTACTCGCCTTTTTTGGTTTTCCATTACGAAAAAAAGTACCTGGTACCTGCTAACAGGTACATTTTTTAGTACCTGCTCAGTCGAGGTTCCAAGCGAGCTGAGGCGAGCCGAGAAGGTGACGTGAAACCCTGCAGGCTGCTGATTGGTCGGAAAGAAGCGTCACTGATCACTGCATTGCTAGCGAGAGACGGCATTTTAAATAGTTTAGCCAGCGGTGTTTTTTTTGCTGCCGGAGGCTCCACGCAGAGCTTTCTCCGTAGCATACAAGTGGCCTGATGGTTATACTGGTGCGCTGGTGTGTGCATGTGTGATGTGTGTGTGTCGAGTCGCCGTATGTGTGTGTGTGGGGAGCTAGTGAGCGAGGGAGAAGTGAGAGAGTGACGGCGATTATCTCCGCAGCGAGTAGCGACTCTAGAGTTATATATATGTGAGAGAAACAAAGCGAGTAGCGACTCTAGAGTCCTATATATGTGACCACGGTGGGAAATCTGGAGCAGTAAACGTTAACTATCTCTTTGATATCATGTTGTTGACGGAGAACCAGGAAATGCGTCGGGGATATGTCAATGGGAAAGCAAGCTACTAAGCCACGCCCACGGCAGTCGCTATGACGACCAGCCACGCTGAGGCGATACTAAAATCTGCAATGGAAAACGGACGTACAGCGAGTCGAGGCGAGTAGAGTCAAGTAGAGTCGAGGCGAGTCGAGCAGGTACCATGTAACGGAAAAACGCCAATAGATGAAGCATCTCTTTAAGTAGGCCTGCTGTAGGTGACGACACATCACTCATCTTTTTTTGGGATGTTAGTAGGAAACACCCATTCAGTAAATTCATAGCATATCATCCATACATTTAGCATCGATCATATAGTTATTAGTTATTGTAGTAGTTTGTTAGTGCATTTCAATAGATTGATTTAGAATCCCAGTATTGAAATAACAAAACCAAAAAAAACAATGAAAAAACAGTCAGACTAATTAAGTTAAGTACATAAAATACTAAAATAAAAGCAGCTCGAAAGGGGGTCTCGCCCACAGGCGTCATTCAATGTAGAACCACCACTGATAGTCAGGCTCGCATATTGAAAACATAGTTTACACAGCAAAGTAAAATCCCACTGCTGGCAGTTTATTACATAGGACAGTGAAATACCTAAACATAAATCTTGACCTTATCAACCAGTGATGGCTATAGTCTAAATATTCCTAAAACAATATTTCTGTGACCCCTTTTTATTTATCAGAAAGAGCAGTTTGACCTAAAAGGAGAGGATTTGAGAGATTTCATTTTATCACACCACCTGTAGTTCAGCAAGCTAGAAAGCTAGAAGGCTAATTCATAAATGACCCTTGTGCTGTGGGGCAGTTGCTCACTCCTTCGGCCTTGTGGCATTTGGTTGTCTTCCGACCTGTTCTCAGATCTGTGGCCGTTCCATGGGCAGAAGGGGACGTAACGAACCCAAGATTGGGACGATAGGCAAGAGGTTATTCCAAAGGGGAGGTCATACACCTCTTCAGTTGTCAAGGTGTAGCTCGAGTCCTCAAGATGTACTTTGTTCCAGGCTAAGAGGCCACGCTCACTTTTGGTCCCTGAGACAGTGGAATTAGAAAGACTATTAGACCACATCTTCTTTATAATGACACACATGTATTGACTGCTGTTTGATTATCAACCTTCCACTTCAGCCTACCAGGAATTGTGTTATCTAGGAAGAAGCCAAGAAACCCTCCGATGAACATGTGTGTGGTCAACAATATGCGCAACACTTGGTCTACCTCTTTAACACCTAAGTCACACACCAAGGGCAAGAGAGAAAAAGTATTAGTGCAATACAGTGAACATACTTTCAGATTGATGTGCATCAATTGCTGTTCTAATCAAGTAAAAAGACTGAGTGTAAGCTGTTAAAGGTCCCATGACATGACACTTTGGATGCTTTTATATAGACCTTAGTGGTCCCCTAATACTGTATGTGCCATTTCTGTGTCTGTAGCTATTGAGGAGGAGACGGTGTGGGGAGGGGGGTGGCCTTGACCAACTGCCACTGTGCTTGTTTGAAAGCCATGATGTCTCTCTCTCATGGGTGGGCCAAATTATCTGGGCAGGCAAAGCAGAGAAAGGGGAGGTAACCAAAATTCCAGATCGGCCCATCTGAGCTTTCAGAGCCGGATACCCAGGGCTTGGTTTACACCTATCACCATTTCTAGCCACTGGGGGACCATAGGCAGGCTGGGGGAACGCATATTAATGTTAAAAAACCTCATAAAGTGACATTTTCATGCCATGGGACCTTTAGAGTTAAGTAATGTCGTATAGATTGTACCTGTTTCTAAGAAATCAGGATTCTTCATTATCCAGTTTGGAATAACGAGTGCAGAAAACATGGAAAAACCAAAAACAAATATATTCCTGGAGGAATTCATGTCTGTGGACTGTAAATGAGATTTCAGCGAAAAAGAATAATGCAACAATTGAATACTAGCAAAGCATTTGGAAACAATTTGGTTGAATATAAAATCATATATTACCTGCAGATTAGAAATTCCTGCTGCAGTTATGACTCCAAACATGATCAGGAACATCCCTCCCACCACGGGGGTGGGGATAGTGGTGAAGATGGCTCCAATTTTACCCAGCATCCCTATCAAAATCATGAAAACTCCACTCAGAAGAATCACCATTCGGCTACCTACCTGTTGTCACACAATTAAAGTAGTTTGAAATATGAGAGTTTTGCTTAATCTGCTCTTCCACATCAAAGTCAGCCTAGTTCTGAAATCATGCAGTTTAAATGAAGTTTAAACTGTAGGGTTGACATCACTTTCGTATCTTACCTTGGTGATACCCAGGGCAGCCACGTTCTCACTAAATGAGGTAGTGCCGTTGCCTGTGCCGAAGGCCCCTGCCAACAAACTGCCGAGCCCTTCGACACCAATGCCCCGGCTGATGGCGTGCTTGGGGGGGGCAGGCGCCCCTGACAGCCTGGCACACGCGTGGTAGTCGCCCACAGACTCTGCCATGGAGCATATTATTCCAGCCATCATGCCAAACACACCTGCCAGGCTCACAGTTGGCATGCCCCACTGACCTGAATAAGGAGTGAAAATGGTGATTATTGAATAGTCTATAAAAAAAACATCTTAATACTTTCAGCGATGTTGTAAACATGTGATTCTACACCCACTATACCAATTGCTTTCCCTTTTTGTGGACTTACCAGGATAAGGAAATGTGAACCAGGAAGCCTTGTTCAGCACATCTCCCTTCACATCAGTGCGAGCCAGGTGGCCATATTGGGCTGGATCCGATGGTAGGACATCATAGATAGTGAGGAGGTAGCAGACTAACCATGAAACCGAAATGCCCAGCAGGATCTAATAAATATCTAATATTAGTATAATTGTCAGTATTTCCAAGCAACCATAAAATACAACAAAAATATGCCATCAATAAGGTAGTATAATAGTCTTTAACATGTATCTGAGTGTTTTGTGATGACTTTCTTGAGAACATACAGGCATTATTTGGAAGATATAGAACTTTGAGGTGTGCAGTTTCTTGGCTTTGCTATATGCAGGAACAAGGATTGGTATGCGACGGAGGTACTGGGAGAACAAGATGATAAGCAATGTGGTCCTGTGTGTAGAAGAAGAACTGTCATTAGCAGGATGATGCAAAAGTATAGACCAATATTATACTTGAAGCAGGCAAGTGATGACACCAGCATTACTGAAGGAAAATTAGTGAAAACAACATCATTTCAACTGGGCAAATAATAATTCACCGTGGCACCAAGCGCTTACATACATAGCAGAGATGCCCCAGTGGCTGCCAACCTTGTCTCCAGCTGAATCGTACAGTGACAGGCCTATGAGAGAGACTGTGGGGGCAATGGTTAAGGGGCCAATGAAGCGCATGAGGAAGCCGATGAGCCCAGAGAAGCCGACCAGGATCTGGAGGACAGAGGCCACCATGATAGAGCCCTGTAGCTGTGGACAGGAACACAATAACCAAGATCATTAGCATCAACATCCCCTCTCTCTCTCTTTGGCTGAGTGATAGACCTCAACACCAATATGACTGGTTACTTCCCGGAGCAGAAGCTACAGGAGTTCACTGAATTAATCATTAGCTCCACAGAAGTGCTGTTTTGCGATTTTTTGCTGGCTTTTTATCAATTCTGTGGATGCACAGTGTGTTAGCTCACTGTTCTCATGCGGGTCTGCCACACTTCTATAAAGAGAGGTGAGGACGTGTTGACCAGAGTGGCGTTCTGGGTCCAAGCTGGGCACTTCCACTCTGGCATGGACAACATGGCCATGGCAGGGGTCACCAAAGCAAATGTACCCCCCTGCAGGATGGGAAGCCTGCAGGTGTGACAGAAACAAACAATTCTCAGTCACATAAAAATACAAATTATTTATTGATGGGGTTGGCTGGTGTTGATGATTTCTATTTGTATTACTATTAAATCCTTTTTTGAAGTTATTGTTAGCCAAAATGATGTCAAGTAACATGCTTAACAATAGGTGTGAGGCTATTTCTACAAGGTATACAAGACTAGAGTCTACAGCCACACTACAAGCTCTGTAAGACTGTACTAAATGCTAATGTCAGCATGCTAACATGCTCACATTGACAATGTTAACATACTGATGTTTAGCAGATAGGCTTTAATGATATGTGCACCATCTTAGTTTACATGCTAACATTTGTAAATTAGCAGTAAACCCAACTTTGAAGCTGATGGGAATGTCGTCAGTTTTGCAGGTTTTGGTAAAAATAAAAATTGCATACTGTATTAAACCATATAAGTAACATGTTATCAACCACACACGTGTTTCTATCAACCAGACAAATGCAAGCCTGTATTCACTCTCCCTTTATCTCTATTTTGGTGTCCACTTACTCCTGAGAAATATGTCTAGGTCTATAGCCGTTAGTATTATTTCTTCACCAGCTAACTGCTAAGTCTGTCACTCAGTTAGTGCTGGGTAGCATACAACGTTTTTTTGCAGATAACCGCTGCTTGCTGCAGCTTGGAAATGGTTTTAATGAGAGCAGTGAGATTAAACCAAAAAGAAGCTAAATGGTTGGGAGCATGAAGATAATTCTCTGTAAGCTCTGTTGGCCACTGTCATCCCACTTAAGACCAAACTTTGTCACATTAAATTGAGTAATTCAATTCATCAATAACATAAATAGACCGACTTGTGGAGCTTTAAGACTGTGACTTATGTATTAAGTGTTAAAGTGAAACTTTTCCAGGGTCTCGAGTTTATCTCAACTATCTTGCCAATCATTTGTTACAGGATGGTGAGTGGTGCAATGAACTAGCACCATCATTCTGACCTTACACCGAAGGTGACCTGCAGCACAGTGATCAGGCCCGAGGTGAAGAAAATAGTGTTGATGAGGTAACTCTGGGTCAGGCTGTCATGCTGCAGACACAGCCCCTCCGAGAGAACGAGGGGGATGGAGACGATCCCACCGAAAGCTGTCAGGTAATGCTGCACAGGGGAGGAACAGTGATGACAATGATGAATTGATGGTATTGATGACACCCTTTCAAAAACCAGCATGTCATCTTCTTTCTGTGGGTTGATAAAACAATGCACCATCTCCATTTAGAGTAATTAGGATCTCCTGGTGCCACCGGAAATTCTTTTCGTCCGGATGTCCATCACCTTCCGCTTTCTTTGTGTTGTAATTTTTAACTCTGTTCGATTTCTGAGGACTATGGTTAACTGCTCCTCAGATCTCTGCAGGGTAAATCCAGACCACTACCTAGACTATCTGTCCAATCTGAGTTTTCTGTTGTACGACTAAAACAAGTTTTGAACGAGCACGTGTTCCACCAAAACAAGTTCCTTCCCGAGGCTATTTTGCAGCGGCGCCGTGGCTCCGTCCGGCGCTTAGCCCCGCCCGAGACGATTGTGATTGGTTTAAAGAAATGCCAATAAACCAGAGCACGTTTTTCTCCCATTCCGGAATGCTGTGATGATTAGCCGGACCCTCCTCTGCAGCACTGTGGAGGAAGGTCTGATAATGCGAGACTAAACGGCCACAAACATGATGAAGTTAAGAATTCAACATAATACACTGCTGTCACTGGTTAGTTTTCTGGCCTGTTCCTTTAACTGCAGACTTCCCTATAAAGAAGATGTGATATAACACACACAAAATTTTAGGATGCTATTTCGTATTGCCCCAATAACGATGTGGGTTCAACAGCCACAACAACCGAAAATATGCACAAGACATTCATAGAACTTTAAAATCCTTGTCACACCCACTTGTATGGCCAGAAAAGTGCAAAGGTACCAGGGTGGAACATCAGTCACACAATAGGTTGGTTTATTTGTGTCTTCCTCTTCCTTCTTCTTTCTGTCCTTTCCTCTTTGTTGATCATTGACATCCATCTGCAACACCAACAATTCTTTTTAAACATTTTGGATTTTGTGTAGTTTAACAGAAGGATATTTCAGGTGGATAGACATCTTAACAACATATAGACACATCCATCTGTTTATGATGTCTATCATCTCTGTTATTGTGTGTATTATGAATTTGAAAGTATGACGCTTTATGACTTTAATCAAAACTAAATAGTGCTGTGTGGGCTCCGCGCAAAGGCTGTGTGAGGTTAAAGAGAAAGTCAGCAAAAGTTGCAGACATTTTAGAAAATTCCAACCTAAATTACTCCCACTAGTCTGAACCCGTAGCAGATATAATCAGAACTATGTGAAGTGCAATATTTACTCTTTAACAAGATATGAACTCAAAAGCAGTTTTTCTCCTGAATGCTTACGGTGCCTGGTCATGCTGACTGCGATTACAAAGAATACATAAAATGCCAGCACGTGGTATATTTATTAGAAGTCATTGTACTCACATCAAATGCAAGATTGTCAAGTCCACAACTTTCCTTCCCTGAAGCCATTGCAACTCCACTATAAGCTAAAAACTGACTTCTTGAGGTGGAGTTTTTCTTACAAGCGGTGAATTGGAAAAATAAAGGCAACCGTAGACCAACCAGGAAGACCACATTGAGTTTGTCACCTTTAGAGCTGGTAGTGTGTGTTCATCTCAGGACAAAGTTCAGATCACTGATTGTTTAGTTACATATTTTATGTTAAATATTTGTTATTGATCTGGACTTTGGGAGGGACGTACATTTACTATTTTATGGTCACTTAGTTCTCATAAAAGTTAGTTATCATTCTTCCTGAGTGCCACAGCCTGTGCTTAACACTGGATGTTATCCATCTTGCGCATGCGCTGGTCATGTATTTATTATTACCAAACTCACTGTGACCTGGGATGATGTAGGGCCCACATCATTATTAAAGAAGCCCTTTTTGGGGTGACTTCTAGCTCACGTAGTAGAGCGTGTGCCCCGAGTCCAACCTGTGGCCTTTTGCTATGTGTCAACCCCCTCTTTTGCTCCTCCCTTTCCTGTCATCCTCCAGCGGCTCTATAATAAAATCCTAAAAAATAATCTTAAAAATATTTTCTCGCCAAGATTCCGACTGACAGAACTCTGGCAGTTAACCAGAATTGATAAAACCGTAGTTACATACTTAACTTTCATATTTCTATCTTCCTGACCTCCAGAGGCAGTGCTTACCTCTGAATGACTATTACCAATATAGTAACAAGGAATCCAGTAGCCACGCATGAGGGTTCCTGATAGTGTGGGGAGCAGCGACATTGGCCGTGTAAAAACAGGCAAAGGTGCACTGTGAAGCCCAGGTGGCCGCAGCACAAATCTCACTTAGTGGCTCCGAGCTGCTCCACTGGAACAGCTGGGGACCAAGTGCCTAGCTCAAGGGAACGTCAGCAGTGGGTAAACATACTCTGGTCAGGTTGCTATCACTGCCTTGTCAATCATTTTTATATTAGGCACATTATCAGTACCCCAGAGGGTCTGGATGATACTGTGATTAAGGAAGTTTTGGTTGCAAATGAGGTTTCAGCACCCTTGGTTACACCACCATTTGTTATAAATGCTGCAAAAGAAAGAACTATCAATTCATATAATACACCATGCCATGGATAGACAAGGAGGGAAAAAAAAAGTAAATTGCTCTTTTCCAGAAAATGTATTCCTTACTTTGCAGCTCTTCATCTCTGGCCTGCAAAAGGCATTTTATAATAATCCTACATATATGGAAACAAAGTAGTGTCAAGTCTTTTAATGAATCAGGGATTACCCAGTCCCTCTTGTTTTTGAGAGGGCAGACACTGCAAAGTACTTATTAGTACAATGAGAATGATTAGAATTTATATTTTAGCGTGAGCTGTTCCTTAAAGTAGGCTGTCTCCACTTCTTGTCTGGCTTTGTTAATGAGCACCAATGGGACCCTGCTGTGATGAGGCAGAATTATCCATCTGACCTGGGCAAATGCTGACAATCTTGGCCCTGGATGTTTCAGGCGTGAAAGGTTTGGAGATCTAACTTGTTGTAAGAGTACGTGTATGGACTGTACCAGTGGACCAATACCGAGAAGTGGTGAGAGAGCAGTGGACCAATGCAGAGAGAGAGAGAGAGAGAGAGAGAGAGAGAGAGAGAGATGCTGGGACTTGATGAAAGAGTTAAGCAAACAGAGAAATCATGAGTGAAAAGAGAATGCAAAACAAAATTGTCACTCATATAATATATATATATATATATATATATATATATATATATATATATATATATATATATATATATATATATATATATATATATATATAGAGAGAGAGAGAGAGAGAGAGAGAGAGAGAGAGAGATACGATAGACATTATAATATTGTTTTGATGATATATATCGTCCCCCAGCCCTTTATGAAAATGTATATAATTAATGATGAATAAAGCAAATACAACTGAAGGCAAAAAGCTAGGCTAAAAGGTTTTGAACAGCATCCAGACAGCAGTTAAAGTCTGGATCAAAGTCAGTCTCAGAATTAGTAATAAAGTTTTACAAATGGTGAGTATGACATGGTCATGGTGTGCTGATTCACTGAAATCTGAAGTATCAGATATCCATGCCACTGAGCTCAGCACATGAACAGACCTGATTCTTATGGCTCACTAAAGGAGCCCAAGGCTTAACCTGACTTTTATTTTAATAATCTACCATAGTTTTTGTCACACGTTGGCTGTGTGAGTGCATAACACCAAGTTTCCTATAGCAGATTGCCAGAACTTTTGTACTGAATAGGAACCTATCAGTATAACCAGAATGTGTACAAAAACATGTCAAGTTATTTTCTTAAATGAAACAAGTTACGGATATGGATACGTCCTTCTTATTGATGCATTTGCTTTACATTGTATTTTTTTCTCCTTTTGAAGCTTAAATCAATTTTCTAAGAATAGAAAAATAGCCACTAGAGTTGAAATCCCAGCACATGGCAGGGAAGTAATATGAAGCCACTACAGTGCATGCAGTTTTCACATAATCAGTCAAATGAATAAATGTGGGTACAGTAAATGAGATCAGCGGAGATATGACTTATGTGTGCATTCATTGGATATTTTATTTATTTATACCCTGAGCAGTCTCACATTTGCCTGCAGTGTGATCCTCATCTACTGATCATGAATACACAATCTGTCTCACTCTCTTTCTCTCCCTCATTATTTCTGTTTGTCTCTCGCCTCGTTCTCTTAACTCCATTTGGGGTGATAGTTATTTCCGAAAGATAAACTTAACAGTAGATCTTATAAAGTGCACGAAAGCTGAGGAGGACTGATGAGCTAATGTGGATTTCACAACAGAGAAAATAAAAGCTATTCCTCATGGCGTGTCATAGAAAAAGAATTTGGTGCTGGTAAATTTGAAGCCTTCCCTGATGAGCAGAGAATCGCTAAGTTATCATTATCATATCCCGTTGAAATGCAGACGCTGGCACAATGTTACATAAAACCCAATTCTGAATCACTACACAAAATCTTTTTCCAGAACACCAACTTACAAAAGGTAATATTCTGTAATGTGTTCTCAGTGAGCTACAAAAAAGACATTGAAAGAAAAGGTGAGATTTTTAAAGTGCAAATTACACATGCTATTGTGCCATCCTGAAATAACAAAGGGTGCAGTCAACCATTGACTAGTGTTCCAAAATGGGCCTCGGGGAAAACTGATGCCTCCACAGATCAAAGCGTTACACCATATCCCACCTGCCTGTCAAAGCTGGTAAGGCAGAGGAAATGAATACGCAGAGAAAGAGATGAAGGCATGGAGGGGGAAGAGAAAGATTGAGAAGATGTGTTATCTCTGTTTGCTTTTGCAGAAGGAAACACAATAACAGCTAGAGGGGTCGCTGCTGTGGGTTTTTAAGCAGCTGCCTAGATCAGTGTGAAGATGTGTGATAATACATTTATCCACAGGCTAAAGTTAATTTCCTTTGAAACAGGAGAATGAAGAACGCATTATTCTGTTTTTTTAGTCTGTCTGTTGACTGGCTGTGAGGAAGGATTCTTTATTTTTTTTTAAGATTATTTTTGGGGCATTATAGGCCTTTATTTGTATAGGACAGCTGAAGACATAAAAGGGGCGAGAGAGGGGGAATGACATGCAGCAAAGGGCCGCAGGTCGAGGAGTAAACCTCTATATATGGCCGTGCGCTCTACCAGGTGAGCTACCCAGGCGCCCCGAAGAAGGGGGAACATAGAAACACTTTTTTTTAATTTATTTATTTTTATTATTTTTTCTCATCTAAATTTCGAAACAGCTTTAGGTACAGGCTACAGTTTTTTTTTTTTTTATCAGACAAACTTTAGTCTTTAATGTAATTTTAGAACTTGACCACCTGAGTGGTCAAGTTCTAAAAGAAGCCACCATAGAGCCAATAACCAAGATCATTATCATCAACATCACCGCTCTCTTTATGACCGAGTGATAGACCTTAACACCAATATGACTGGTTACTTCCTGGAGCAGAAGCTACCAGAGTTCACTGAATTAATCATTAGCTCCACAGAAGTGCTGTTTTGCATGTTTGTTGGCTTTTTTTCATAAATTCTGTGGATGCACAATGTGTTAGCTCACTGTTCTCACGCGGGTCTGCCACACTTCTATACACAGAGGTGAGGACGACGTGTTGACCAAACTGGTGTTCTTGCCCACAATAACTTTTAGAATCACTTAATATTTATTCGAAAACATTTCTTTACAAAATCATTAATAGTTCAACAAACTTTATTTGATTTAACTCATTCATTTTGTCACCATGACACAATCATTGGATAAATCCCACATTTCCAATCATATACTGTATACTGCTTCAGTGGCATTGTGGTGCAGTTGATAGTACTGTTTCCTCACAACAAGAGGGTTTCCAGGTTTGAACCCGCCCTTTTGTGTAGAGTTTGCATGTTCTCCCCTTGTTGTTGACTCTAAATTGCCCGTAGGTGTGTAAGGGAGCGTGAATGGTTGTCTGTCTCTATGTGTCAGCCCTGTGATGGGCGGGGAACGGGGGTTAAGAGTAACACATTTCAAACTAGAAATGAGTCAAGTTATTGGTTGACTGAAGAACGCATGAAGAACGCATCATTATTATTGGAGACATGCAGGTCACATAATCAATGACCAGCTCTGGTTCTTCTGAGAATGGGGTAGTTGTGGTTCTTCTTTTGGGGTCTTTTTTCTTGTCCTGTTTCTGTGACTTATCAGAAACACCATTCTACTCTTATAAGGCCTCCTGACTTCAATGTCCATTTTTCGGTGCTTCTTGTCTGAACCCTTGCAGGATGTAGCACGATTAATCAAAATTTAGTGAAGTACAATCCTCACAGATGTGTGTGATCCTGACTGTGTTTAGGGAGAATACTTAAAATGCCAACACATGGTAAATTTGACATGAGTAAGTCATTGAACTTACATCAAATACAAGATTGTCTAGTTCACTACTTTCCTTCCCTAAAGCCATTGCAACTCCAGTATAAGATAAAAAACTTGTTTTTGGCTTCTTAAGGTTGAGTTCTTCTAAAAAAAAGGTATATTGGAAAATAAAGACAACCGCGGACCAACTAGTATGCGTGTTGATCTCAGGACTGATCATTTAGTTACTCATTAAAATGAAGTTATTACTATGTTTTTAGAATAGTTGGATTTTGGTTAGGGAGATATACCTTTTTGCATGTTCACTTATAAGTTCTCGTAGAAAAAAGGAGATTATTTTATTTAGATTTGAAAGACACGTACAGTATGTGGATGGATGGATGGATGGATGGATGAATGGACAGGTGGGTGGGTGGGTGGAAGTGTTTTCTTAATATCTTCAGAGTTGGAAAACTTCTCTGACACAAGAGCAGGCTGCTTACTTTTTGTAATTGAATTAATTCATGTTGAGGAGAAAAAGAAAACTCTTAACCAAGAGTTTCTAGAGCACTCTGACAGTTTCAACTCAATGGTTTGTTTGATCACGGTTTGCATTAAGCGCTTCCCTCAAACTTTCACAATCAGTTGACAGGACAAAATTGGGAAGATGGTTAGATAAAGAGATTTAGGCCTTCAAAGAGAGGATATTTTCTTCACTCGGAGGGGAAGAGAATGTGGAGACTTGATATGATCTCTCTGTGTGGTGCTGATAAATGTGTCAAGGCAGGTGCAGCAAAGCATCTTGGAGAATTGTCTTGTGAAAACACACTTTGCAGTTTTATAACAGAAAGGATGTTAACAATTGTAGGACAGCAACACGTTCAAGTGCAGTGCTTATCCTCTTGTCTTATCCCCCATTCTCACTGAGGTGAATTAATGACACCAGTAGAAACAGTTTCACAGGATTAAACCAGGTCAAGCTCTGCCACAACGTAAGGAGGACCTAATTGAAACAAGGCATGGAGGGCTAATCATATTCTTCTATAATAATAATTAAATGTGCTGGTTTATGTGTGCAGTTGGGCTCTGAACTTAGGGAGTCATTTATATTCTAAAGGACGTTCTTTGCAGAACACCAAACTTTAATGTCATTGGCTGCGATATCGCACATCATCAACTCCCTGCAACATGTTCAGAGATAATGCCACTTTATCATTTTCTGACTTTTAAGGCACTTTCATTTTTCATGTTTTGCATTTAAAGAAGCAATTCAGCCAATTTATGGGGCGATAGTATTCTGGCTTGAGTTTCTTTCTCAGCTCGGCTCATTAGAACAAAGAAGTGTACTCCCTAATGATTTTGTGTGCAAATTGTACACGATAAAAAATAATACTGCCACGTGACGGTGCATATATAACATACTGAGTCTCACTGTAGGCAACAGAGAAATTGTGACAGGGAAAGGTATGATGCAGAGTGTAAACACAGGGGTTTGAAATCAGCAGAGAACATAAGTCAGCAGACGTCGCAGCACATAAAAGTATTTGTTCATCCAGCAACAAGCCATTGTGTCTTAGTGGCGCCTGAGGGAACAAGTAGTAAAAGATGGCAAATGTTCTCTAAAGCTCTTTGTGCATATTTAATCAACAACTTGCTGAAAGCATAGTAAGACAACATAAAGAGTAGCTCAAACATTCAAATGCAGATGAGTAAACTTTTAATGCTAGTCTGTCTCAGGTGAAGTAGCTCTCAAAAACAGTTATAAAAGAGTGTATGCATGTTTATGCTCGTAGCACTCAGCAATGCCATGCTATCGCTTCTCATGTATGTCCGCGGGAAAGATAGCGAGCAGTGAGACATTCACGTCTCCCCTCAGACAAACCAGTAGAGACTGACTCTGCCTGAGGAGGATCTGCAAGTTTTACATCAAACATGCACATGTTGCTTGCCCAAACTCCTCCAGCTGGGAAAAATCGGATTATTGGCCGTATGGTTCATACTTGTCTCCAAAGCAAACAAGTGCCAGCACCAATCCATTCAAATGTGAAGGAGAAACACTGCCCAAAACTGGCATTGATGTTTACACCAGTGTGAGGGTCCTTGCAGAGAGGCAGGCTCAGTACTATTGATTCAAGAAACGTCCTCCCTAGATTTGTATTACCAAGAGCAACATCCCTAATTTGAATCAAATTCTACAGCCTGTTTTTTATTCTAATACGTGTCCTGAGTCTTATCTCTCACCTTTTCCCTAAGTTTTTATTATCTCTCCCTGTATCTACAAGTGAAAAACACACACATTTAAAATCCAGGATGCCTAAAACGTAATTTCTGAATTGATTTGTGTATTGTTCACATTTGGGTATACACAAATGGAAATGTAGCAGCAGCTAAACAGGCAGTGTCACTCATGTGCCTTGAATATTTAGCGATCAATTTGCACAACAAACACAACAAGCATGTTTGCTCCCTTGTTGAAAAAGCAGAACAAGAGTGACAGATGTCCTCTTGGAGTTGATCCAGTTACTGTGGTCAGACTCGGAGCAAATAAGGTCCTCCGAAAGTGATGTAAGTGATTTAAGCAGAGAGGCATGAAAATCACATTAAATACGATTTGCTATTTAAATCCTGGACAAAGGTTACCTTTCAAACCAGAAGGCCTCATTGAATGTGACTGAGAAGTTGCCTTTGAGGCTCGGTCTAAGGTCAGTCTAAACAACTAAGTAACAACGTCTTAACCTTTGAACCTGAGGAAGAATTTAACCAAAGTTTCTCTATCCAAACCACTCCATGTTATCACCCCTGTGAACAATGTTTAACATCAGTGTCAGTTTAGCTAAAGAGCTGAAGGTCAGAGCAGGGAAGATGCTTCAAGGCATCATCAATCATCTTTAATACCATGTCAATATGAGAGACTTTGACTATTCAGCTATAAATCCTTTGTAACCAATGCATATAAATTGAATGCATGTTTTATTTTTTTTTTCTGCATAGAAAAATGTCAATGACATGAAAAGTCTGTGCTAATATGAGATTTAAGGAAGCTCTTTAAAAACAGTGTCTCAAACCCGAGTAGACACAAGCCTGCCTGTGCAGCCAGAAAGTAGCCATAAAAATGGGCCTTTTGATTTATCAAAAATCTACCTTGATTTCCAATAAAGTTAATTTCTGCCATTTTTTACAGCTCCTATGAAGAACAGACTAAGAAATTGAAAACGTCTTCTCTCTAGTGAGCTCTTTCATGTGACATTTTGAAGTCATATTGTCATAGTGCTACTAAGAAAACTGCAGCAAGGCACAAACAAAATGCTTATTAACACACAGTGAAAGAAAAGAGGAAGAAAGATTTAAAGAAAGACTTGCTTCCTTAAATTTTTTTCTCTTATAACTAAAAAAGTGTTACGTCCTTGGCTTTGTGGCGATTTATCCTTGTACGAATACATGCATCTGCCGTCACGATGCAAAACAACAAGATAACATATATCATACAATACAGTTCAATAGAAAATGATTATAGTATTAGAATCCAATTGTCAGCTCGGTCTCAGTTGTTAATAGACCCTGTGGAAAGTGGGTATTGATCTCTTCTTCACAATTGTGCATTTTGCCCAGTTGACAGAGTTGTGTAAGAAGGCTAGTTTACATTAATACGTCAAAATCAATACTCAAGATGAACACCCCCGGGAGCTGAAAAATATGCAGCAACCCTGCCCCATTATATGTATGTATATGTATCTTTCTTCCAGATTGAAATTAAGTTAAAGAGGCTTGCTAATAAAATAGTTACCATTGATACATTGTAGCACTTAAAGGCCCTAAAAACGTATTTTCTCAATTGGCTTCCTATTGTGAGAAATTAGATCCTACATCAAGGCACAATTTTCTGCCAAAGTGTTGATTTTCACATCAGGGTTTTCTGTATTTGTGTTTAAGGCCTTGAAGCTCATGAATGTATAGAAAAACTTAACATTTAAAGCCGAATTTCCAGGTACATTAAAGGAGGGCAGCTTCTTAAAATACAGAAAAACAGATTTAGGCTGTCCCCCTGCACAGCTAACAAGCCTTCAATGTTTAACTAATGCACAATTTAATGCATGAATTAATGCAGGGTATATCATTAATTCCTGTCGCTCACCATTAACATCAAGTCCCTATGACTTCATGTGATAAGTTCACAATCAACAGATCATCAATTAAGGATCGGTAATTCAGTTGCCTCAAACATGAATTGATATGCGACCAATTTAGCTGGATTACAGTTACATCAAAGTTCAATTCAGAAGCATGCATTTGCTCAGCCTCTCTGGAAGCAGAACAGTACCTATAGTCATAGAAATGTGAAACTTTTAATGGTATATGATTTGTACCCTTATTATTGGGTGTTACCAATTTTAGAGTAGCTAAAATTAGCCAAAATCTACATTGATATCAGCATACAAGTAACAAAAACAGCCTAAAATGAACACAACATAAACAATTGAATGAAGCAAAACTTGATATGACCAGAAATAGAGAGATTCAAATCGCAAAAACAAACGATCATGCAGCTATAGCAACCCTTGTACATAGTGATTAATATGATTAACCTCCAGAATTACACAAATGTATTTTACACAGTGCTGTTAAACTAATCCACACTGAGTGTCAAACTCTGGTGATGTTCTTTAGGCTGAGACATTTTCCAACTGCGCTCACTGTGCGGAGCAGTGTTGACAGTGTTGACTCTCATTAGCACATTTCAGTGAGCAGCTAACCGCATTAAAAATGAACCGGTCCTGCAGTACTGTTAAGTGCTGCTGGTGTTACAGAAGTAGGGGAAATGGGTATACCCAAATATGATGTAATCATAGAAATACTAACCCTTGACTGCTTAAATCAAGCACGTTATTTTTCTCAAGTTGCACCCAAAAAACGTACCCTCCATATGCTCTTTTAATGTTAACTTGTCATGCATTTACCTAAAGAGCAGCACACAGCTGCCCAAGCAGCAAGTGTAACTGGCTTAAGGGCCAATATTCTTCCAACAACAATAACCTTTTTGAGTTGTCACAATATTCATAAAGAATGGCCTGCTCTGCCTCATTCATAATTTATTCACATTTATCCTTCCTCAGTACTCATAATTCTTTTCTCCCCAAAGAGCTCATTAAATCTTCACCTTTACTCATATTACTGAAAGGAAACAATTTTACTTACTTACTTACTCTGCATTAAAGAAAAATACATGCACACAGGGACACCACAAGTACTCACTCTGAACATTTAAAAAGAGTTCATCCTATTCTAATTTACAACAGAAAGACGAGATAGGAGGTAAATGATTTGAGAAGGAGATCTGGTAATTAAGTAATACACATTATAATTTGCCCTCACCTGCTTGTCTGGTGATGAGGCTCATTCAAATCCTGTTAATACACAATAAATCAGAGCTAAATCCTCTTTATGGGCCATTTAAATGTTGTGCAGGTCTTTTGGGTCCTATTGAGTTCTATATCGAGAGAGCACCCTGCTCCTACAATAGGGATGCTAATAAAGTTAAAGTTTGACATATTAGAGTACAAGCCCTCCATCATCCTGTTTGATGAATGCATAAACAACCAAGCAGCTTTATAATGACACCTGCATGGATAATTTGGAACCCCCCTTTCCATTCTTCTCCGTGAACCATCACCTTATCGTGGTGGAGAGGTTTGTGTGTCTCTGTGAACCTGAGGGCTGTGTTGTCTGGAGCTTCGTGCTCCTGGTAGGGTCTCCCAAGGCAAAGTGGTCTCAGGTGAGGGGCCAGACAAAGAATGGTTCAAAAACCCTATGGAAAAACAAGGTAGCTGAGCGCCGCTACGTTGGAGTTTACCCCGGATCTTATCGCTGCTCTTTGCAGATGATGTGGTCCTGATGGCATCATCGGCTTGTGACCTTCAGCACTCACTGGATCGGTTCGCAGCCGAGTGTGAAGCGGTTGGGATGAGGATCAGCACCTCTAAATCGGAGGCCATGATTCTCAGCAGGAAACCGATGGAATGCCTTCTCCAGGTAGGGAATGAGTCCTTACCCCAAGTGAAGGAGTTCAAGTACCTTGGGGTTTTGTTCGCGAGTGAGGGGACAATGGAGCGGGAGATTGGTCGGAGAATCGGCGCAGCGGGTGCGGTATTACATTCAATCTATCGCACCGTTGTGACGAAAAGAGAGCTGAGCCAGAAGGCTTATCCGACACCGGATAAGTGGACGAAGATGGATGGATGGAGGGACTTTCCATTCTGTGCTACATATTCTTCTCACTTGCCCAACACTGCTGATTTTGCAATAGTTATCAAATACAGTAGGCCCAGCATCTCATGGATAGGCAGAGTTGGATTACCAGCAGGGCCTTAGAACTCCAGGCTTATTAAGCATTCAATGTTTGTTTTGCTAATTTAATTGAAAATGTTTGGGAATATTCTGCACTAAAGCACATATTTACTGACATGATAAAGATGTTAAGGTGGGTCCTGCTTTAATGCCATGCTAGTGGCTATACTTAAGTACATGCTCATGATAACAATGCTAACATGCTGATGTTTTAGTACGTTTGCATTAAATACAGCTGTACTGATGGAAATGTATTTAGTTTTGTATTTCAATTTTGCCCAACAGACAGACATAAAAACACTAGGTAACATACTCAAACTGCCTCTGTGGGTAGTACCTGGCCCGCTACAGTAGCTGCTTCCAGGGCCACATTTTGCCATGAAGACAGACACACATACTCATAAGGTGAAAACAATACCAGCGTTGCGGCTGGTAATTAAAAGGTGTATTTTAGTTTTTATTTCTGTTTTATTATCCATTTCCTTCTTACTAAAAAGAACAATAAACATAAGGGGCCCTAAATATGCTACTTGTTGGCTGGATTGGACACAACAGCACAATACACATTGTATAGACCTTTTTCACGGCAGACATTTTGACTTGTCATAGTAGGAAAAGCACAGCTGAAATTGATAACCTTAACGATGGCTCAGTTCCATCAAGTGTCCCAGTAAGATATTTCAGTGAGTCAGCATGCACAACACCAGGGCCTCTCCTAAGTGGAATGCAGCCATCAGTAATGGGTTTGAATACACCTGTGCTTTTCTTACTATGACATGTCAACATGTCTGCCGTGAAAAAGGTCTATTGGTGAAAACTACAATGTATGATCAGCAGAGACAAAAAAAAAGACAACAGAAGAAGCTGCTTGGATGTTGCTTGCTCCTAAAATAGTTTACTTTTTTGTGCAAATGACCGATTTAAAAAAAAACATTTAAGTCTGTGTTTATACTTTTGCTGTTAGACTGTTATTTTGGAACTATTTTTAGCAATAACCAAGAGGATTTTGATGTTTCAAGTTAGGGAAAGGATGTTTGCTTGAGATCTAACATCAGATTGTGCTCAAAGACTAATACTAAGTGGCTCCAAAAAAGAGAAATAAAGCTCCCCCTTTTCAACAAAATGTCAGACAATAATGATACTTTAACCAGTCAGACAATAGCAAAAGGAAGTGCATTTGACCACAGATGGCCGCACAGAGACTCTCCTATTGTCCTTGGAATATCATCAAAGTCCCTCAGTAGTTTAGAGCCAAACATGAAGCTAGTCCCCACCAAGGATCAAAGCCCCGTTGAGGCTTTCATGCGGCACATTGCATTGTGCTCATCGTGAGCCGCTTGCCTTTTGTTCTCGCATGTAATAAGTCATGATGAAAGGTGTGGTGGTGTTGCAGACAGGGACCAATCGGAGTCGTGCTCCCAGAGCCTGTCTGAACGCATCGAGCGCTCCCTCTCAAATCTCCCCCTTCATTGTCTGTAAGCTCCTAAATCTTCGTGGCTCACTAAAATATTAAATCAGGCCTGGAGCAATAGCAGTAAGGCCACTAAAACACATACACAGCACAACATGCGTGTGCACACGCATTCTCGGGGACACACACGTTGTTCAGAGCATGGGGCTTGTGTTTCAACGCTTTTCATATCTAGCGACTGGATGGCTCACTTGGAGCACTGAGCCTCAGTCACAGACATGACTTCCTCCCTGGGCACGGCAGAGGAAACCGCAGCACTGTTACCCTCCTGCTGCTGTTGCTCAGTACGCCAAACATTTGAAATTGAAAATCTTATCATTCACACAAAAGTCTGGGTTCACTGGCTGCTTTGGATTACTGCATATAGCTTGGATGTACAGTACACTGTTTTATGCTCTGACCAGTAATTATTTCAGTCCCCACAATGGCGCCTGTCTGCAGTAACAAAGATAGATATCCGTATCCAGTCATGTAGGCACGAGAGGCACAGGCGTGAGAGCAGATTTATGGAGCACGATGTTCTCATTTTGCCCGCAGCTGTTACACTTTCTGGGCTTATGGTTTCCAAGACATGATTGCATTTGAATGTACTTTGCCATACATAAAGGTCAGTGCTTGTTGTGTAAACACTCCAAGTAAACATTTTTATCATCACGCATTTTTAAGCATCTACAGTGGCCCATATATGTAGATAAACCGGATTTATGGTAGCCCATTCTCCAAAGTTTTAAACCGGTCATTTTTTTTTACTTTTCTGGTGTCTGAATGAAATAATATATGCACTGAGGAAGAACCAATTGCTCTACAAGGAAGCAAGAAAAAAACTCGCAAAGTGCCAAAAAGAAGATGCTAGCAGTTGTCAGTTTGAATGTTCTGAGCCGCGCTGAGCTGAGCATACTCAGTTTGAGCTGTGTCGCTTCACATGTCAGCTCATCCCAATCCAGGGTCTGTTATGAAGACGGCGACCGTTGCAGATTAAGCTACTGTTCATTGCTTCGTGGAAAGTTGGGGAGATTAAAAGTAGAAGTTTGAAATCAAGATCAGATTACCGTCCTTACACATAAACACACAAATCGTTGCACTTGTCAGTGCAGTAAGTCAACTTGTTATGTTTCTGTGCAGCTGTTTTCTTTTTAAGCCAGTCACATGATACTCCTGATTAGAGCAACACTTTATCTGTAACTAGTACAGCAAAAACACCCCTCTAACACATCCATGTCACTTGACTGTTCTCCGTTAACTGGCTTTCCTCTAGTGGTGCTGAAGCTCACAGCTTCCCATGGGAAACTGGACAGGATGTGCTGAAGGATGAATGAATTATTGAGGAGTCAGTTGGGCTCAATTCTGACTCGGGGTTGGATAGATTCCGTGGCTGTAAATGTCTACTCTAACTTTTCTTTTTCATTTTTTTTTTTTTTTTTACATTAGCCTACATTCAATCATTTAAGCAAACATGAAAAGTAGGGCAACATTGCAGTTGATAATACTGGGATATTACATAACTTCAGCTAGAGACTGGGGTAAGCCAAAAAATTATTACAATTTTATTTTGAGTGAATTAACCACAGGGCACGTTGTTTGCAAACTGATGCAAACCAAAACAGTAGACCTGCAATAAACAGGACTTGAGTTACCATGCATAACTTCCAATATAATACTTTTTCAGTAACAGAATAACACCAGCAGCATAAACATTCCGTAGGCTGAGCTGAATCAACTTCACTCTGACATAAAAACAAGACTCTTCTTTACAAACTAGGGTTGCAGGGCTGTAGTATCGGGCTGCAGAAGACATCACGAATCTTCGTGATGCTGTGTCCACCCCCTATACCTGCCTGTCCTCAGGCAACTCACGGCATTAAACACAAACACACTACATAACCCTAATTCCACCGTCTCGTGAATCTGTTCAAATTATCACCCGAATGAACTGTGACACTAACAACTAATTCACTTTGCGCAAAATGTCGACACTGTACGTGCATCAAATTTCCCTCAGGCCACTCTTTTTGCAGGTCTAATGAGTCATGTCATTAACAGCGCCTAAAGCCCTCCTCCCACGCTCCTCCAGCCCACTTCTCTCTATATTAGAGGCGCTCCTCTGCTCCAGTCTTCAGAGCAGCAGGCGCCCAGTCAGCGCTCTCTTGTTCTCCTGCAGCTTCAGACTGAAGTTGATGCGTTTCTCACATTTTCTTGGATGTACCTTCATCTCGCCAAGATGAGACTTATTTTTGTCGCTGTGGCGGTTGCGGCTTTGTTGAAAGGTAGGTAACGGAGTGTTGGTTTTCTTCTTGCAGAGTGCTGTTAAGTTAGTGAGCGCAGTTCAGGACCATGGACAGAGACAGCGACTGCTCTTTCATGCACAACACATGCAATCCTTGTGCAGTTTGACTCATTCTAACATAAATGCTTTCTTTCTAATGCAGAAAATCTAGCGCTTCCAGTGGGAAAAGAAGGGCAGAGAGAAGATGTGGTATGTTTTTCGGATGCAATTTGATATTTACATTTAACACCGCAGCTAGGCAGTAATTAAAGCAGCAAAGAGCTACATATATAACGGGGCTGCAACGAACGATTATTTTCTTGATTAATTGATTAGTTAAAAAATGTCGATCAGTGTTTTCCAAAGCCCAAAGAGGACGTCCTCAAATGTCTTGTTTTGTCCACAACTCAAAGATATTCAGTTTACTGTCATAAAGGAGTGAAGAAACTGGAAAATATTCACATTTAAGCTGGACTCATAACAGATTCATCGATTATCAAAATAGTTGGCGATTAATTTAATAGTTGACAACTAATCAAATGAATCGATTCATCTCTAATATATAGTCTTTGTTTATCGCAGGTAACACGCTGTTTGGTTGAAGTCCTGTCCAAAGCTCTTTCCAAACCGGACTCCCAGCTGGATCAGGAATGCAAAGATATTCTCCAAGCAGGTTTGTAAGCACAAGCAGATTTTTCACTGTGCACGGAGATAGTAAACAGGCATATTTAAAGCATTAAGGATATTGTTGATGCAGTAGTCTTTTAACTGTCAGATGGCTGAGACATTGAGAAGCTTATAGATTCAAACACAAAAAAAAAAACAGCTGGTGACAAAAATAGAGCTATTCAGATTGCTTGCAGCTTTCATGCCACAGATGAAACAAGAGTGATTGATCAAATACAAGATGGGATTTGACCTTAAGGCTGAAGCTATACTGAGCACATCTTTTACACCTCTTTGGATTTTTCTTTTGTTCTGTTATAGGGGTTAAACATGCCCCGCTGGACAAGAAGAGTGGAGAGGGGATAGCAACTCATGGAGAGGTGGCCAAAGGTCACCCTGAGGCAAAGGCAGCAGATGTGAAAGACATCGAGGCTCTCCTACAATCCGTGGAGGAAAAAAGAGAAATCCCCGAAGACGAACGCAGCCAAGAATCCTGGAGTCTGGGTGATGAGAAGGAGAAGAGACACGAGAACGAAGAGGAAGGAGCGCGGGAGAAGAGGAGCAGCTGGAAGCCTGGAAGATACCACCAAAGAAAACACAAACGCAATGAGGAATCTTTAGGAGGAGAGAGGGAGGAGCCAGAGGAAGAACGTAGCCAAGAGTCCTGGGATGTGGACAAAAGGCAAGGAAACGAGGACGAGGAGGAGAGAGACAAGCGCATATGGAAGCCCACACATCGTTACCACCACAAGAAAAAGTTCCACAAACGTAGTGATGAACCATTGGAGGAAGAAGAGGATGGCGAACGCAGCCAGGAGTCCTGGGCTCTCGACAAGAGGGACTGGAGGGCTGGAAGGTACCACCAGAGGAGACACAAGCGTGACGAAGAGCTCGCCGAAGAAGCCAGGGAAGAGCCAGAAGAAGAACGCAGCCAAGAATCTTGGGGTCTCGACAAGAGGGACTGGAGGGCCGGCAGATTCCACCAGAGGAGACACAAACGTGACGAAGAGCTCTCCGAGGAAGCCAGGGAAGAGCCAGAAGAAGAACGCAGCCAGGAATCTTGGGGTCTTGACAAGAGGGACTGGAGGGCCGGCAGATTCCACCAGAGGAGACACAAACGTGACGAAGAGCTCTCCGAGGAAGCCAGGGAAGAGCCAGAAGAAGAAGGCAGCCAAGAGTCCTGGGACTTTGATGCTGGAAGAGAAAAGAGGGACTGGAGGGCCGACAGGTACCACCAGAGGAGACACAAGCGTGATGAAGAGCTCTCCGAGGAAGCCAGGGAAGAGCCAGAAGAAGAACGCAGCCAGGAATCTTGGGGTCTCGACAAGAGGGACTGGAGGGCTGGAAGGTACCACCAGAGGAGACACAAACGTGACGAAGAGCTCTCAGAAGAAGCCAGGGAAGAGCCCGATGAAGAACGCAGCCAGGAGTCCTGGGACTTTGATGCTGGAAGAGAAAAGAGGGACTGGAGGGCCGGCAGGTACCACCAGAGGAGACACAAGCGTGACGAAGAGCTCTCAGAGGAGGTGAGAGAAGAGCCGGAGGGGGAACGCAGCCAGGAGTCCTGGGGCCTCGACAAAAGAGATGGAAAAGAAGAGCAAGAAATAGAAAAGCGTATATGGAAACCGACACATCGATACCACCATAAAAAGAAGTTTCACAAGCGTGGCGGAGGCTCATCAGAAGAAGAGGAAGAACAGAGGGGCGATTCAGAGGAATACGAGGAGACGGCAAAGGACGGGGACCAAGTAATGAGGTATCCTACAACTCGTACTCTTTCATTCTGCAACTTTGTACTCTGCACCCCAACGCACAAAACACTGCAGAGCTCAGTAACACCACTTGCAATTCAATTGGGATCAAAAAAGATTTTGCACAAGAAATGAACAAATCCCTTAGCAGTGTACATGTCCTGACATAAATATTGTTGTTAAGAACAGAAACTAATTGGGGCTGTTTTTCAGGTATCTAGCAGAAAAGCGCAATCCATGGATTTTCAGAAGTTTCTACCATCCTGCGTGGTATAAAAGGGATTCAGATGAGCATGCTGCAACTTCTAACAAGGTAGGCGTTATGTGATACCCTTATTTTCCGGCATATATGGAGCAGAAATATTTCTGCAAATTGCTTTCGATTAGTGGCAACCTAAACATGCAGATTAGGGAAATTTGATCGCTCTAAAAATGTCCTTCGGTAATTTTGTAAATGTTCCTAGCCTATTAAACCTTTTAGCACATGTGTATGTAATATTGATTTATTATTGACCCAGCACCAGTCAATCTTCTAAAAAATAAACTCTGTTTCTTCAGCCATTTTGATGACACTATAAATTACCAGTAATGTTTTGATTAGCAGAGCAGATCATGATTTTGCCTACATCATACAGTTTAGACATAATGTGATTCTGCCTTTAATGTGTTCAGATGGATGAACTGGCCAAGTTGCTGAGCTATAAGATAAACCAGCTTGCCAGCCATTCTAATCAAGAGGAGCCAAAGAGGAGCATGCACCAGAGAGCACTTACCCCGCAGGAGGTAAACACGGCTTTCACTTAGTGCAAAAACAAAAACACTTTTATGACTGATGTGAGAATTTATTTGCTGTCATGTTCACCTCTGATTAGACCACTGAACTGAAAATACATCTCATCTAATACCATGTAGCAACCAGGATTCAGGCAAAACTCATTTTTATGTTTGAAATCACCTTTGATCCATAATGTAAAGAAACTTGTATTCTGCTGGCATTTCCATAAAACAAATCTTCCCCTTTTATATAAAGCTGACCCAGTAAAGCCATGAAGCACATCAAGTGCCTCTGCCACACTGTTTCACAGTGGGGGAAAAGCAACCATGCTCATTATGGAAATCTCTGGTCTACATGGAGATGTCAGGATTTAGCCTTCAGAGCATCGGTGAATATGCATCTGTGCAAATGCACATCAAGAACTGTCCCCCATGAGCATGTCCCAAATACATGAAGGAGAAATATAACCAGTATATTCATGGGCAGTGACTCGTTTCTCAACTCTGGAATACGCAAGAACGATATTTTATCGTCTGGCTCAAATCAGTTATTCCTCACAGCATCTCTCTTCAACATGTGTGCCGTTTTCCTATTTGCACACCAGCTTTTTATGACCGCTGCAGTAATCACACTTAGAACCCCATGATTATAGCCTCCTAGAGTAATCAAAGTCATAATATGCCCATTAAAAAGAGAGCGCCGGCCTGTAGAGACCTCCCTATCTTGTCACATACTTAAAGCAGAAAAAGTAATCAGGAAGGAGGTGGTGTAGTGATATCAGTTCTACAGCACCACAAATCAAGGGATAATTAGGGAATGTTTAACCTAAATGACCAATTTACATATATTACACAGATTTCTGAGCAGGCATTTGCTGATGTATACTCTTGTTTTTCAGGAGAAAGAGCTGGAAAATCTTGCAGTGATGGACACAGAGCTGCAGAAAATCGCTGCCAAGTTGCATGACAACAGTGCATAACCAGAGTGGACAGCATTTAAAGACACTATTAGTTGACAAAAGCTGCTGTCTTACTGTATGTCAGCCAATTTAGTGTGCTTAAAGTATTAAAAAAAGACAAAAAAAATAATCTTGGAGCCTTGCCAAAACATTTTATCAACTTGTTTATCAACATATTTGTGATATTCTGATGTTAAATTAATCCGCATGGGAATGGTTTTGATGTTTACATATATATGAGAAAAATATAAAATAATACACATCTGAGACAAATTATTCAATCATTGTGTTCTGAAGAGTTTGTTCAGTCTGCACTCAATAAAAGGAGTTATTCTGGGACCAAACAAATTACCTCTCAAATTATTTCTTGATGAAAAAAAATAATGATGTACACACATCAGGCTTAGTACTGCTTTTTAATCTGGTGCAGATACAGATTTAACCCACAGTGAAGCTGCATTAGCAACTAGTTCATCATAACAAATGGCACTTTCTGCAGGGAAAAAAAAAAAAAAGTCATAACCTAAAAGCTGGAGCGCATTAATTCAAAAAAAAGAAAAGAAAAAAAAGATAGTCACAAATTTGTCACTTACTCTCAATTTAGATTATTTCAGAAATTCCTTACGCAATATACATACACTGAGTTTACACTGCCTAAACTAGCTTATAGTTTGCTCCTCAGCATTACACCTTCATCTGCACTGATCTGAACACACATGATAGGAAAAATTGCTCTGATGAATGCAAACCAGACACTCCAGTCTCCCTTATTTCAGAGGTGTCAAATCAGTTCAGCAGAAAGAGAAGTCTGTGCTGGAGGAAAGTCCCTATAGGCCATTGGTAACGTGCCCTTAAAAGATGTGATTCTTCTCTATTTGTTTATCCGTCCGTGTCGGTCAGTTTCAGTCTCTTAGCCGCTGGTTCCTCAGCTCGCTGGGAGCGGTCCGCGGCGACCGTTGTTCCTGAGAGGAGGTATCCCCCGCCCCCGCTCATCAGTAGCACAGGATGCGTCCTGTTAGGCAACACCTAGGGACACGACGTAGAAATACAGTCAGGAGACATTCACTCTAGAGGAAGGGCAGGCAGGAATAACACTTGGGTATTGAGCGGGAAGATCCGAGTATGCACATTGTTTTCATCTACTTGCTGCATAGTACACAATCATGGAAGAAGCAACACAAATAAGTGTGGGCAGTAAGCGCAAATGGTGGGGGAATTCAAGAGGATAGAAATGACAATTCTGACAATTTATTAAATTATTAAAAAATGTTACCTGGTAATGTCTGAGCCAGGTGTCTGTGAGTCTGAGGTTGACTGTACCGCCCTGTTCCTTGAGCTTTGTGTAGCACTCAATAAGCGCCTACAGAGATGGAGCGGAAAGAGACGAAAAAAATGAGCATTAAGGAGGAGAACTGCAGAGTCAACAAGTCGGGGTGATCTTTCCAGCTACATAAGCACAAAAGGTAATAAAAGGCAAGGATGTGATGGGCATTGTAACTCCTTGGCAGTGACAGGAATGTCCGCTGCAGTAATGTTATAAGGTCATTTCCCACTGGAAACCTGTGCGCACTGGCAGCTAATGAGAGACAGAACTAATTATCCTCATCCAAACGTGTTGTGGTTCCGGTACATAGCACTAGCCATGATGATCTTACCTCTTTGTATTGGGAGTAGACTACAAAAGGCCTGGAGGGGGAGAGGAATTTGAGCAGTCCCATTAGGACCGGACACGGGTGAAACCGACTGGCTATGACCAACCTGCATGTGGGAAACAAACCAATGATGAAGCAAGCCTGTCCAATACAACATACACCGTAAACCGTGCACTTGGTCATTGGAAATGTGCATGCTGGCAATATCGACGCAAGTTATGACCGGAACACTTGGGGATTTAGTACCTATCGTAGACATTCATTTCATCTTTTACGTAGCTGGATGAGAGTCTGTAAAAGAGGCTGATTTAGGACAGTCTATGATATTAGCTGCTATGATGTAGAGAAGACTTGGAGTAAAGTCAATCGGCTAACAAGATCAATACTCATGTCACCCTCACAACCCTTCCTTCATTCATTCATTCATTCATTCATTAACCATGAATACACTATAAAGCAAGTTCCTCATTTTATATGACAGGAAGCTGCACAGCAATCACTTTGCTCACCTAGTAGGGGCACCGTGTGTGAGCTCAGCAAAAGGCATTTATCATGACTTTTATGGACATAATTTACAATACTTGAATCATTCATCACTTTGTAATCCCTGTAGATCTATTTTAATTACTGTTGTTTACTACACGCCGCCATCCGGAATAAATATATCCGAGGTGGAAGAGAAAGAGGCCGAAATGCTGAAAAGAACAGAGCGGTGCAGAGGAACAGAAATGTGAAAGCAGAAGCCAAATCTGACACCAACCCGTCGGCATTCCTGCCTTCCAGCAGGGCAGCAGCAGCTGCCAGCTTCTTCCGTTTCTCCTCCTGCTTCACCTTTTTTCCCTGAGCCTAAAAATAAATTAAAAAAAAATAAAATAGGACACTGAATATCCAGATCCAATTTCTTTTTTCTTTACATACATGCTTAATCCTGTTGCTTTCCAATATAAGAAGGCATGACAGTAAAACTAAAATGAAGGATGTCCTAAGTGGGGTCAGTAAATAAATAGTGGACATACTCTGGCTTCTCTGAGTTTCTCCTTCTCATCTTTCTCGTGGTCATGGCTACCATCAGCCCCACTGTTTGTCTCCATGCTCTGTTCCTCTGGACTGCCCTGCCGTCCTGCCTCAGGCTGGTTTTGCTCCTCCTCTGCGGCCATGTCGGACTTCTTTGAATCTGTAATGTTGAGGGAAGATAATGCATGTCAAAGACTCTCAGTCTGTGTAGTTAATAAAAAGGTTAAACTATGATAACATGACCATCCAGGAAATATTTAGTTTTCTATGGCATTTCAGCACTAACTTGCAGCTACTCTGTTTCATCTAAAAACAATAAGCCTATAACAATTATTTTAAAACAAAACAATTATTTTTTAAAAAGGCAGGCTCTACCAGCACTGGGATCTTTGGCTGTGGTGTCCAGAGTGCCTGCCAGCAGAGCATTGACATGGCAGATGGGAAACTCATGCAGCATATCGTGAAAATGTTCAGGGAAGCCAAAGCTCTCCACACCCGCGCGAATGGGCCCACCTCCTGGGTACATTTGGATCACTGAGCCATAGCCTGGATGAGGAGGAAAGAGCAGGTTCATTATACAAAAGGGCCAGTTAAGGCTTTTTAAATATATATTATTTGTATAGAAAATGCTCAAATCATTTGGTCAGACGGATGAACACTGCAGAAATGTTTAGGGACTGACGTACCGCCCATTCTTTCCATGACAGATCCCAGCACGAGGCCAGCACAAGTCTCAAAAACCAAAACTTTACTGCCTGCGTGGATGTTTGCCAGAGTCAACATCTGGGCAAGCGTGTCATACCGCAGGTGGCTGCATCACAGGAAAACATACACATCATACATTCATCTCTCTCTGCTCTATAAAAGTCAACTTTCACACATGCTGCTAATCCTTGCGCTGACTCACCAGATCTTCCCTGGTTCCCGGCCATGGTACATCATAGCCAGGATGCGACAGGACGGTTTTAGAATCGTCACAGTATTTTCATACCTGGAAAAAAAATAAATAAAGCACAGGAATGGTAACAGCTGATAACGCTAATTACAACGCACTACATTACGTTAAGTCAGAAACAAATTGTGGGTGCATCCTCGGAAGTGACTCACTTCTTCTTTTTCTTCTTGATGTACTTATCCTGGGCATATTCAGTCTTATCTCTGAATGTTGAGCTGTTCTCTATAAGCTGCTGAATGATCTCCTGTGGAGCACATACACACATTTTCTCCAGTCTCTCTTCGGTTATACTTCCGACATTTCATTGGATAATTCAACAGATAAGGTTCCCATGACAAGACAAAAAACAATGCATTGGCCCATCTTACAATGCTTTTCGTCTCCTCTATCCTGCCTGTGCCACTCAGCCCCCACGCCCACTGATTACCTATTTAAAATGGAAGTCATTAACAATGGGTCACAAATATGTAACTTCATTTTCTTTAAAGGCCGAGTAATTTCCTGAAATAGCTGGGCACTGTAGTTTTAAGCATACATTATTCAGGTATTTGTTGGGGACTATTTTCAGTTGTGAATTAAATTTACTTTGTGCACAAGTTAGTATTATTGGCAGCAGAACCATATAGATGGATTGATAAACTACGATGCTCATGTTCATTTTAATAAAAGCAACCAACCCTGAGCGCAACAGCGTGCGACTTGACAACAATGGATCTCTACGGCACAGACCGATAAACTATACCAGGCTTTGGCTACACAGACAAAACGTTTTATAATAATCAATGCACTGTTGTTTTTTGTCTTTCACAATGTAGATTTGATGGATGTCAATGAAAAAATTGCCCACATTATTCTTAAAAGAAAAACAGACTCAACATCTGGCAGTACAGTCATACTTTCCCATTTATGTATTACCCCTTTCACACCGAGCAGGGTTGACTTTGTGTTTGAAAGGGTTAACCCGCGTTGATCCACTCGGACTTGCGAACTAGGTCAAGAGGTGGGTCAGACATGGGTCAATTTTAGTGCGACTTGCACAAGGGTCACTAACAACCGCTGCAGGGTTAAATGAGGTCATCGGGTGTAAATGGGAGCCCTAGTCGTGATGCAATTGTCACAGGTCGCTGCAGCCCATAAACAAACGCTGGCAGCAGGCATGTTTTCAGCTACAGTGGAGGTAAACAACAGTTTGAACATAGATATAGGTGTGTGTGTGTATTTTAACCCTTGTGTTGTCCTTCGGGTCCCGGTGACCCAAAGGACAAACAAGGGTTAACACAGCACCTTGGTGCTTGTTTGTACAGCATTTTGGTCAGCTTAAACGGTGTTTAAATGTGCTCTAGAAATAAACTTTACTTACTTACTTTACAAGAGACAGGGTTTAGAGAGCAATTCTCAACAAAGTAAACGGAAGTACATAACCCTTGTGTTGTCCTTCGGGTCACTGGGACCCGAAGGATAAGGGGGTTAAGGTGCAGAAGCTCCTGGCAGTCCAGTCCGTGGTGAGGAAGAAATTAAGCGGCAGATTACGGGGGACAGTAAAGGTCCCCTGCCCATTACCAGCACGTGAGGTATTTGGCATGCATCGCTCCCGGGTTGTGAACCAGGTCGAATCTGAATTTTTGTGTGTCGTGACGACGGACAAAAGTTTGACAAAAGAAGGGTTGAACACGGGTCAGTTTGCCCTGGTCCGACCCAGGTCACTGGTGTAAAAGAGGTGTAAGATTATTTATGTACCTGACCCTTCAGACCTTGCTCTTTGAGCGTCTCAATGTCATCCCTGGTCAGTTTCTGTGATTTTCCATCGTCTACAATGTTCCTGTTGTCTGTGCCTGCCTCCTTTGCATCTGGGACAAACACATACAATAGATTACTCAAAGTAAAAAAAATGAAAGCGTTACAGCCTGTAATAAGTCTTTTACATGTCCATGCATACAGTCTAGAAACTCAAACATGAATGTAATTGGTGGGTGCTATTTAACAGCAGCAGGTTACACACCAGTGGAGCTCTCTGTGTGCTTGGGCTTCAGTGGCTGTAGGATCCCTCCAGACACAATCTCAAAGGTGCTGCTGTACAACTGTCCCACAGCTTTATCCAGGAAGAACCACTGCTTCTCAAAAATCACCTTCCTGTGTGTAAAACATACATTTCTATACATCCCTATTGTCCGGCATCCAGCATTCAAATGTTGCAATGTGTATATCACTGGTGAGGTGTTTATGGTTTAGCTAGCCCGTTTGTGACTCTCATTCAATTATAATAAATGGGGCTCATGTTTTAGTTAGTTTTGTTAGGTTTACATATTTTTACTTACTTCTTCGGTTGAATTTGGACAGCTTTGAAGATATCTCCCCGTTTCAACACAACGTAGTCGCCCTCTTTAATTCTGTACAGAGAATCATCGTCAACATTGTCCTCCATGATAAAGCAGATTAAACCAGCTCACCCGTCCACTGTCCCCTTCAGATAATTATACGGAGTCGCCGTTGACAAGGCACGGTTCAAAAAGGCACTAAAACACCCTGAACTAAAAGCAAAATACAGCAAATCACTATTTCCACGTGTTAGCTTTCATTTCCCTAGCTTCCCAGGACAACTAAACAATTGCAGACTGTAGAGAGAGTGCCATGTTTTAACATTCTCATCGGTGATTGGCTGGATTTGCGTCGCTGAGCTTGCTAGCCAATAGGCTATAGCCAATAGTAAAGTGCGATGACTTAGTAGAAATATACATTTCAGAATCATCGATGAGCGTGAATTTATCGTCAGAGGAGAGGCAAGGTGCGCCATGAAGAAGCACAGACTTTAGACACAGCCTAATTTCACAGTCTTTGGGCACAACCCGAGTGCTAGAGAATATATATTGAGACGTAAACCACGTTGTGTGCAATGTAGCAGCAGTATTTATTTATTTATGAACATTTATTAGAGGATCAACCCCATGAGATACAGCATCTCGTTTTCATGGGGGTCCTCAGGATCACGTCCAAAAAGATTAGCAGAACAACAGAGTAGATACAATCAAACAAAAAATAAATAAATAAATCCAATTATAAAAAAAGAATCATAACAATAATAAAAAACACGCATGCCCGCACGTACACACACAAGCTCTCACTATCCCTACCCCCATCCCCATCACATGTAAAATGTTTGAGAAACAACTGATGTAACATATAACATATAACACAATAATCCCAAATATAACTGACAAAATTATGTATTGTACATAAGCACATTCATATATAGCCTACACACATACATAACATGACACATATCAATGCTAAATCTGAAAAGCTAGAAACATAGGCACGAAACATAAGTATTCTGAAGATGTGTTAACAAAGCAATTCGGAACAGAGGAAAAGACTAAGCGAGCGAATGGACGCAGGAAGGCAGTTCCAGTCACGAGGAGCTCTAACACAGGAAGCACATTTCCCAACTTCTCTATTAACTCTAGGGACAGTAAAGAAGATAAGTTCGTTGTGACGAAGGCTATATTGTGAACTGTAAGGCACTAAATATTGCGTTAAATAATATGGATATTGAAAGTAAATACATTTAAAAATGAGCTGAAGCCAATGATATTTTCTTCTGGCAGAGGGTGCAAGCCAGGACAGCTGTTCATACATCACACAATGATGTGTCCTATAGGGGCAGCGTAGTGAAGGTGTGGATATGGTTTGCTTTGTGACATCATCACGTATCTTGCACACAAATATAACGAGGTATATGGCAGAAGCTTTATTGGCGAATACATTTAGGATTATATTATCTATAACGTTAATACATTATAATTATTAGGTGCCAGACACACAGTACCCAATCGTTGTCCAGTTTCAGTGAGGAGATGTAGGATATTCCCAGTCTGTTTTTTCCCCCATTATTAGTGTCAATTGAATTCTGTTCCCACAACATTTCAACATGTTTGCATATATAATATTATGGGATGACATATCTCATATCTTTTATATACAGTAAGCTAGTGTGTATTTAAAGATGTGAAATATATATCAAATAGTTGCAATATAAGACAAACACACCAACTATTGTAGACTTATAGCCATAGGCTGTATAGTCTATGTTTATAGCCTATAAATTGCAACAAACTATTGGCACATTTTTTATTTTTTACATACCACTTACAATAATAATCTGAATAATTGGAAAATGGATGATGTGCATTGATTCTGGTCAGATGGTGTTAAGGCATGTAATATTTACTTTTAAATTGTATGACACATTCCTGAACACATTATTGAATTCAAGCTGGATTTTGTTATGTATAGTTATATAAAAAAAAGTATACACTTGATAGCCTACCTATTAACATGGGAACTGGTACTGCTGGATTGCACTTCAACACAGTTTCTAGTGTGAACATATGGCAGATGTGGGACCACGTCATCACCCAGCCTTGGTTGGGTGCGTATCATTTCCCACCATGGGGCCACAATCTGGTGTTTTATAACAGCCTTTAAACAGTGTGCCAACTCCACCTGCCCACCACTACACAGCAGTGCAGCAGTGAGGTGGTTGAAAGAGCAACAGAGAGCCTCTGACACTGCAAGAAATGACACAATTTGGTAAAATTGAAAAAAATGAAACAACATGGGAAACAGCTTCAGTAACTCGCAAGTCTCAAGTTATTTTCAAATGATCCAAATACAATCAGACAGTACGTTATAGTGACCTCAGTCCAAACCCATAAGTTATATTAAAGTTGAAGCATGTTCTGAAGCTTTCAGTGTTCAAATTGTTGAGTAAATCATGAATCAGAGACACATACATAGTTCTTGTGAATTTTTAAGCTTCTCTTTTCAGGCCATGTCGCAGCAGTTCACAGTGTTAGTATGGCTGTCCATACAGTAGCAATTACAAAATTAAGTAGGACATTTCCTCGTCGTGACGTTAACATGAACAGGAAAAAAAAGGATTCTCTGCCTACCATGAATTCTGTTTTCTTTAAGCACAGACTATAATATTTTCTGAAATTACATTCCATCATTGTAAGGAATAAAGTTCATTTAGGTCTATGAATGAATGAGTTTAACCTAAAATGTAAAAACTCATTTATAGTGTTACAGAGAATGAACAAATGTGAAACAAGTTGTGAAATACAAAAAACACCCTTTAATGCTTTTTTACAAAAAAAATTCTGTCTGAAACAAGGACATCTCTTCACTTAAAAAAAACAAGCTTAATTCTTACAAATAACAATGCATCCACATTTTGTGAGAAGCTTGACAACATATTTACATCGCCACTATTTTTCTAGTTTAGGGTACATTGCTACAACTTCACAGCTACAACAACAAAAAATGATGCTATTCTGTGAGTCAAAATGTAAAACTTGCAGTATACAGTATTACATTTTCTTTGGCAGCGATTTGCTCAGTGTTTGGGGTCATTGCTACAGTAGATGAATGCTGTATATTCACATTGTAACACATGTAAATAAACAACAGATGTACTAAAAGAAGCACGGACTCGTAGCTTTCCTCATTCTTGGCCTCCAGTTAGTTTATGGAACAGTTCTTCATCTAGCGTCTCGTTCTGGTCTTTAGATCTTGTGGAGAGGAAGATGTAACCGCCAATGAACTCGTGGACCACCTTGCAGTCACAGCTCAAACAGCAGAAAGCTATTGACACATTCTGGTCGAACTCTATGGTCACCTGGAATTACATACAAAGTATTCATGTCTCTGAAGTAATACTGTCTGTAGGCAATGCCCAAAACTGCTTCCCTGAATGTAGAGACATGTAAAATCATAATATATGGCACAAAGATCCCTCACCTGTCTTATCTCCCAGTTAACGTTCCACTGCTTCATGTTGGCGAACCTCCATGTGGTGACAGGCAGAAAAGAGGACATGTCAAGACGAATCAGACGGTTGTATGAGATTCCCAGAATCTCATCCTTCTTACTGCCTTTGAATCTGAAACGAATAACCAAATTATCAATCATAAACACGATTGAGATGTTCAAATATGTCGCCAGTTGTCTGTGTAATATGCCTGAATATGTGCACCCTACCTGACAATGTAGTAGTTGATACCGAACTCTGGAAGCGACTGCCAGGCCTGGATGAAGCGCATCTTGGCCTCCATTAGGGACAGCCGTGCTATGTTCTGATGGGCCTCCAGGATACGTGCCGTAAGCTTGAAACAATCACAGGCAGATTAAACAGATATATTTCGTGATAACAGTAAGGGAACGCTGAGGATTGTTGGCAAAGTATACTGCATGTAGCCCTTAAACAGACCTGTTTGGTCTTGTGCTTCTTGGTGTAGCGTGGAGAAAAAAAACATTCGGCATTCATGTCCATGGCGTCAAGGTCAGGAGCTGCCTGACCAGGAGGGGGTGCCAGGCTCTTCATTTGCAGAAAGGACTGGATGTTCCTCACTTCTGACTTGTAGGAGCTGTAGGCCATTGTCTTGCCCTTGGAGGCCAGGATACACGCAGCTTTCCACTTGGCGTACTGTGTTTCCTGCAGAAATTACAGGACGGTTACAATATAAGCCCGCGTTTATGTATGCACACTTTACAGGGATTTTAAAAGGAGGCAGAGGCAAAAATTGCTGCTTATTACAGGAAATTGTTCATGGGGAGAAAGATGTGGGACATACATTGTCACATCTGATGTACACCTCGTTCATCCCGTCAGCAACCGGGAGCAGGAGCTTGATGCCGAACTTCTTGTCTGTCACGTTGACATCAGGGACTACTTCACAGCCTGTCAAATGAAGAGATAATTGAGTGAATTTAACTACAGAAGAAGATCAGCAAGATACAACAGATCTGCTAATATTATCACAGAATAAAACTGCAGCTACCATGGAGGCTTAAAGGAGAATACCACTGAATTTATTTTGGACTGTAATAGTTGATATTTACTACTTTTCCCATACTAATAGCGGGAGAAAATATTTTTTGTAGCATTTATTATTATTATTAATAAATAATGAGAATACCTTGGTTCTCTGTTTTCTAGCCTTTCTAGGGAATTGCTCATGCTCACAGGGATGCTCAAAGATGTAATCACACATCATGGGAATGCTTCCATTAAGGGGTTATTACTCCTCAACAATACAGAACAGATTAAGAAGTGTTTTTCCACATCATTCTTCTTCACTGACCTCGGAGGTGTAACTGCTCTATGGGTTCTCCACTGGAGGTCTCCTTGTTCTTGTAGTAGGAGATGGTGGTGTCCTTGAATACAAACCAGTACTCTTTGTACGGCCGCAGTGATAGTCTTTTGGGCCTGATTTAAGAATGAAAGAAAAACAAATCATTGTTTTTTTGCCTGCAATAAAGGTTATTACCTTGATAGCTCTGTGTAAAAGACTGTAAGCAAAACAGCATAAAGATTTCGATCCCTAGTCTTGGGCAAGATACTTGACCACAAATTGTGTAAATGTTCAACCAGTGTGTGAATGGGCTGAATGGTGCTTGTAGTGTGTAAAGCGTGGTTGCTAAGACTAGAATCGCTATATAAATGCAGTCCATTATAAGATAAAAGCAAATATCAGAGACATAAATAAATACACATAATACATTTGAATAGAGAATATTTTTACCCCTGTCCCATAAATTACCTTATGGCAGCAAGCCACTAAATTAGGCTGATTTAAAGGCCGCTGGACAGGTGATGGTTTAAAGGACCATAAAAGTTAAATTTCAGATCGAGATATTTGAGATCTTACTTCAGTTATTAATGTTGGCATCTTCATGTTATAGAAACAAAGGTGGGTTTACCTAAACAGCCGGAGGGAATCGGCCAGCTCTGGAATGTCTGTAATGTCTTCCTGGGGGCGGGACAAGCAACTGGAAATTATCCCGTGTCTTCTCCTGACATCACCATGTTAAGACATGCAATCATCGGAGGCCTACCTATCACTCTTGCTTAAAAACAGGTGTTCTAATGTTCTACTGTAACCTGAAAACCTTAAAATTACAGTTGATATTCACTCCAGTGTAGTAGCGTCTAGAAAAAATATGTTTACCAGAATTCGTTCTGCGTTTCCGCCTTCAAGCGTCACCTCCAAGTTGGACAGGGCAGCCTCCACTTCATCTATTTCTGGTTCGTTGGAGTGGTCCAGTGGTTCACTCGACATGGTCAGTTTACAAATGTGGTACTGAAAATGAAATAGAAATCAAGGTTTTTAGAAAACCCTCCACTGACTTTTCTAGTAGCAATGATCAAATATTTTAACAAGTACAAGTCATTGTGACTTGGGAGGTTATGCAAGGCGGGCATGAGTCAGAGGGAGGTTTGAGCACAGCCCCGGTGTCCCTGCCATTGCACTAATGTGTAGGTGAGTATAACACTGATCTCCTTTTAAATCACTGTGATATCTGAATCACGGTCCCAGCAGTTGCAAAATAACAGCTGAACGGATCAGAGATGGCCTGAGAGTTAGAATACACAGAATGTCACAGCTGAAACATGACTGTTATGATGGTGATCATTAGTTCTCGAGAGCCAATTCATCTGATGGGGAGCTATAATTCTTTCAATACTGCTTTTCCCGCTACTTAATCTCTCGTTCTCAACATCCCCCTCCCATCCTCCCTCTCCAGGGGGATTTTCCTCATGTCCTGACATGTCCTCACGTGGATTTAGACACCAAAGCTGCTCTTTCGGAGGGATAATACTCTGAGCTAAGACACACACATATACTATACTGTCCTTTTATTAGCTAATGTAGGCTACGTTACTGTGCCCTTCAGATAACCGGTTTGAATGCAGGAGTCATAGATGAAGACTTGAATCCACAAACTGTTACAGAACCTTGTCACTTTCATAACTGTGATGGCATGTTGTTCACCTGCAATGAAGCAAACATCAGCATTTCCTCCTCCGTGCAGTCTATCTCCTCCAGCAGGATGGCCCAGCGAGCTTGTTCATACAGCTGGTTTATTCTGACCGCGTCATACTAAAACACAAAAAGAGTGCACTCAAATTCATTTCAAAACCAAAAGTCAAAAATATCTTTCTTTTTTTTTTCCCAAAAAAAACCCATTTTGGATCTCTTACTTTGGGATTAAGGTCAAAGAAGACATTGTACTTGAAGCGAAGCAATAGCTTTTCTTCATCTTGGATGTCTTGCTCCATAAGAGAACGAGACGAGTCCAACCACCTGTCAATCATAGAAACGAACAATTAGGAGTGCTGTGGTGAGAAATTTCATCCCCATTTAACGCTGCTAGTTTCAAATCAATGAGCAAAAGCCTATCGTCTACCCTGCATTGTTGATTGCTTTGTCCACTGGCGAGAGCGGCTGGTACAGCTTGGCCAGCTCAGCAGGCGGCAGGTTTGGCTGGGAGTCGGCTAGAGGGTTTTCTCCAAACCAAAGGCTCGTGGCAGACACCGGCATCCCGTTCTCTGGGTCGTAGGTGGCTGTCATAGTCTTACTGTACATGGGGCCTTGTTTTAAGGAGAATGGCAGATACATGATTCAAATCAGGTTTCAGCAAAAAGCCTTCTGCATACCTTATATATTAATAATGTATTTAAAAGGAATTGTAATGTTGAGATCAACGCACTGTCAGATTGTAGTTAAAAAAAGAAAGAAAGAAGGATCAACAGTAAAGATTAAAAGTGTGACAGAAAGATTTAGACTCATAAAAACAAAATACCGCATTATGAAACTCGAAAGGTACCAAATGGGTCGACATAAAAGGCGGCAGAGATCAAACGTCTTTATTAGAGTGATCTTTCGGGTGGTGTGGAATCTGAACCTGCTACTCAGTGTAAGAGTGAGCGAGTGCGTGTTGGGGAAACCCCAAAGAATATGGCAGCATACTGAACAATTCTTTCAGATCTCACTGATGAAAACTCTGGCCTGTCGGATATCCGCACCACTATATATATAAACTTCTCATTTCTTCTCCTCCTCCAGCAGAAATATTTCATAGAAATAAAAATGCTATCCCTTCAAGGGCTGGACATTAATCTGAATGTATCCAATTAAAGTCATTATGAAAATTTGTAAGTCTTCTGTGAGCTAAATATAAATAAAACTGGACTTCTATCATTTACCTTAGCAAACTGAACACTTAGCAAAAGGTGGAGGCCAAAATTATAATACAGCCTTACACTATGACAAATTAACAAAGGCCAAGACATGTTTAATAACACTGGAAACATTCAGAAACCATTTACATTTTTTTCTCCAGCCAATGCATTTTCTTCTTTACGGAGATGCTGCAGATTGTTTTGAAATTAAATTAGAAGTGTTTGGGCTGTGAAACTAGTTTTTTGTAAGAAACAGCACTGTGTTTCACAGTACCTGTGCCTCCTGGCCCCCCGCTCAGTAAATCAATGTCCCAGATGTCATCATCTGCTGAATTCTTGTCTTTCTTCTTCTTCTTCTTCTTGGAGGGATCGTCTGGAGGCTTCAGCAGGGACAGTTCCTCTGATCGTCTGATGTCTGAGATGGAGCCAACCCGAGATGGTGTGGGGGATCAGGGAGAATATGGAAGCAAGGTGAGTCTTAATTTCAGATCAATCCACCATGTCTCTGTCTAAGACACATTCAATGTTAAGAAAAGCAGCACAAAGGGACACTGCAATCAGAAAGGACAGGGAAACATACTGAGTATGCGACAGATCTCCGCCACCGCCTTAAAGACCACACTGGAGAAGCTGACGGTCATTTTGATGGTCTTCATATTGGGGAGCTGCAGCAACAGGGCTTTGTGCTGGGGTGTATAGCGCAGGTCAGCATCAGCCTGTGTAGAAAAATTATGTTTTTGAAACCAAACCTGCAAAATCAATAATTATCTTTCCTTTTTTATTGTGCTGATTTGGAGATTTTTTGACTATATTAGTTCTTTGAGCTTGAACAATGCTTGGTTGTACAACATAATTATAAACCTAATACAGGCTGAGCTGACAATATAAAACCACTGATGGGTATCCATGCCTCAAGGAGCTACAAACCCACAGACACACACAAAATTGTGATAGTAGATAGAAAGGAAAGAGTGGAGTGAGAGCGGGGATGACATGCAGGACATGGCCACAGGTTGGCTTTGAACCCTGGCTGCTGCAAAGGACTCAGCCTACATGGGGCGCACACTGTACTGGGTGAGCTAGAGGTCGCCCCTGTAGAAACAATTTCTATTGATTTTTGTTTAATTGTTTTTGGAATAAAATGTTTTAATTATAACATATCAGCACAATTATAAAAACCGATGTAATCACTTTGGCATCTACATTTTACCTGAATTCCATACTTGTCCAAGGTCCAGTGGGTTTTGAGCAGCCAGCATTTCCTCTGTTCCCACCACAGGGCATGGTCTGACCAGTCCTGAGGAGCCTCTGCAGACAGACAGATTAAGTAAACCTATTACTACAATGTTACTGTCATATCTCAAGTTTAAAGGGTAGCTCACACCTAAAGTTATTGCACATGTCAAGTTTAAAGGGTCTTTATGTGGAGCTCTTGCATTCTTAACTACAACCTTGACATCTGCTACCGACACAAACACCTCCCGTACTCACTGTTGTGTAGGTGGCTGAGCATGATTAACGTGGGGTTTTATGAGTCTACCTGACATCATGTTATGGTGCTGGGCTGAAATCCGTCTGTTGATGAAAAGCTACTTAGTCATCTATTTTGTCTCATGCTGTTTAAACCACCTTACTGAAGTTGCCGTCATACTTCCTCTGAATTTATAGACTTGTTAAGAAATATCAGATAAGAACCTTGCTGAACTTTGGTCCCTAGGGCTACACAACCCAACGCATTGTGGCAAAACAATGGCACTGCAGTGTAGATAAATGCAGGGCAAACAAGGGTGTGGCTTGACTAACAGACCTGTTGTGGGAGCAGGGAGAGGTTGAGGCATTGTGCTTAAAACCGAGTCGAATGGATGTAAGCTTTTACCAGGTAAACAAACCAAAATTGAGTGTGACTGATTACGGAACGACAGTGTTTTACCCATCTGAACCACTTACTGATCTTCTCCACCAGCTTAAGCATGAGGCCTCCAACGTGCAAGTCTCCCTTCACCCTCAGCTTAAATTTCATGGATTCGTCTCCATCTTTTTGATCCACCTGCACGGACAGCTCCCATGATTTTTCTCCATGCTCTGCGGCTGTTGTCATGGCCCTGTTCTTAAAAGACAGAGGTGCATAGATTATAGACAGGATGCTCCTAGGTTTAGATAATAAAACCTACCGCTATCTTTATAATCCCATGGTGGGGGAATTCCACTAAAATATGTTGATCCATTCCTTCTTTCTTTTGTTTGGAAGATTAGGAAACATCTGGGATGAAAACATGAGTCAGCGGATCAAGTCTTTCTCAATATCCTGTGGGAACATCCAAATTATCTTGGCCAACAGTTAACAAACATAGATCTCTCAGGGTTTTCAGTGGCCAGCAATGGAACAGATTTTCACCATGCTTCTTCTGCATTATCACTGCAATGATACCGCAGCCCCTGAAGTACTCCTCTCAGCCGGTACATTTATAAATAAGATATCAGCAAACACGCAGACTGGCAGATGTACTGGCTGGTGCCAGCAGGAAAAATAGATGAGACCGCAGAACACACAGTAAGACATTAACACACAGTGTAGCACAGTTGTAGGGCTCTGCACAGAAAGGCACAACTAGGTAGAGAATTGTTGGATTTTAATTATGACAAAAGAGTGAATGGATAAAAGATATCAGGCAGGTAAGAAAGGGGAGAAGAGCGGAGGAGGAGCAGGCAGGGTACAGCTGTGGAATGTGTGACGAGCAGGGACACGAATCTGGTGCAGGAGAGACCATGCAAAACAACAATCTCCCCACACTGCACCAATCTCCCTTCATTTCACATCTGAATTTAGAAAGCGTGGTGAACAAAGAGATACACACACACACACACACACACACACACACACACACACACACACACACACACACACACACACACACACACACACACACGTCTAGACTGGGGCTATCAATAGAAATACCTGTTTCATTTGTCCTGGGTAGCCCAGTAGAAATGTATACTGTGTGAAACTGTGTTGCCGGGAGGCTAGGTTTAACAAACCCACTCTGCTTTCTTTGTGCTGCTCCCTCCCTATGCAGCTGTAGGGTACAGTTAAAAGTTTGAGCCTGCATGTCTGCTGAGGAAAGGCTTGTTGAGATGTGTTGGAATGTGATGAATTGACTCCAACAACATTACACTAGCTGCAAATAAAGACCAAAAAGTGATGGAAGGAGCAATGATGTAATTTGGGCCTCATCAAAATGTAAACCACAAAAAATAAAATCTATTTTCATACAAAATATGCAACTGTTTAAAGAGCTCTCATATTCTAACTCCTTAAAAGGTATAGCCAATGTGAACAGTGTTTAATCTACTATTTCTCATTTACAGGTGTGTGATTTCCAACCGAAACTGCATTGAAAGAGTGGACTTAATATTGGAACAACTAGAGGAATGCAGTTCACTGGAAAAAGACATCCAAATTCCATGAAAAATACAGCAACCCATTCTTTACAATGCAACTACACACATACTACTATAATAGGAGACAATGTCCAAAAGCACCGTGCATCTCTTCTTATTGTAAAATCATTCATACTAAGGCAAATGGTCTAAAATAAAAAATTAAATAAAATGATGAGAGTGAACCCTGGGGCACAATGACTATATAATGCCTTTTTTTTGAGCCAACACTAGGCCTACTGTTACATTTTAGTATGAAGAATACAGTACAGTGTCAGCATAGTATGTTCAGCAATAATAGTACAGTCCTGCCAATTAACCATTACCTTTCCTTCTGTGTAGGCCTACCACAGACACAATCCCAACTGGACCATTTCCAATCATGTGATTTTTTTTTTTTTTTTTTTTTTTTTTTTTTTCTTTCGTCAGGGACATGAGAAGTATGCTTTATTCATTCCCAGTTGGATAATGGCCCATACAAATTACAATGTCAAAACTCTGAAAGCACTCTTACCTTTATTCAACGTTTTCTGCCGGTGAGCTATTCCTAGAAATGTCTTGTGAAGTGGAATGAACCAGGAATGAACGAGGCTCCTTTAGGTGTAAAACACGCCCCGTGCACAGGTAGAGAGAGGAGGTGGAACCGTTAGAGGAAGTCGGTAACGTTACGCTACAGTAACGCTTCAAGGTGGGTTTGTCCCATAGACTGTATATGGTTTGTCCACCGCCGGCGTTTACACGATTTCTAATTTTTGTGATGTAATAAATTAAAACAACTTCTGCAGGGCTCATATACCATAGCTAGTGCAATATATATCTAGCTAGCTAGTACGCTACTCCAAAGGGATTTCGGACTAGTGGGCTGTAGGACCAAAGGGAATGTTTCGGGTTATTGAGAGGTCGGAACAATGGAGCGTCGGAGAAATGGGCAGTTCCCCACTTCAAACGACTAACATTCGCTAACTACATGACAGACATAACGGGTTGCAGCGAACTGTAACATGAGTAACGAGTAAAAAATTAGCTAACGTTACCGTAACATAATACTCAACCTGACGTTAGCTACTTATAGCGAATGCTAACAGTGTGGTAACTAAATGACTAGCTAACGTTACACCATAGATATATACGTTACATAGCAGTAAGCTAATGCAACTTGGTAAATATTAGCATTAGTATTTAGCGTAACAAAAACTAACTAAACTGTATCAAGGTGCTTTCAGTGTAGCATACATTTTAAATGAACCCAAATTTGAAAGAAATGGACCAAAAGAAAATGTCAGTTAACGTTAGTCTTTTATTGATAAAATAATGTGTCTGCACAGTCAGCACCTAGCTAGCTAGCTAGTTAGTATTAGTACTAGTTCAGGCCATATGTCAATGGTTCAGGCCAATAATGGTAGCAGTAAAACTTATAGTAGGCTATTAGGGCTGGGTGATATGGACAAAATCAGAAATCACGATATTTTTTTTACCAAATACCTCGATATGGATACTGCAACGATATTGTAGTGTTGACTATTGGTGCTTTCACAAAATATCTTCACACTTAGATTTTAGATAAATAATCATCACTAATGTGGCTATAATGACTTAGTGGGTAAAGGCAAATAATAGAACAGTTACAACAGTCTGGTAAGTTCAGAAAAGTAGGCTACATCACTTGTAATGTAGCCTACTACTGTAATGCATGCCTTTAAAACCAGGAAAAGACAACACTTGTAATATCACAATATTAACGATATCCAAAATCTAAGACCATATCTAGTCTCATATCACAATATCGATAATAATACCGATATATTGCCCAGCCCTAGTAGGCTATAAAGTATAATTTTATTTAGGGCTGCAACTAACGATTATTTTCATAGTCGATTAATCTGTTGATTTTTTTCTCGATTAATCGATTCATTTTTGGTCTCTAAAATGTCAGAAAATTGTGAAAAATGTGGATCAGTAGTGTTTCCCAAAAGCCCAAGATAATGTCCTCAAAGGTCTTGTTTTATTCACAACTCAAAGATATCAAGTTTACTGTCACAGAGGAGAGAAGAAACTAGAAAATATTCACATATAAGAAGCTGGAATCAAAGAATTTTTACTTTTGTCTTAAAAAATAACTCAAACCGACTCGATTATTAAAATAGTTGCCGATTAATTTAAGAGTTGACAACTAATCGATTAATCTTTGCAGCTCTAATTTTATTTGGTTGGGGCTTTCACTGGATGGGACTGGCTAACCACTGATTGATGGATTGATAGAAGACTGGACTTATTTGTGAATGCTTTTAGGAAAGCATAACTTTAAACTGTTACGTTAGCTAGGTCAATTAAAGTTACATATGAAAGCGGCAGTCCCCCAGCTTTACACATTTAAAAGTCAGTTTACCAGTCATGGGAGTACTACTCAGTTTGTGGAAATCGTATCCTACTGGTTGCTCTGGTATTGGGGGGAATACTCCCTTAAGAAAGTAACAAACAATACTCAATTTTACATACAGCAAATAACTACCCAGGCTAACACAAGCCTGCTCTTTGTCAAAATTCAAAAGTTACAATCTTTTAAAAACATTTTTTTTGAAAAAGTTTAAAGTTTTATTCTTGTGTTGACCGGTTTACACAGACTACAGGAAGAAAACCCCTTTTTGGATTGAATTTGGATACTTACAAAGGAGGTATAGTCATTGTGAAAATATCATATCAGGGCTGTTCGGCTCCAGTTTAAGTGGATTTAAAGAGACGAGCCCACAACATGATGAATAATAGTTTACCTCAGATGAATCAGCCCACCTTCCTTAATGCCCACATCCTGCCTAATGAGTAAATCAAGATGAATCACTTGAGTTGGTCTTTTCCATGGTATTGCCAGCTTATGAAACAACAACAACATAGTCAAACTCTTTTATTTGTACAGATGGCATTCTACTGACACACTGAGTTATAACCAATTTTGTAGATTTTAATATGTAGGTGTGTTTGTGCCTTCTGTGGACTTTTCTTGTTACAGGCACTTGGTCATTATGAGATGAACCCATGTGTGAAGCCTGCCACCCCCTGGTTTCAATTGGTAAGATCATACAGTATATTTTTGACTTGGCTGGTAGTACTTGAGCAAAAGGCGTACCATGACTAGATAGGGACATCAGACTCATGTATTCAAATGTACTGTTTTTTCACTTGTGTGTATATGGGGGAGGGGGGATCAGTTGTTGTTGGAGCAGTTAGGCTTGGGAGTGATGTATTTCTGAATGTATTTTGTGTTTTGTATTGACTGTTTAATTGTTTTAAGGACCCCCTCGAAAATGAGATGATTCATCTCAAGGGGTTATCCTACTAATAAATACATCTAAATGACAAGCAAAAATGAGATCACATGGTGTAATAAGGCAGCTTGAGCACAGACGGAAGGTTAAGATTAACTTACATTTTAAGAAAACTGTATATTGAATAACATAACATAAATTCTGAAAGAAAGTAATCAATTCCTGCACACTGTCACCACTTATTTAAAATGCAGTGTTTCAATTATAGACTTTCGTAGGCATCCAATGCCTAAATTACATAAATTGCTTTCTTTCACATGATTTAATGTCCTATGCGTGTGCATTAACACTTAATGTAATCTCCAAAGTGTAAAAAAAAGGGAAAAAATAGAGAGACACTTCTTAGTCGTTAGTCGTCTTAGCAGTTGAAAAGTCTGTTATTTAAGTCTTGGTGGACAAAGAGATTTTTAGTTGATGAGTCATTTTTATGGTCATTTAATGGACACTAAGTTAATATTTATTAGTCATACTGAAACTGGAAAATGAGTCATATCTCATAGCATCACAGTAATATTCACAAATACTGTAAGCATTAGTCTTTTTGTATTTAAGAGTTCCTTCTGCATTACTGCATTCATCTGCAGAGAGACATTAATAAACAATTTGACATATTTTTCTGTTAAGTCAACCGACTAATAAGTAAAGGACACCCAAGAACTGTTAGTGGACATTAATACTTAAAGTTCTGTTCCTGCCACACAGTGGCGCCATTAGACCACAAACTGGCCACTGTTTGCTCCAACTCTGTAGTTCTTTACATGTGTGTTTTATAGCACCGAACCATAAAGGTGCTGTAATGGAGAAAATCAAGTATGTGTTGAAATTAAAAACATCTTTTATAAAATGGGTAGCTCAAATCAAGTAATCTGATTGGTTCATAGCCGTGATATAATAACCATATACAACGCCTATGACGTCTAATTCCTTTGCACAATAAGTATCATACCACATCTGAGAAAATGAACTGATAGCTGGTGCCACAGAGGGAAGCCATTCATCTGCGCACACACTAGCCATGACACACAGCTGGTTTAATATCAACAAAGTATCCCTTATTAGTGTATAATAACACTATATTTAGAATATTTTCACCGCCATTTCGCATCGAGGCGAACAATGGCCTGTCGCAAGCTATTTCTTGAATATCATCTCCTTCGTCACATGATATTTTTCCCACTGGAAGAAAGCAGGAGCTGCCAATTGCCACTCAAGTTATTACAATATGAAAATGGCTTTTAAAGGAACATGGTAATAAAAACTGAAAGGCAGTATTTCTTGAGTCACTCTCAGTGTCATATCAACAGCAGCCCTGGCTTTCTAGATTGTGATTATAAAACCATGCCATCTCAGGGGTAGTCTGAAGTGGTGTTTCATTTTTGATAGTAGGATATCCTACTTTATTGATTAAGTGGGAAACTTGTCTCTTTATTTAGGGACCCATGCCAGAGTCAGCTGCAGAGAAACAGCCCTAGAATGGGTAAGGACACTTCAGCATTTAAACCACTGCGCTCCAGTTGAAGGACAGTTTCTTTGACCACTTGATCATTTTGACCACACCCTACAGATTAAGAGTAGCAAACATGCCGGCAAGTCTGTCTAAGCTCTCTGTTCCAGCTTCAGTCTTTAGTTGCTGGCACACAAGGTCGTCTTGAGTCCTTGTGTTTAAGAGGAAATGTAAATTCCATGACAAAAACAAACAAACAAACCCTGAGCCTCATAAACCGTGTCATTGGTGGACAGGCACATGGAAAATAACATCATTTGGACCTGTCAGGCCTGGATGCACTACAGACAAAGTAACACCATGTCCATGTCATCATGACACCTGTGGTCCTAATGACAACATAGCACACACAGTCCAAGCTAAAGGAAAAGGACAAATATCAACTTCGCTTTACTACAGTGCCTGGGAGAATGATAAAATGTAGTCTTGAGAAGAGAGAGAGAGAGGGAAAGATTTTGGACTGTGGTTTTAGACACAATAAATTACATCTACTGCCTGAAGCTGGTCTGAACCTACTTGGAAGCGGGTGGGAAACAACATCTGTAGAAGCCTTCGTCGGGTTTCTGTATTTATGGAAAGAGAAACCTCCTGGTGACCTGGGAACACGCTTACCCAATTAGCAGCCTTGCCGACGGATCAAATGGAAGTGAAAACATTCACTGCCGTGACGGAGACGCATCACAATGCCCCATTCATGCTGCCGAGCCCCATGCTTTTGGGGTGAGGTGGGGGGGGGGGAGGTTGTTCTTCTGGGGATGTAGTGGGGAGGTGGGATAGGCGAGAGGGAGTTATGAATGCAAAAAGAAACTAACTTACCTCACCAACTTCTTTGACGTGTCGATGGAGGCCTTAATTCATTACTGGATACGGGTTCGGAGGTAAACACTGATCAAAGGTGTTGTTTTCATAAGGTTACCGACCACTGCTCACCTCGGTGTTCCACATCCCCTTCACCTCAGCCCCTACTTCCCCTTGGACGCTCCCACCTCTTCATCCCAATGAATCCCTGGGTCTTATCCTGTGGGACCAGCACTGAGGGGGTCAGGAGGCCTGAGAAACTGCACTGGAAAAGAGGCTCTTGACAGCACAGGGCTCTGGGGAGCAAAGGCTACACTGCCTCATGACCTGCAAGAGTTGCAGCTCTGATTCATTTTTACTCTTTGAGGGTTTGAAAATGATGTCTTTGTTCTGTTTCTTACTTTCTTTCTTTTTTTTATTATTGGGAATTGATTCATTCTTAAGCCACTGACCTCCATAGCTACCATGAAATTCCATACCAGTTCCTGTTCAAATAGAAAAATGAAACTCAAGAAAAGACAACCTGCACCTGGCACGTTATTTGTTTTACAAATGTCAGTGTAATGTGAAATTCTGTCGTGATGAGAGTCAAGCAACACAGGTGTGATGGTCAAGAGAGGAACTATGACTTAGAGCAGAGCGATTGACTGAATACAGACTGTATGTGTTGACAAACGGGCCTTTATTTGTCTAAGTATTACCGACCTCCCCTTAGATAGAATGTGTAATCCTTGCACTGCAGTGAAGGTTAGGTATAAAGGCTCTTTTATTTCTAAAATTAATTGTATGGGTGGAGCGATAGGTGCTTCGGTAAATGGCGTCTTACGTCCATGCTTGTGGATGTTTCCATTGAAGCTTATAAAATTTTTTTACCAAGCTGGGGTCAATGCTGTACAAAAATAAAATAAAATAAAAAAAAGAAGTTAAAGCATGAAGTTCATGCATTTTCAATTACATTTGAACTTTCCATACGACACAGCCAAACTGATACATTCCTTATTTTCTGTTCACTTCTCCTTGCATGGAAACATCTGATAGAAATAAACCTTTTCATGGTGTCAGGTCAGATGAATAAATACAGGTTGTCAGCGCAGTGTGGCCCTCACATCTAGAGGAGAGGCTGTTCTGAACCGTGGTTTGGAACAGGATATCACATGTTTAAATATTGCACTTCTTTCTGAAAAGTGGCTACTGTAAAACAACTTCCATTACAGAGTATCGCTTTACCTGTCATGGCCGTATTTCAACCCTTTGCTACCCAGAAACATAAAAGATATAGATCAGCACAGCCATGTGGATAGATGGTAATCATTTACCTCAGGCAATACTCTGCTAGTCCAAAATTGAAAGAAAGAAAGATGGCCTTTTTCCAGATATTATGCCTGATGAGTTCACTGTCCTTTTTGTTAGTAGAATCTGTGATGAAATGCTGTCGCTCAGATCATAACTGTCTCTATCCTTCTTTGTCAGTTTTAGCAGGTGTGCATGAAAGTTTGAAGCTGCTGACATTTTTGTTCCTGTGTGAATATCAAATATGTTGAATAAAGCCATATGCGATGCTGGGACTTTTATTAGGTTTGTCAGAGCACACGGAGACACAGTGGGAACACTGCCCATATTCTGTTGAAGATAAAATAACACCTTTTCTTGCAGGTCCTGTATGCAGAGGATGTTGGGTGATCTGGCCACGTGCACGGAATTGTTAGATGCCATCCAGCCACGGCGTGTGCTACAGAGCGACATGGAGGAAACAATCCTTGTGACTTGGCCTTGAAGTCGCTGTGACTGATCTCACAGGTACGGCATAAGAGGAAGCGGTGCGTTGTGTTCCTTTCCTCCCCACGTCAGTTTGCCAACTGGTTCTGAATGGGTGCCATTTTGAAACATGCAAATGTGGGTAGCCTCTGCCTGTATCAGCTGATGCAGGTCAGTGTTGTTTTTGGCCAGTCCTTAAAGGCCTGAGGGGAGAAAGACGTACCGACCGTTAGAAAAGGTCGCATAAACTCTAGCGGGATTACTTTACCAACACTTTCCATGGCTGAGATCCTGTGAATAGATCCATTGTGGGGTGGGTCTGTGCTCGCGGAAAGCAAACCCTGTCAGGATCCAGTTCATTAGCACCCAGTTTACTGTTTGAAGTCACTTATTTATCCGGTGTCTAAAGGGGAACCCCGTTTAGACGCGTGTGTGCGTTTGTGTGTGTGTCTGTGTGTGTCCGTGTGTGTGTGTCCATGCGCGGGCATGGTATGTGTACTTGTACAAATGTACAGTACTCATAGGATCTACAGGGGGTTTCCAGAGCAAATTGCTCAAAAGCAAATAAAACTTTCCATGGCGCAATAAAAATGTATGGAGAACGAACAGGAGGGACATTGGTGCAGGTCTGAAGGTGGGAAACAACCTTGAGAATTTGTTGAAAAAATATATACACAAGGTTTACACAACAGTGAGATTATGTCATCAAAACTTTAGCTATTCAATATGAAATGGAATTGGTGTTAGTAAACAGTGCTTGGAACACTGTTTACTTGCGGAATAACACTGAAGCAGCAGTAGTCCGCCCTCTTCTGAGTTATTCTACTGTATTTCAAACTATCAAGTGAGTGTGCCTCTGTTTTCTCTTTTCTTTTGTTTTCGTTTGTTCTTTGTTCTCCAGAGGCGTCCCTGTGCCTCTGGTCAGACAAAAGTGCCGCGTTGAGCAAAACCTCCACTCCACTCTTATGGTCTGTGTGGGCCGTCGTATTTGTACATGCTTAGAGCAAATTAGACCAGCAGCTGCGAATGGCCGTCCCATTCCATGTTGGCTTTTCATGATAAAAATATGCTTCGGTAAACCTCGCAGCTTGGATCCAGAAATATATGGCCCGTTTCTTCTGGCCCTGACACCTCTCCATATTTACAATCACCACTTCCCTTTTCCGGCATAAAAAGAGACATAAAACAAGGAGACAGAGAGGCAGAATAGAGGTGTGGGAGTAAATGAGAGAGAGAGAGAGAGAGAGAGAGAAATGCAGAAAGAAAGAGAGGGACCACCTATGCAGATTCTTTCCACATGTAGAAGGAAAACAAGCTGCACTAAGATGAGTATGAGGAGAGGGAAGAGCAAAGGCTGCACCTGTTGTGGGGTGACGATCGGGCCACGGGTGACATCAATCCTCGTCGCGTGTCACGCTGCTTGAGTCATTAACCAACTCCGAGCAAGTGAAGGCTTTTTGTACACATTTCAGAATAATATCTTCTTGATGTAGTTTGGAAATGTAACAAATAAAAACCGTTGCAGGCTATTTTTAATGTAGAGTGATTAAAGTATCCAAAGAGGAGAGCTTGTCTTCAAAACAACATTGTAAGCTACACAATAACTGGTTTTGACAATTACATTTTATATATAAAGTGGCAGCATGTTTGTTTGATACGATTAGACTTTTAATCCATTTCCAGATGGTTATTTGAATCAATTTAAAGGATATAGAAGCGCACGTTTACTTTTGTGATGGTATTTATTGAAATATGCAGTGGGTACCTGACACAGGACACATTCTGAAATGAGGATGACTTTACTTTTTTAATATTTAAATAAATATCACACACCTGCCTGATTTCCATTGATCAGTCAAGTCCCCCTTTATTTCTTGGGACAGTTGGGAAAAGTGGTAGGTAAATATAATTTCTGACAGTGTGACAGGAATAAGCAATAGTCCCTTCTCGGAATTGAGTTCTTAGGCTAATCATCCACGATAACAACATTGGAGGCCAAAACACACTCCATGTGAAAGAGGTTGTTTTCATCTGGATGTTGCACCAGCACGGCTGGCTGACAGAGTTACCTATTCTCCCGAGGGCTCTCACTCCCCTTCTGCCTCTATTGGACCGGCCCGCAGCAGGTCTCGTAGCCCCTGGGGACTGTCCTGGGAGACCTGGTAAACATTGGCAGCAGGCGGCTTAGCGGTGTCATTTTGCCGTGGTAAGCTATGGACAAAAGCATCTCTTGTTGTCGCAAGCTGTATGTGGTGCTGCTTTCCCAGCCCCGTGGAAAGGAAAGGACAGCCAATGACCAATGCCAAACAAACCTGCTCCAGCTCACCTGTGCTGTGAATGTGGAACCGAGTGACCCAGATCTGGATGGAAACCATTGCAAATATTTCCCAGCAAGGTCTGTGGAAGAAGCATTTAGTAGGGCCTCTCAGCAGGGAATTTAACTAACTGTAAATGACTCTGACTCCCCTCCAGTTTTTGTCATCTGTTCCTAAGAAGTAGTAAACAGTCGGTTTACATCAAACCGTCCAGCACATAGCTCAGTGCGATGCAAGGTGTGGATTGAAATGTTATAAAACTTCAATGCCTGGACGGTTGTGTTTACCTTGTCACTCGCTTAAGAATTTATTGCACAAAAGAGTAAGTAATGAGAATGACTTAGTGATTAGAAGCGGAGTTGTTGTTGATGAGCAGTGAATCTGTTTATTTTGCCTTGTCTGTGCAGTGCAGCTGGCCAGGCACACCTCTTTTGACCAAACTACAGCTCAGTTTAGAAGCATAAGCCATGCTGCAAATATTTGGCTTGGCCACAGAAATTGAATTATATTGGCACAGCAAGCCTAGAAAGAAAAAAACAGCAACCTTGGGAACAATTATGCAAAGTGAAACGCGGTTAAACCAAGTGCTACTGGTTTTCTTTTCCATCCAAAAGGAGAAAAAAGGGGAACATGTGATGTGTTTATCTCCCTTAATAAATATGTTAACACATGTATCCTTGCCATGGAAGTTGTAGCTATAGCTCATTTTTGTAGTGTTGTATAGCTTCTTGGTGTTACACAGAGCCTTAGAAAGTGAACACATCTTCTACAGAGTTAATGCGTGTGACCCCAAAGCTGTAGTGACTTGATGGACCATTTCAACCACAGATAAAACCCCATGACAAATAGCCTTTAATAACATGTTGTGCTCTGACAACACAATAAATATATTTTGAGATAAACAGTAATTATGTCTGCCTGTGCAATAAGATGCATAGAGGATGATTTGTGCATCTGTTCAAGTATTCATTTATTTTCTCTATTCAAATTGATTGTAGAGCAATAAAAGAAATGTATGCTATGTACAGTAATTCATTAAAAAAAGATTTTTATAATGGCCTCATCAGTGGAGCATTGACTGGCTTTTCTTTCATTTGCCATTGAAGCCCCACCTGCAGAACACAGGAAACACAAACTCCATTGCTCTCATTGACACAAACACTAACGCGCCTAGCCAGCTAGCTAGCTAACCGTCATGCAAACCTTTAAGCCAGCTTTGTTTGCTCACAGCTGAGGCTCAAAAGAAAGGCAGGACCAGTACAGAAAAGGGCCAGCTTTGACAATTTTCACACAAAGGGAGCACTGTTGGCTAACAGTGAGCGGCCTGTTTCTGGGAGGTTTGCACTGTTCCTGGGGCCCATTTCATGGAACAGTTAGCAAGGCCAAAGGCAACCCGTGGACTGTAGTGATAGTTAAGGCCTTCGGGGCCAAACCTGGGTCTGGCCCTCTGGCTCTCCCCTCTGTCCCCCACCCAGTTCAGAGGCTTTCACAAAGCCGACAGGGGAAGCTGGGTGCTGCAGGTGTCCTCTAATAAAGACCCAGATCACATGGGCTGGTGGACCGACTGACTGAGTTGGCATGTTTTTGTTTTTCTCCCCACAGGTTTTGGAAAAATCACGACAATACTAATTTAATATTATATAAGCCATATGGTCAGTATAAGAATGTTGAAATATTAGTCGTATAATGATTTTTGTATTTTCATATTTTTACTACAAGCAGTCAGTACTTTGTCCGTCAGCCAGTTCAATGCCGTTGATGGTTTATGTTACTATTACATGTCAGTGATCTGTGTGTGGATTTAATAAGAATGTGGTTGGCTTCAGTGGTCTGGAGTGTCAAGGAAGGTGTGGTTGACTTATTCAGGTTAAAGCAAAACAAAACTTTTTATTAATGGAGAGATTAACATAAAAAAATAACCCAGGCCTCAGCTTAAGCTGCTGGACCTATCCATCACTCTGAACTGGGTTTAGGCCAGAACGTTAATTTCTTTCTACCTCCCATCCACACACGCAGTGTTTGAGAGGATACTTCCTCCAGCTGCAACTGCAATTTCAACAGCTATCAAAATGAACAGTCTCTGCCTTCGTTTGATTTAGCCCTAATGGGATGGAGAGCCCAGAAATACGGCTTGCGTGGTGAGAAGGGGAAATAGGAAGAAAGCATGCAAGAAAAGACGAGAGAGAGAAGAGAGCGAGAGAGAGAGATTAATATCCAGGCTTCTCTCCTCCTGACCACAGAGTGGGCATAAAGAGCCCGGCGCCTCATTGATGTCAACCCTAGCTGTGCCTGTCCTGTAGTTTTCAGTTTGGTTTGGACAGAACAGGCGGCCTGGCCTAGAGGGGTTGGGAGGACAGGGCCCAGGGTTTCCCACATCACTCAAAGGCTTCTGATAGGCGGTCACACAGGCCAGTAATGACAGGGGGAGAGATTTAGTATTAAAGTCTCCTCTGCTGCCTCCTCTGCTCCTGTCTGACGTCAGGCTGTTAAATACGGGGGTGAGAGCATGGCATGGCCTATGGGGAAGGGAGTTAGACCTGTCTTAAGTATACAGCTTTGTGTGAGAGAAGCCTGGCTGGGTTCCCTTGGAGTGTTGCTAAGGACACAAGCTGTACACAACATGGGGGAATTTGGGATCACAGTCAATCATTAAAGGGATTTGCATCTGCCATAAATATGAATTCAGTAAAGGTAAAGGGTGATACGATTGAAGGAGGAGGGACTTCCATATACTAACATAGTGACTCATTCTAAGTGGTTTGTAATTCACTGGGTGGACTCTAGGTTAGAAATACAATAATGCAGGCCAAAACTACCAGCAAAAGTATTCTTCGTAGTGTTTAGTTGTTTGGAAGTCCTGGCTTTCCATATTTTCAGATTTTTAACCACTATCCCACATACAATACTGAGGGGTTTTCCCTGGTTATTTGTACAGTGTTATAACATCTAGGAAAGCCAACTGGATGGCTGGAGACTGGTTTATAAATGTCATACACTCTCAAGTAAAAGACCTCATTGTCTTTGGCAGTTTGCAACTCAACCGTACAACCAATACCAAAAGCAGCTCAGCAACATTAAAGCAACCGATTGCTGCACCTGCACCCACAGATCATCACACCATTGTGGCATTTAAAGAAAAGGCCTCAGTCAAACACGCCCCCTGACCTTCCCAAGCTAACATAAACTAATTAGGCTGGCTCTGAAAGGAATGGCCCGCCAGTGGATTAATCAGCCTCCACAGATCTGGACCATGCCGTTCTGCTCCGGCCAGCTCTCCCCACTAGAACCTCATTATCTCACGTTTTCAAAGGAGCGCCATGGCAAATAGCAGAAGGGGCTGAAGGGATGGAGAAATGGAGGAGGTGGTGGTGCGGGAAGGGGCTTCCCCAGTTCCTCTCTTCTCACATCGGACTCAGAAAGGAAATGTCAAGCGTGAAGCTCAGAGAGTGGTCAGTACCGCTCAGTCCAGCAGGCGGCACAGAGGGGGCCTTTGTCCACCATCACTTAGCGCCAATTACAGCCCGTCAAAATAGTTTTTCTGCTGTGGGGCGACGTGTTAATGGGCCCGGAGTTGGGTGTGAGGAGCGACCTTGTCCACGCACACCAACCAGGGGTCAGGGGTTAATAGGGACCCTCTGATGTGGCGGATGAGATTTCGGCAACCTTTAGCTGGCGAGGGAATGTCAGGACAAAGCCTGTAGAATGTGATACAATTAGGCGGACAGCTAGCCATCTTAAATGCTCCATAAAAGTGGGATGGCTGCATTAGCTAGGAGCAGATGGGCTGCCGGGCGCTAGCCAAACAGGTGCCACAGAAGGTCAAAACCCCTCCCAAATGTGAAAGAGGACCCAGGTGAGGACACAAACACTCAGGGCTTTATTTGGAGTGAGCAGCAATTAAAAATCCTGTTGAACAAATGACTCTTCTGGACACAAAGAAGGTTCCTTTGTACTTGTGAAAAGGTCAGAGACCGTCATTCTGTTGCATTTCTCATCCCAGTCCTGAACCCATGGAGCTGAAGCTTGTCTTCAACAGAGGACTGGACCAGCAAGCCTGTAGACCGCCCTCAGCCAAACTCGGAAGCTGTCTACTCTCCCATATGAGAAAGTGAACTTGGCACAACTGCCGTCTGACCTATACTGTGTTTCCTGAGTTTAAGTAATCAGTGATTATCTGATGTAAGATGAAAATGTCCTGGCAAAATGAAATGTTCTTAACATTCAATTGTGCTACGTGTGCCTGGTCTGGGCATGTGAACACAAAGCCAGGCCTCCGTTTACACCATAAGTGTGGGAACAGAACCAGTGCCAAACTACCCATGGGCTCTTCGCAGACCCACAACTCTTTGCCAGGGAAAGCTGGAGATTTTAGAAAAAATACGCTCCACCACACTGAGCAAATCCAACCACATGCACGCCTGTGGGAACTAGCGGATGACATCCATCCGCATATAAATACTCTCAAAATACTTTCTGGACTCACTGGTGTTCAGATCGTTCCCCCCACCCAATCCTCTTGGAAATGGTAGTGGTGATCTGGCCCCCAGCTTCATGTACTTAATGTTGAAATAAAGGAGGTGATTGAACTCAGCATCCAAATTGGATTTGTTTAATCTGCATCAAGTTTGAACATCCTGTGTAAACACAAGCGTGTGCAGATGCCGGAAACGCCACGGCTGGAAGTGTAAATGCCCGAGGTTGGCTTTGGCAGAGAATCAGAAGAGCAGGCGGGGAAGGAGGCCTGAATAGAGGCTGGAGAACTTCCATTGTTACTAAAGGGTCAAAGGCTACTCCTTCAATGTACAAATGAGTACATTGAAATGGTATAGATTGATTATGAGTGACACAATGACAAGGGTTAAAAGAATTTCTATAATTCTGATAGTTTACAGATAAGAAAATCCCACAAAGATAATTATTACCAATTCAAAAAAAAATGTCTGAAGTTCTAGGAAGTCTTGTTAGACTCACAATCTCTGGGAACAGAATCTGCAACCTCTCCTCATAACCTTTACACCAACTTTTTCTTTGGCAAATGATGTGGAGGCAAAATTGAATAAACACAAACATCATTAAGAGTTCATGTGTTCCAGTTAAACAACCCTTTGGTTAGACTCTCATTTCCTTAATGGCTTTGCAGCCATATTTCACCCCTGTGTTAAGTCACAAATCATTGGCAACCAACATGGTTTTTTCCCCATGTTTTCCTCATAGATAAGTGAGAATATGGCTTTGCCTTGATAGGATTTATTTACTTACAGCAAAAGGCTGCACCCTTTCAAGCCCAACTCATTAGGTAGTGTGTTTTGGTGAAGGGGGGAGAAGTAAAGGTCGCTAGAGGTTAATTCCAATCGCAGTGCCTCCTTGAAGCAGCATGACAGCATGTCTCCTCTGCTCACAGATTGGATGAGTTCTTGGTGATCAGGCTGGCCTGATTACACTGTGTGGAAGATTGAGTCTCTTGCTAACACACACACACACACACACACACACACACACACACACACACACACACACACACACACACACATTTTCTTCCTCCTCCTGCATATATGAATGAACTGTAATAATTATTTAGATGATTTGTGTGCACATTTGTTTAAGTTAAGTTTTTTCAGGATAGTAATGATTGTAACTGCTAAAGGGTTTGTGGTAGATCATGCCTGCCACAACAAAGGCAATTCCAATAAACCAAATTCTAAACCTAATTTGGATGTTTTGACAGTTTCACTGTTTTATGTGATTTATTATGTCCGATGTCTGGCCCGGTTATGTGATTGTGTTGCCCTTGTTCTTGCTTTTGTCTTTTTATTGTTTTCATCAGCACAAGCTGCTGCTTTATGACTTATCAAAGTACTACACCTTGATCTTGTAGGAAGCAAAGGGGAAGAATGAAAGAAACTCAGAAGAGATGAGGGAGACAAAGGATTGACCACAGAGTGGTAAAGACATAACAGCAAAGACAGGAAGAAAGTATGTGAAAAAGAGAGATAGAATGCATGAAAGAATGAAAAATAGGAATGAAAGGAAGAAAAAAGAAAACAAAGACAGGCGAGAAAGAGTGAGATGTGGGCCATTCATAAGCAGACTTCTCCAAGGGATCTCGGGCCAGCACACCTGCTACTATTCACTTCAGAGGAAATAGACACTCTGTGGAAGAGAGGCTCTTGGCCTCGAGACAAAACCGCTGCAGCGCCAAATTAGAAACAGGAAGGACTGTGGGTAAGGCTCAGATTAAAAACGCACTCCCCACATGGACTCAATATACTGCAGCCCTGATCCCGCTCTGGAAACCCAAAACCCAACAGCACTATTTTATGTCCCAGTCAACAGAACGCCCGCTGTTTGCACAGTGACAGTACAGAGATTCAGTCCAATGTCAACCCCTGAATGTTGGTAAACTGTGGCCCTCTAAATGCTGCCCATTCTAATGAGGAAAAGAAGTTTCTAAGTATACTTTATCAATTCTGTAGTCACAACTGTAAATACTTAATAATTGTGCATTGCTACTGCATTTTCACCAAGACTGCTTTGTCCTAAACAGGCAACAGTATACTTTATATGAGTCTAGTCATGAGGAAATTATGTGGATGTCAAAGAAAACCAGAGTGGGCCTGAGCCTTCCTTTTCTCTCGCACTGGCCTCTTATTGCTCTATACCATCTATCAGCACCATAGCGAGATGAATGGGACACACACACACACACACACACACACACACACCAAAAGGGAAAACCAAGCACTGAGTTTCCCACAGACGACCATTAGAGCAGCTAATGTTGTCAACAGGCAGCTAGAAAGAACTAATGATCCATAACATACTGTAAAAAAGGAGTGAAACTAGCAAGAGGTCTGTGAATGTACCCGAAAAGGAAATGAATATTGATATATGCCTGTCGCCTTCCTCTTACGACCCCTAACCTCTAACGGGTTTCTCCTCTGCTGACGGGAGCTGTAAGGCATTTCCTGCCCGTCCACGTACATACACGTTCAATCTGAGGGAGAAAAGAGAAAAGAAAAAAGAAACATCACCTCTAACGGCCCAGGATGAGGGAAAAAAGTATGCACTCATTCTCATACAATATTTCCATTTACTCATGGGCCGGTCCAAGTAGTGTGTTCCCCTCAATCTATCATTTTCACTGCGGTCACTGATGGTATAAAAGCCCTACTGTAATTATTCCTACAGATATTGAGGACATCTAGAGGTTGTTTCACCTCACTGGAAAAAATAACTACTCTTTTCTCATAAAGGTCAAGTTTTCACTACGCAAAGCTCAGTCACGATTCACAGAAAGATTCAGACCAGTAATTGAATGCGCAGACACAAGATGGCAACAAATGGACATATTTGTTTCTTAGAGAAAAAGGAAGCAAAGGAGAAAAAAAATCACAATAATCCAGCTTCGGGACTGGATCCTCGTTCCATCAACCACTGTACTTTTCCTCCCATCTGTTTGATGTTCCTTTCTACTCTGCAAAGCCTTTCCCCAACCGGGAGAGGTCATCAGTAAAGCTATGAAGGGCTGCATTCACTGCAGGTCCACTGACTGATGCTTGAGCCAGGCACGCTGACGGACGTACACACGTAAACACACACGCATTATGCCAGATGGGGAGTGTGCATGGTAGCGCGACTCCAAGAGGAAAACCTGCCATGACATCACCCAGGGGAGTGCAGGTGCAGGGTTGGGACAGGAAGTGAGTCACAGGAAGCTTGGTGAGGCAGACTTTGCCATGCCAGTGACAGGCTGTGGGAGAGCAGGGTGAAGAAGTGTGAGTTGTAACTCGTAGCTGAGTTGGCTTGGGCCCTCAGGTCGGGGACCTGTTCTTTACATAAACAGGCTTCTTTCATCTTCCCTGCAATCAGGTCGATGAAGCCTCGTTTCAAAATAGCAGACAGGCATGGAAAAATGATTTTTCCCACGTACCAATGTACAAGTATTGTTACAAAAACAATACATATAAAACAATATTTTTTAGCTCCCTTTAAACAATTGCATGATTTCTGAATTTCATCAATCATCTGATTAGCAGGTTCTAATTGAGCATAGAGAGCATTATTTAATGCTATTATAATTTCTATTATTTGACACAGTAATGTGAATACAACGCAGCACATGCTCAAGGGCTAGAGATTTGATGTATACAGGTTCAAAATAGGTGTTTGTTTGCAAGCATTTCATCTGAACATGTTCCAACCTGCATACATCCAGCACAGAGATGTGTGACAGATGTACTGTATATGGACGGATGGATAGATGGATGGAGGAGATGGTGCGTGTGTCCTTGACATTGTCAGTCCGCTGGTTTATACAAAGCTTATTACGCTAATGAGAAAAGTGTGGGGAATGGATTTGTCCCATACCACCCAGGGAAAGAGAGACTGTTTCCCCTGGTGCACTGCATCTGGAAGCAGCTTCCTGGTAATCTGTTCTAAGTACAAAAGGTTCAGCACCAGCTTGTTCTCATAGACCACCAAGTGAGGCCCCGAACTCCAGAACAGGTCTCCTTTCATAGCTGGGGATCAACTGATGCTTGGTGGACTGGGTTTCCAGGCCTGGAGCTTCTCAAGGTGCCGCATCGACACATTGCAAACTTGTGACAGTGATATTCACGTTCGCATTTGAATCGAGGAGACGTGTAATGTGGTCATAAAGAAGTCAAACTTTCCTTATCTTTGTTATCCCCGTTGCGACCGGCAGTTAGAAGGAGATAGGCTTTGTGGTATCGGCCAGGCAGTGTTGCAGATGGGTTGTTGCCATCTACTGGCTAAGGACAAATAAAAGGTAATTTAAGCACATTGAAATAGAACTTTATCTATCTATAGAGACTGAATACACATTTATATATACTGTATATAAGGCTGCAAAAAACATGTAAATGTTCAAAAGAAAGTAAATAATATAGACAGAGGTTATCAATTTTAAGATGAAATGCATTGTCTACCACAGGGGATTAAGTAGAGTGATCAACATCTAAGCCATATATATATATACAGTTTGATACAATTGATAACCACTGTCTATATTATTTACTTTCTTTTGAACATTTACATGTTTTTTGCAGCCTTATATACAGTATATATATATAAATGTGTACACACACACACACACACACACACACACACACACATATATATATATATATATATATATATATATATATATATATATATATATATATGTATATGTGTGTGTGTTTGACATGTGTGCATATGACAGAGAAAGAGTGTGTTCTGCTTTCGTCTACTATCTGTCATCAGACAAAACAGATTAGTTTTGAGCCTTCTTTTATGGCCAGCACAGAATCAGCAACATCGCTGATTTGAAGCTGTATGCGTTGTAATGCACGAGATTTACTGTGCTCGAGATTGACATTTATTTAACAGGCCTGCTGGGGGATGTCATGTAGCTCCCTTTGATTGATCTCTTCACTTCCTGCTACAAAGATGGAGGCTGCTCCCGTAACCACACAACCTCTTTCAAGCTCGGGGTGTAGGAGACGCCCTTCGGCAAGGTTCCAGGATCAGTCGGGTTCACCCTCCCCCCCAAACTTAACTGTAACCATCAGAGGAGTAAACACGACACTGACCTTAGATCAGTGTCTACAGGCAAATCCATCCTCGAGCCTGTTTTAGAAGCCCATATGTGGTCCATATGGAACTCCTTCCTGTATTCTCTGTGAAAAGTGCAAGGTACACATCCTAAAGCCCGTTCCTTTTTGATCCCAGAATGAATTGAATTGAAAATGAATTATCTTATTGATAATTTACCCAAATCCTCCAGTATTTCCTTTCTCCATATTTCCTATTATTTTATGTTATCAGAACAGTGAGAGAGAGCAGGAAACAGAGTAGTACACACTTTGTCCAGAAATCCCAAATAACTGAGTTATTCAACGTCTTTGGGTGAGAGATGAACAGCTCTGACGTTACGAGGTTGTTTCTCCTGCTGCTGCCCCCATCCCCCATCGATAAAAAGTGTCTTGCCTAAAGGAGAATTACGGTCGATTTCAACACGTAGCTCTGTTGTTTGTAAATTTGAAGTGCTGTCAGTAGTGAGAAAAACGAAAACAGTCGCCTACACCGTGTTATTCTCCTGCTAGCATTAGCACCCAGGAGACTGAAACCGGGCAAGTTTTAAATGTGCTTTTAGCCTCTTAACATGTTCGAAATGTCATTAAATTAATAAATATTTTTGTATCTCTTTTCGGTGTTGTACTTTGTAGACGGTCCCTAAGCACTCGTCTTGCTGTCTCAGCACCGGAACTAAACAGAGCTGAATTAGCACACATTTCATGCATTTCTTTAACTTCTACTGCAGTCAGATTCACTGTGTTCACTCGGAAGGAATCCCTTCACATGGGTAGGCACTTGTAATGACATTTTGAACATGTTAAGAGGCTAAAAGCACGTTTAAAATTTGCCCGGTTTCAGCCTACTGGGTGCTAACGCTAACAGGAGGATAACAAGGTGTAGGCAACACCGATTGTTTTAGTTTTTCTCGCTACTCACAGCACTCCAAATTTACGTACAACAGAGCTACGTGTTGAAATCGACCGGAATTCTCCTTTAAGGTCTCGTCCATCTTCTAAGGTTTCATTGCCTTGTTCTCGAGAGAGTATCATAATGGCAGACAGGCTTTTAACTCTGTACTATAGCTTAACTGCAAGACTATTCTGCTGTGTATAATGGTCTCTTCCATTGAGTCCAAGCCAGAGGTAATGATTTCAGCATGTCACTCCAGGCCAACTGCACTGTGATTGCATGGATGATTAGCTCTTACAGTACTGGTAGTAGCAGAACATATTTCAGGAGTAAGTTTGCGATCGTTTTTTAGTAATGTTGCTCTCATTTTCTACATGCCTTTTTGTAATGTGAATGTACAAACACATTTAATAGTCAAAGCTAGTGCGTTTGCAGCACATGTGCTCACAGATGCGCTTTAATTCACATGTGCTTGTACGTGCAGACTTATACACGTGGAAGAATAAAAGGCTACGATTGTATATGTGTAAAAGTACAATCATCCGTGCCGTCATTCTGGAAAAGACATTTCCATACTTGCTCTGCTCCTGAATCTGTGGACGCCTGTCTGTTTGATGTGTTCAGAGCTGCAGCACAGATGCCACAGTCTTAGCTATGCTGGACGTCATCTCACTGGCTGTTCTCAGAATACAGAAAAAAAAAACACCATGTGCACCAGCTCTAAAATTAGTGTGTGCAGCACATGAAGGAGAAAAGATCCAAAGTTAGAAAACGCTCTATAGTGGCCTCCATCTCTCTTCACTCCTGTACATTTTCGTGTCTCACCTTGGCACAGGGCCAGTCGAGATCTCCTATAGTGACTGAGCTCTCTGTCTCATCAAAGATACACAGCACGCATACTTTCCAATTCTGGGCCAGCCAGAAATCTGGAAATCTGATTTTATAACGCTTATGATTTAGGTTGTTTGGAGCTGCAGATAGTTTTGGTGGGGTTTGCTGCGCACCAAACAAAACGAACGAGCCCTGCCACGCTAGTAGGTCCCAGCTTCCAGTGTTATGCTCATCAGTTGTGCGGCTGTCCTGTTGTGTGTTTGTGCGTAAACAAAAGACAGCGAAGGACACCTTTAACAGATTTACCAGATGTTGGTGGAGAAGGAAGGGGAAAATCTGTTTTTCGGAGAGTGACTCTGCAGAGGTCTGTGTAGCAGGTGAAGAGAATCTAGCCAAGAACACATATCTTGCATGTGCGTTTGTAACTAAATCATGGGATACACAGTGTCACACACACACACACTACATTTTTAGCTCATCATCAGTTATTTCATGCCATAAAATACATGGTTTTAAAATCCATGTTGCGATAAGCTGTATAAAGAGACTAAATGCGGAAACGGAAACATGCTCTCAGTCCCTACCAGTGGCTGACCACACTTGAATTCACTAGTATGTGATGATGGAGATAATAGGCCCTTATTACTTTGACCCTTGACCCCTGTTCTTAGTGAGAAGTTTGGGATTGGTCCCTGAGGAGCTATCAGATACTAACGTGGCTCTAAAATGAGAAGCCCCAGAAGTCAGAAGAACAGTGGCCAGCTCACAGTACAACCGGAACCCAATTCAGCTGGGATGGGGCTGCAGGACGGGAGTTTGAGGAGTGCTACCCATGTGTCACCCACCCTGGGAGCAGTATTTCCACGCAACCCAATGAAAGGTTTATGGACTTAAACTATAAAGGCAAACTATTAAATCTTAACACTTTTTTTTTTTTAAACACAAATATTTTCAGAAACTTTTTTTGGTTAAGGTTTTTAGTGTTCATTTTTATCAAATGTTCATTAAGTGTGCCAGCGAAGTGACTTCCAACTGAAGTCCATTAAAATGGTGCTGCTCTGCTACTGGCAGAGGTATGTGCAGCCCATGTGCGGGGTTGTGGTATGGTGGGGTCCACAGAGGAGAAATGATCACCAGATGGGACCAAGGGGGGTGGAGATGGAAGGTAGAATAAAATAACGCATGCAGAAGATTGAAACTGAAAGGAGGAGGAGGAGGAGTTGCGTGTGTGTTGGGGAGGGATATAAAATAATTGGATAGTTGCATCATCTAGTATAGCTGGGTGCAATACACCCTTGGAGGATAAGAATGGGTAAACAGATATGATCTGAGGCACGGGGAAAAGAAGTGACATTTCAGTGTTTTTTCTGCCCGTGAATGAAGTCTCACGAGCTCTAAATGTTTTGATTTACATTTCCTATATAAGTAACAAGCGTATCTTTGTTCAATGCACATTTGTTTTTTGAAGAGAAAAAGCCCACCAGGAAACCCTTGAATAGATGATTGAAAAAACAGCCACGTTGGTTTTCCATGCAAGCGTATGCATGTGTCTGAGATTGAAAACCAACATTCCACGGTCCCAATGTGCGCTCACATAAAAAAAAAAAAAACATTCTATTTAGAGCATTTTGAGCTGCCTTGTGATCCCTCCAAACCCTTTCTAATGCAAACACAGCAGAAAGCGCAGTCAGTCAAACTCCGCAAAACTTTCTCTACTCCCTCTCATTATCTGATCTGCTATGGTGGCTACACTGTAAACTTTCATCTGTGTCTTTCTGGAGCACTTTTAGTCCTATTCAGTTTGTTCAAGATCCTATGTCGTTTCCATCAAAAACATTGCAGTATGAAGATATTGACTCAGATGTTCACACTTCAAACTGTCTTATTGCGACATATGATATGATTTGTTTTTGCCAGCCAGCCGTCCCCTCTGTCTTATTGAACAAAACATGACTCTTAGGCGGTTTTTGGTGTCAGTTTTGGGTATTGTTAGTGTTGCAGTTCATCATCTGCTGCTGCTGAGTAATTTTGTAAAAAACATTCCTGTATTTGTTATATATATATTGTTTTACTTATATGCCAAACACATCACAACCTTATGACTCAGAGACGACAAAGAAAGGCAACCAAACTCTAAAGTGGGGAAGAATCTGTCTGAGCGTGTGCAGCATGTGGACAGGTGCAGGTGTGTGTTTGTTTGTCTTTATTAATTAAAGTGCCAGTAGGCTTTTTTTTTTCTTGCTGAGAGCCTGTTGGTGTGTCTTTTTGCTACAGTTTGCAATCTTTCAGTCTCAAATCTCACTATAAATAAACTCTGCCATGTCAGACCTTCCTCAGAAACCCCTGCAGATTTCCCCCCCCCCCCCCCCCACACACACACACACACACACGTTAATAATGGTTAGGAACAGCAAAAACATAGGAGCTAGCTTCTAGTCGAACCTTCCCAGGGATCTTTGCAGTGACATGTACTGCATGAAAACATGCTCTGGTGTTTTTCTAATCCTCCCATGGGAGTCTATCACATTTGTGGGCTTGTAACTTGTCAGTCTCGTCCTGTGACCCTACACCCCACTGCAGTTCATTACCCTGACCCAGCTCCGTCACTTTCTTCTCTACACTTCTATTGTTGTTGGTTTCCAATTACATTTACCAAAAGAGTTCAATGCTTGGTTTGCAATCAGTGCGGTGTGAGCTTCTTGTCATGTGTTCTATTTGTGCAGCTAATTTCTGTCCGAATTTGAAACTCTTGTTATTCGTGTCAGCCACCCATGTCGGGCCTCTGACATACAGGCATCAACAGTGGTTGACTGGTTCACTGTAGCTGGAAAATTGGAGTGACCACGTTTTTTTCCACGATAAATACACATTATTTATTTACAAATAAAGTGGTTATAATAGAAATAAATACAAAATAAAAATCTGAGCAGTATACTTCATGTGGTATTGCACCCATTTCGAAATGTACATCACAAATACATTTTCAAAACCAGTAAAGGATTTTTCCTCTGATTAAAATATTTATTTTTCCCAACTTTACGTAGACATAAATATATTCATATATAGTTTTTTTTCTTCTTCCACAATAGCTCTGTTTTGTCTTTCATATAAATAAACGTCTTCATTGGGAAACCGGGTGTCCATAATAACCTCTGATGTCTCTTTCTGTCTCTCTTGCCCACTTTCTCCTTCTTTCCATGCCGCTGTTCGTTTCTCACCGGCAGCCACATCCCTCCACCACCATATCCTGGTAGTTTTTCAGGATCACCTTCTCGTATTCATCCAGGTAGAGCAGGGAGATGGGGCTGAGGTCAGTGGGCACACAACAGGCTCTGGGAATGTTCGAGTTGACTGAGTTGACCAGCGTCTGCACAATGGCATGATTGGTAGAATTAAGGTGGTCTGCTAGGGGGAACGGACATTCCCCATGGCAATAAAAGGCGTGGTAGCCAGGGGGCGCCACTATCCACTCGTTCCACCCCACATCACTGAAGTCCACGTACAGGGCATGTCTCTTGCAGCTGGCCTTGTGCTGCTGCTGTTGCTGCTTCCTGCGCTGTTTGCGGAGTGCTGCCTGACGTTTTTCCCGTGTGTGGAGTACCGAGTCCCCACGGCCGTCATGGCCATACGTCACCAGTAGAGGCCGAGCCTGAGGCCACGAGTCCCGGTCCTGGTGCAGGGACCGGCTCACCCTGATGTGCCTACTACGTCTCTGGGCGTGCTCCCCATCCATCTCCCCTTCCTCTGGGTGAAGCACCTCCACCATAAAGCCATGGTTGTGACCTTTCCCAGAGGTCCACTGGGATACAGCAGGGCTGACGTCGAAGCTTTCCCAGCGGCTCAAAGAGTCCTGCACTAGCCGAGTGTCCAGCAGACGTGCCAGAGGTTCCCTACTTTGAGTGGCAGGAACTCCGAATATCTCGTAAATGTTGATACGATGGAAGCCAGGAGCGCTATTACTGGTGCTGCTGTTTCTTGAGCTGTTGTTGGGGGGTGCAGCTCCCATCACCTGATCCCTGTAGACACGTAGCTCTGCAGAGGTGATGAGCTCCTCATCAGGGATAGAAGTGAGGTTGAAGTAGAACTGCTGGGTCGTTTTGCCTTTCAGCCTGGCCAGGGCCTCCATAGACTCTACAAGAGAAAGCACAGAGACACACGGGGTAAAAAGTGTGAAATGCATGCCGATGATGAAACAAAGAGTGTATGCACGGTACAAGATTGAGAAACAACATCTATGATGAAAGCCTAGTTGGCGTTATGGATCTTCTGCGAGCAGGAAAACATTGGCCATGAATGGTTTCTCACATGGTTTCTCTGGCTGTCTCTCTCGCACACATACAGTCGCACACAACTTGCAGTCTTCTGTCTGCCAAGCTGCCACGTGGTTATATTGAGTGGGTGTAGGCCATTGTCAAACAGGCATAACACACATATCAATACTTTAGCATGTGTGACTCGCTCACAGTGTAATATTGTCATGGTGATGTAATACCGTCATTAGTGCTCATAAATGTACCTGGCTAAATGTCAGGAGATGAAAGCAGTGTGCTTCCTTTTATTGATACGATCTAAGATGCCTTTAAATGAGAACTGGCTGCTGCAAACAATTCCCATTATCTGCGCACATGAAAAAGTTGTAGCACATATTAAGGATCATTAAAGAGGAGTATGAGCAAAACAGCAACGTGGAAATCAATATAAAACTGATATACATTCTAACATAAATGGCAACTGTTGCATTAACCTTAATAGAACTGGCCAGCTCTGAAATAGCACTGGTAAGTGTTGTAATGTGAAACCCCGTAATTCCATTAGATAATCCATTCACAAATGGAAAGCTGAGTGAACAATGTTTGATATTTGAATGTTAACTTTATTGCGAACAGCCTGGAAAGACTTCTCTCTGAAAAATGTGTTTAAGACATCTATTATAAATGTCCTGAATCATATGAAAGTCATATATATACTTATGCTCATTGGTATTCTCCTATATACTGCACTGTAAATGACAGAAATCTCAGTAAAAGCTGCAATTTGCTTTGAGGCGGCTCCACTTTGAACTCGTCCTTTATGAAGTTCATAGATGAGGTATAGACACACTTTTTAATCTGTTTGGTGTGGTAAAATAAACACAAACTTTGAACTCTGTGCTCTTTCAAAGGAGGCATTTAGGAAATTCCACCATCTCATTCTAAACCTCCCTCCAGAGGCACAAAGACCTCAATTAGGCCTATCACTCCTCATTTGATGTGGGAAAGCCCCCTGTCTCTCGTTCCCTCTCCTCTGTCCCCAATCCCTCTCTTTCTTTCCTTCCTCAGCTCCCAAATCCCCTTCTCTCTCTGTTCTCTTAGCCCCAAATCCTCTTTTCTTTCCCTCTCCTTCTCTTGTCACTCTTTCTCTGTTTCTTACTGCAGCAGCGTTCTCACTGTCTCCCATCTGTCTCTCTCCTGAGGAACTGGCTGTGTGAACAAGTTGAGTCTTGTCAAAAACGTGTGAACCACACATATGAGTGTATCAACATTCCTAATTTCTTTTTGCGCTGCATGCCAAAACAAAAGATAAAGGCTAATGTTGGGTCATTCATCACGGACCTGTCTCAAGCAGCCACTTCCTGTGTAATAGTGAAAATGTTCTATTTGGCATGGGAAGTGGTTATCTTTGAAAACCGATAGGAGTGAAACTAATTATCCTAGTGAAATTAATATCAGCAGGCATATGTGATGAATGATTAGAGCCGTTTGCTTTGATGTGCTGCACTTACAGCTGTAGATATATGCTTATTGAATGGAGTAGCCATCAATTGCACGTCTCTTGACATGGGAAGAGTAACAGCCCCGCGGCTCTGTTAGCGTAAGATGAAAAAGCCAGGGGAGCATATGTAAACACAATCTGAACACATTCGTAATGGTCGGTGGTGTCAAGGTGTGTGCTGGCCTGGTGCAGAGGTTTCCAGTAGTGGGCAGGGAGCAGTTACTCGGCTTGGCTGCCCGGGCCAGGCTTGTTTGTAGTGTGTCAGTGTAGCCACTGGGTGTCATTGCACTAGGCCTCTGGAGAGCACCCAAGCAACCACTCAACCACCCCTCTGACTCACCCCTGATGGAAACTTCCCCACTCAAACACTTAGGACTCTGTATAAGGACTCTGGGTAGAGCCCCTATGGACTCAGTAACTTGTATGTTGTAAAAACTGGAACCTGGGCCATCGGACATTGAATGGTAGATACAGGGTTGCTATATGTCTGACAGTAAAAGTTATTTTTTATCATATATAAATCATTTTGATATTATGACCAGGTGCACCACTCTGCTGCTCAGCAGTTAAACTTAATATATACATAAAGCATTAGTCATGTTTATATTCCACCTGTTAGATTATTTTAGACATCTTAAAATAACCCACTTCATCAGTAACATTGTGTAAAGACATATAGTGTATGACTGGTGAACTAATGCACTCTATCCAGGATCTATGGACCTTCAGTGTGTGTGAGCCTTATTCATCTGAGCACCATATGTTAACTTGAGAGTAACATGTAGTTGAACTGAAACACTGAATTCAACAATCAGCGCGTATCCAGCATATAAACTAAGTGAGCAATTATGGTGTTATTGGAACGTGCGTAATGGCGCACAGCGCGGAGAGAGAGAGGGGTGATTTGGAAAGAATAAGGCGCGCAACCCCATCTCTCTCTTTTTACCAGGACTCATTTCAGTCCTGTTAGAAATGACTCAGAATGCAGACTGACACGATGACTTTGTCATAATGCGTGTTAGTATAATGTCATGTCCTGTGTTATTAAAGTAGCAGGGTTATGACTATCACCTGCGAAAAAGGCACACCGCCCTTCATCGTGCTCCTGTGGTGCGTGTCTGGAAAAACTGTTTTCAGAGCCCAGGCAAACACCATCAATTATTAAGAAACAAATTACCCCAGGGATGCCACCGCCCCTTGATGTTTTTGAAGCCTGTGACAGCTGCGCCAGGGGAATGTTTGGTTAAAGGTTGCATCACTACATATATATGAGAGTTAATTTAATTGCGCATGAGATACTTGTTTGTAAATCGTGTCAGTGAGTTTTAAGCAATCCCGAACGTATTACAGAGTTACAAATAACGTGGACGCGTGTCACCTGTAAATGACTAACGCTCCATAAAACAGTGAAGACTCTGAAGTTCAGCCTTGGCGCACTGAGTCATGTTTAAATATAGGTTTGGGCTGTCTGAGGGAGCCGAGGAGCTCTCCGGCTGACAGGTAAAGGTATGTCACTAATACATACCTTCATGGTGAAAGCTTCTAATCGTGTTGGCCTTGCTGGCGGCTCTCTCTGCGTGTTTCCCCATGCTCTTCGGTCGTTTCGAGCTGTGGTCTCCGTTTGCTGAGTGCATGCGGTAAAGGTCCACCATGTACTGCGGCACCACGGCTTGCTTGCTCGGGGTCGGCCTGCGCCTCAGTCCAAACATATTGAGAAGCCGAAGCTCAAACTCGTTGAAGAAGCTCTTCGACTGCTCTGGGGTCTGCTTCCCGGATTCGCTGTATTTCCTCCGGCCGACCTCGGGGATAAGTCCCGCAGCACCTTCCAGCAACACCTGAGCGAGCAGCAGTACCATGAGAGAGCGGACCACGGCGACCATGATCAGTCAGTCCCTGTGGAGAAAGTTGGTTTCTGTCAATACGCTGGCGTTGAGGTATTGACATGAGGTAGATACAGCAGGGGCTTCACTGCAGCTTTCTCCAAACTGTGTGTGAGACAACCCCCCCCCCCTAAATACAGTAGGAATGATGGAAAGAGAGCAGGTTAAAAAGGGAAGACACCTCTTCACTTTGAAGTAGAACAAAAAAAATGAGCTGTGAATAACAACCCCGCCGGCAATATAGCGCGTCTAAATGAAACGGAAGATTGATCTTAACGTGAACAGAAACATGAAAATATCAAGGTGAGGAAGTTATGAAAGAGACCGAACAAGGGGGGGGGGGGGATGACACGGGGGAAAGACAAATCAAAGAAAGTTGCGGGGGGAAACTGCAGACATAAAGTCTCCAATTAGAAGAGATAAGAAATCACGTTTAGTGGAGTGATATGAAAAGAAATGCAAGTCTGCGTGGCCCGAAAGATCACAAGAGGCATGAAAGAATGTTGGAGAAAGAATAGAATAGAATACAGAGCAGCAGGAGAGGCAGTCAGACTGCTACAAGCGTCTATTTGCAGTGGCTTTGACGGTCATGTATAATCATAAGGGATAGAGTTACTTCAAGAGGCTCGCAGGTGTTAGATCTGACGTGCGTACCAGAGCCAGATGTAGCCCGGGACAAGACATCAAAAACATCAAAAAGTAAATATCATCTGATTAGCACAACCTCCAAAGGAAAAAAAAAAACTTTTAATGTGTATATGTCCTTTCACTGCGTTTTCCCCGAGGTTCAAAATATAAACGCTTTAACTTTTACACACCCTATAAGCATGTATAGTAGGGAAAATGTCGATGTTCAGTTGTAAAAGTAAACGTTTTCTTATAAGGTATTTTACACTTGTTGATATTAGTAAGATATGGTTTTCTAGACAAGTTTAACAGTTCAGTTCATCAGTCTTATTTTACCTGACGAGGAAGCGCTGTGTCCGGTCGTCGTTCCACCTTGGGGCTCCGATAAATTCCACATTAATTCGCGTTTAATCCACGCTGCTTCTCCGTGAGGGACCAAAGACAGCCCATGCCCTTCGCCGATCGCCTCTCGCACATATTCTCACCAGCTGCAAAATTCGGGTTAGGTCTTGGTCAGCACGGAAAGAAACAGGGGAAAAAAATATGTTAAGTCTATGAGGAAGCGGGTTCGCGTAGGCAGGACCGATCTAAGTATAAAGCACGTTGGTTGAACATCTTCAAAATAGAACAGTTCGCAGAGACACAAAGTTGAGCGGAGCCTGGCTTTAAGAGAGATAAGCGCGCTCAAGTGTCGCTCCTCGGACCTTGTTGGACCGAGTTGGGGAGCGCGTCGCCTCTCCTCTGTGCGCCACAGCGTAGTGGTTGAATTGATTGGTGCCTTCGCTTCCCCCAGCGACTCTTTTTGTCGTACGGTGATGTCACCACGGGGCTGTCAATCATGAGTCCACTACGAAGCACCTCCTGCAAACTTTTTCATGTCTAGCGATGTCAAATGAACACACATTAGAGTCGCGGACCCCCTTTTTGATAAGATTTAGGTCACAGGATCCTCCACAGGAAGAGTTTTTGATTGGAATGGCGTGGATCAGTGCAGTGAAAACTATCGGAATAGTCACTTTTATACAGTCTCACATTTAAATAAAGTCTTGCTAATTTACATTATAGTGAAATTACTTTATTCCACAAAATCCCCTCCAAAATCCCCCCCTTCCCCCTCCCCAGAACGTTTGAAAACCATCAGCATATATATTAAAAAATACCTATCCTTATTACAAACAACTCTTTTTCTCTTGAATGTTTGTATGTCCTGGAAATTCACACCATAAAAATAGTTAGTTAAAACCATACTGTTGCTTTTAGTTTTTTGAGAGTGACTTTCCATACATAGGAATAGCAATCCTCTATTTGCTTAATGTTTTTAAATATCATAAAGATGGCTTGTTGCAGTCCTTAGGTGGTGTAATATTCCTGTGAATTTGACCGCCCTGAAGCTAAAAAAAAACCCCATGTCAAGTCATGCTGCTTCATAAATAGATAATTGATGAAGGTGTTAATAGCTGGATCAAACATGTTTAGCTTTTGGATTAAGGCTAATAGATAATGGCATCACAATGTGTTGCTTTTGTGGTTTTAAAGGATTAGTCCCTGCAGAGGGACTATCACATCCTCCTGCTGAACTTCTCTGTGTGTGTGTGTGTGTGTGTGTGTGTGTGTGTGTCTGCTTGTACATGTGTGTGTCTGACACCAGAGCAGACTTATACATGCTTTCTCCTCACTTGATCAGTCTTTTCATGTCATTCCAATTCACAGCAGTTTATCAATATATCAGTGGCAGATTTTGGCTGCACATGTTGCTGTCTCATATCTACAATAATGTGTGAGAAAGTCTCAAGAGAAACCCCACTAATTGCCCAAGACAGACATATTCTTTCACTTAGTTTCGGGACACACCACATTTTGAAACTGCTCGCAAAATCATCTCTAAGATGCTGCTTTAGTCTGATACAAATTATGTATATGCTCTTTTTCTTAATGTACGTCGAATGTAATTCATGTATGTACCTGCTGTATTTGTACAGGGGTGAGAGAGACTTTGCTGCATTGTTTTTTAGCCTGTGGGGTGTAGTCAACAGCATTAATGTTTGGGTCATCTCCATAAGAAAAGCCTCCATTCATTCCCTCGAGTGACTTCCATTAGGTGATGATGGTGGGGCAGGCGGCTGTGTTTTGGCCAAAGCACCGGGCCTGTTTTCTTCAGAGAGATGGCAATAGATTAAATCCCACAGAGATCACAAGATATCTTTGTCTCCTTCCAGTACAATAACATTTTTATGAGGGATAATCCCAGATCATCCACTTAGCAATTAAAATACAGAGAGGCCCGTTGGGTGCATGCCGTTACCTGAGTGGCAGTGTGCACTGTTTCTTGGTCTTCCCCTCGCTGGATCCCAGCTTTTTACATTCATATTTTTTTTGCTTCTTTTGCTTTCCAGATTGTTTTTGCATTTTTTTTAATTACCAGTATCAGTTAAAGGTAGTTCATAATGACATATGCTTTCTATCCAAATTTTTTCAATTTTGTTATTCCAGTCCAGTTCATTCGTTCAGTTATTCTTCCATTCATTCATAAAAGCGGGGTTTGGGAGAACATTTGAATTCATTCATTACTGCTTAGATTTGCTCTATTGTCGTGCTAATCTGTTGGCAGTGATAGTTGGGCCTCTGCTGTTGCCAAAACACCACTTGGTGAACCTAGTGCTCTAAACCCAAACCCAGGTAAAAGCTGCTCGGCATTTAGATGCTTTAGATTAGGGGATAAGGCCTTGCACAGTAAGCTGTGAGTAACTTTAATTACCCGAGTGAGAGGATTAGAAAGAGAGGGCTTTATCTGATGCTTTCTCCCTCTTTTTCTTTCTGTGTCTGGTTTGAATGAATTTACATGTAAAGGTGTGTGTTTTGAGTGCACGTACTGTACATGCACATATTGTATGTGTGTGTGTGTGTGTGTGTGTGTGTGTGTGTGTGTGTGTGTGTGTTGGCACAGCTTATGTCAGGCCAGCGCTGAGGAATGCGTCTAGCCAAGGCTGTTGACGGACTTCATCAGTGATGCCCAGAGTGGTTTATATATTTTATATATATATATATATATATATATATATATATATATATATAAATCATTGTTTTGAGTCAGACACATCATGCTTATCTAGGCTAATCGCTGTGGCTGATCCAATTACATGCTGATTGAAAGGACAACATCGCAGAGCGAAATCCTGGCAGCCAGAGAGGGCAGGTAGAGATATGCTTATCTAAAACACAAATGAACGAGCTACTGAGAGGGAGGGGAGGTGGGGGGGCTCTGAGAGGTTAAACTGTGACTCAGCCACACAGCGTTAGCCCAGCACTACCATCATTACCACTAGCGCCATTATTTCCTTCCAACAGGCATTTGTTTGTCCGTGATAGCAGTAAATAGTCTCTGAAAGATACAGCATAAAACTCCAGTCAAGACAGAGGTACATGGATCTCAGCTGTTCTATAATACTACAGAGCCATCAGCCCATAAGGACAGAATAGTTTACAAACTTTCTTTCTGGCAATACTTCTATGTTCTAAAGTCTTAACAACAGCTTAAAGGAAGGCAAAAGATTATTCAAGTGAAAATACAGTTTTGTCAAAACAAGCCAATATGCTGTACTGGGTTTCCCCACACTTATTTTTAAGCTTAATTCCATAACATTTTAATAACATATATTCTCACAGATCTTGTTGCAGTGAACATTTCTTTACCATAGACAGAAACTTAAAACCTTTTGGGCTGCAGGAAAGTTTGCATATTTAAATAGTTTGTTATCCCTTTGGTGATTCAACATCTCCCATAACCTTCAGGTTTGTTGAAAAACAATGCACTAGAGCATCTGTATGTGCTCATAACGGTGGTTTAGCCATAGGCTGTTGTTATCAGCTTAAACTGGAGTTCTTGGAAATCCTTTTGTCCCAGCAGTATGGACTAATGTGAGCGGTCTCTGATCTGACCCGAGGCCTTCAGTCTAGGAACAACACTAACTAAAAGTTCTCCGAGAACTGAACACCCTCTGTCATAAATCCATCTATTTTGTGACTCTCTCTTATACTTTATGTTATCTTCCCGACCCTTGTCATCATAATTTATTAACCCGTTCTGACAAGTTGAAGACAAGTCTTTTTTAAAGATTATTTTTTTTGGACATTTTAGGCCTTTATTTCCATAGGACAGATGAAGACACAAAAAGGGAGAGAGAGGGGGACTGGCATGCAGCAAAGGGCCGCTGGTCGGAGTTGAACCCGCGGCTGCTGCATCGAGATGTAAACCTCTATATACGTGCGCCTGCTCTACCGACTGAGCTAACCAGGGCACAAGTTGAAATTCAGGTTAGTACAGCATGAACACCAGACTAGGTTTTGTATTGTGAAACCTTCACAGACCCTCACCTGCATATTATATATTTTTCTAAACATTTGTAAGTCAGATATCTTCACATGTTCCATTCATCCTTGACCTTCGGGGGAAATCATCTTCAGTAACCAAAAGAATAATATACAGCAAACCACCTTCATGTACTTTTGCTTCAGTTAATAGATGTATCTTTTTCTTGTATGGAAACCCCCTGAAGGGAGAACAATGTGCAATACATAACACTTATAACAAAAGTATAAGGAATCTATTCAAGGGGGGATATTTGAGGTTATTTGAGGGAGATTAGGATAGAATGTGTTTTGTTATGTTAATACGTAAATCCTGTGGAAGACGAGAAGACATGGTTTATTGTCCTCTGCCCACCAAGAGTCCTGTACATGCTCATTTCTTTGCATGCCACAGTACGGGGGTGTGTGTGTGTGTTTGTGTGTGTGTGCACGTGTGTGCGTGGGTACACATGTTGTGCTGGATGTGGATGGTACGGCCTTCTCTTGTCATCACGTACATTCCAGGAGTCAGGGGGCAGACGAAGCCCTGAGATGACACTGCAGATCCAACTATTAGCCTTTCACCTGCTGTTAACAGAAACTTGGCTAGACACAGGGCCTGCATTCCTGTGCCTTGAGCCAGATGTAGTCTTCACACACAGTAACATACCTACAAGGAGATAATCTTCAGAGATGTTACTCGAAAACCAGGGAACGATTTGTTGCCGCAACTCGCCTCTAATTCGGCACTCGAGCAGAGTTGTCTTTTTAATTTGGAAGGCAATAAAAAAAAAAAATTCATCAATCCACATGTGTTTGACAGCAGAAGCACGACTGCTGGGCTATGCTGAGCACGAGCACATGGTGCATGAAAGAGATTGCGGGGAAATGGGACACATTTCGTATAGGTTGTTCCCAAAATGGAAACCCACCGAGGTCAGAGACGGCCAGCTAGCAAGCCAGAGTCAATATTTATGGATACTGAACATGTGGCACACTTCTCTACCCACTAATTTGAGCAACAAGTCCACCCCCAGATTAAATGGCCTCTCGGAGATCACAAAACAGGGTCCAAACCTTGCTTGCATGTTTCAAATATTGAGAAGCATGTTGAGGTGGGTCGCAGACTAGAAGCTGTGCATAATTTGGCAAATTGGCACACTGTTTATTTGTTTGTGTTTTAATTTCCTGTCTAAATAGGGGACAAGGGAGCTTTGATCAGGCAGCGAGGGTTGCTCCTTTTTCTGGAGCTGCAGTTTGTAATTATCAGTATCTAGTAAAGATATCATTGTAATTATCATATTGTGAAATGGTTTGCTTTAATTAAAACCAAAGAAGGAGAATTTCATATTTAAGTTATTTATGAGACACATGTCTTTTTTTAAAGTCATAGCCATGCCTTTGTTGCTTGTACACATACTGAGCAAAGTGAAGTTTGATGCCGGGCACACTACAAAATCAGTATATCCGTACAAAACATTTAGCTCTATACGGACCTCACACTTAAACAACTTACAGTAGGAATTCATATTAACACATGCTACATTTAGCGAACTAGTTGGGATGAGAGGCAGCTACTTCCATTTTAGAGAGAGAGAGAGAGAGAGAGAGAGAGAGAGAGAGAGAGAGAGACATAAATACAGGGATCTGCCCTTTGAATGCAGCTCCACTCATAAAGACACCATGCGTCACTCAATTATATGTCTGCATGATTAGAAGCTTGGGCTACATAAACAGCCAGCGTCAAGATTTACATTTTACCGCTTAAGCACAAGCAGCTGTTTATGGGCCGAGGAAGGAAAACACTTAGCAAGTATCTATACATGAGAGGGGATCGGGAGCTGAGAGATCTCCAGCAAAGACTGTTTCAATTAATAGTTGTTTATATAGATCTAATGCAATAGTTGCTGGAAGAGTGGGTTGCTTTTTGTACTCCTAATGCTTCTGGGTTTTAAACATATTAATGTGTGTATGCAGCTGAGTGAAATGAAGCTTGTTTCCGTGCAATTGCAGCTCCTTTAAAGGTCCAGGAAACCAAAAAGACAAATCCTGATAGAAGTGTTGTGACCTTCACAGGCAAACACAAACTGACAGCGTTTTCAATCACTCACTGGATAAGATGACAACAAATATTTCATCAGCAGTATCAAGCCATAAGCAACAACACGCACTGTAGCTTCAAATTTCAACTACACACATTGTGATTAGACTGTTGGATGACGTAGGACATTGCTTGACTGTGGGTGTTTTATCATATGTGAGATACTGAGAAGGTCAGACAAAAATCTTATCTCCTATCAATCAGGGCAAGGCCAATACAGTGTTTTCTCTAGGATTTTTTCAGCAGCGGGGGAAAAGGTTAGGGTTAACAGAAAGTTTGCTGATCCCGGACCGCGCAGCCTGATCAGCAAACTTTCTGTTTGTGCCGTTATACAGATTAGACCCAGCGCTGCCGCTGGCCACCAGCCCGTTGTGATCCCGGGTACTGGGGTTTACGCTGGCTGAATTGAGTTGCCACAGCCTCTAACTGAAGGTCCGTTTCCGGAGCTGTCCTCCCAGTGAAGTAGTCTCCTAGCAGCAGGGAGTTAGGCAGGGGACCGCGGGGTGCGGCAGCTAATTGTTTTGTCTCATTTGCGGTGATAAACCATAAATTCATCAAAGCTACTGTAGCTGTCTTTTTTTGCGGGAGGCCCGTGAGCGCGGTTACCATGGGAACGCAGCCGTCGAGGCTTTCTTTCCTTTTTGTCATTCTGCCTGAGGAAAAAATACCGTACTTGCGTTGTTGTTGTTGTTTCTTTCATACCAAATAAGAATTATAAATGTTGTGTTCCCAATTCACCACCCAGCTCAAGTCAACCATTAAGAGCATGACCAAGCACCACTTGTAAAAAACAAATACAAGTACAAATACACTTATGGTTAAAATACCTCGCGGATAAACAATGACAAAATTTTGTGCGATTGTTAAAGCTGCTCTCGTCAACAATATATGTCAGTATTGATTCACTTTCCCGGCTCTCATTAGCAGGCAGCTGTTTTCGGCAAAAAAAGCTCTGATAAACCCAGTGTACCCTGCCTGACCGGCACTAACCAGCAAACAGACACCGACAGACACAGACAGCTATTAAAGTCAAGCATTTTGTGGCTAAAAATAGCAGGATATTTCTCTAAGGAGCTGGCGGAGACTAAAACAGAGGTAAAAGAGAGTGAAATTCAAACTAACACTTGCTAGGTTGGCAGAAACAGGACTCCAAATGAATGCTGATGTTGTTCCAAAACTGCTGGATGTGTAGGGCTGGGCTACACTTGAATGTGTAGTTAATGTCGACTTGTTTAAATGAAAATCGCTTTTCTCCTTAACATCTGCCGACGCTCCCCTCTGGGCTCCCGTAGTTCCGAATGGGCTCAGCATGTGCCATAGAGATACACAAACAACATGGCAGCGACAGGGAGTAACACTAGTTCTTTTTTTAACTAGTTGTTTCATTACTTACTTAACCGTAATCTCCGCCGAAATGACCGGCACCTTTTCTCAGATAACTGAACCACCAACTACCGCTGACCTGACGGAGCAATATGCAGAGCACCGGAGCCGGTGTCAAGGAACTCTGTTGAGACACATCTACTAAATGCCGCTGATACAACCGAGCTGTGACGGAGATCTGTAGCTGCTTAAACAACTAGCAACCGCTGCTCTGTAGCACGGAGCTCCTCTTCGATGTTTTTTACCGCTAGTTACGACAAAGGAGCTTGCTACAGGTATGCTACATTCACTAGACCATGGGATGTTAACGTACGTCATTCAGCAACAGGTGAAAATAGTGGCAAGGTTGCGTGACTTTTTTAAGTTAAAATGAATTGAACTTTTAGGCAAGGAACAAGAAGTGAATTACCTGTATGTGTGAAAACGGCTTTATCTCACACATCTGTTTAGTTGTTGAATTTAAAGCATAATTATCAGAGGTGTATAAAATACTAGAGACCCATACTTGAGTAAAAGTACAAATGCTCTATCAAAAAAGTGACTTGAGTAGAAGTAGAAGTGCTCTTTAAGCACCCCACTTAAGTAGAAGTACTAAAGTATTCAACATTTCTTGTACTTAAGTATTGCAAGTAGTTTATTCTAAAATGTACTACTCAAGTGTTGTGTTATTTAGTTATTCAAGAAAGCAGTCAAAAGTTTGAATATCATATTGTTTATATTATGTCAAATGTTTAGCCAAGGAATTAACAAATGATTATATTAAAAATAACAAATATTAACAAATACTGTAATAAAATGTACAATTATCACACTGTGCAAGTAAAATGAACATCCTCTCCAGCGCAGTAACGATTAAAGCCCCCAAAAACGTATCACACACTAGCTAGTGACATGTGTTATGTAGGCTACAGTGGAAAGTTAGCAAGCTAGCAACATACAGATAAACTGCTTCACATCACAGGGTCAAACGGTTAACATGCAGTACTCATTTCAGACTGAAACAACTTCATACCACACACACACACACACACACACACACAAACACACACAGATAAACTAGCAGCTTCACATCACAGGGTAAAACGGTTAACATTCAGGACTCACTGCAGACTCAAACAACTTAGGCATAGCTTAATCTGCTGCAACAATAACTAAATAGAAAGAGTAAAAACTTACATCGTCTCTGACTTCTGAACGGGCAACCCTAATGAAAAGAAACACGACACGATCTTGGGGATTTCTTACGTAATTAGCGTACGTAACTAACGTACACACACTAAACTACACAGTCTCCGAAGCGTGAGGAATTCACAACAGTAACGAGTAAAGATGCAGCACATAAAAAATGTATCGGAGTAAAAGTATTAAACTCATCGACAATATGTACTCGAGTAAAAGTGGAAGTAGGAGAAAAAAATAATACTCCAGTAGAGTACAGATACAGACTTTTAGTACTTAAGTAGAGTAGTGAAGTAGTTCTACTTCGTTACTATACAGCTCTGATGATTATATCATTTGTTGATTATATATAGTATAATAATTTTGTAATTCTTTCAGGGGGAGCGGACCACCCACCCCCAAAAAAAAACAATGGTAGGGGAAATTGGCATGAATAATCATAATGGTATACATGCCCCATGTGTATGCGTGCGTGTGTGTGTGTAAGTCAAAATGAAATAAAGTTAAAACTTGTTTTGAACAATTTATTTGTCATCTGTAGATTGAATGTAAGTAAAAATCGATTTAAATCGTAAATCAGATTTTTTGTGAATTTTTTTTTTCGAGGCCATATCGCCAAGCCCTAGTTAAGAGGATTGCCATGTCAAGTTACAAAGTGATAATATGTCAGTTGTGTTTGTAGCTTGTGTCTGCTGCCCCCTAGTGACCAACAAAATCAGTTTATGCAAGCCATTTGCATCTAAGCTACACTAGTGGTGTTAAGAGCAGAAAATGCATTTGGTTCTGCTGCTAATGTTGCCCAAACCTTTTTTATGGTCTTCAATAGTATGTTTCCTTTTAAAGCTAAATGGGTCACCTCTGAGATAGAAAGCAGAGTAATTGTATTCTACAGGCTATGGTGTGCAAACACATCTTTAAATCAATTTCTTTTCCTTACATTGATTTGAACACTTACACAGTTATTACTAGCTTTGCAGCTATGTTGAAAATCTGCATCATCTTTATATAAATATATACAGCAAAATGCAAACACTGGCTTTCACATGGTCGAAGTTAGTCCAGAACAAACCCATTTTATTGTCACATTTCATTATGATGGTGTCGTGCTGAGTCTGGTCCCAGCCGTACAGCCTGGAGGGAGCAGAACAGCAGGGCTGTCTGACAGGGGGAGAGAAGAGGCTAGTAGGCTATAGGGAGGACCTGATTGTACTCTGGCATCCACAGAATGACATTATAGCTGTGTGGTTTCATGATAATAATAATCTTCAGAGCAGCTGTATAAACATTTAACTGACATCCACTCCCTGGGCATGCAGTATGTATCTTTAACTTCTACTAGGGCCAGTCTGATGCAACTATTCATATCTCCGCCCATCTCTCTCTCTCCCTCTCTCTCTCTCTCTGTCTGCTTGAGATACATGATCCATGTTAGTATTTGCTGTAAATGTCAATGGAAAATGAATGTTCACATCACATTAAGCTTTCAACATTTGAAGGAAAAGCACATCATTTTAAGAGAACAAGCTTAGCGGGATGATTTACTGCTTGGACTCGCTCAGAGCTGCGACAGTTGTCTTGTTTCATTCACTTTGAAAAACTGGGAAACAGTTTTTTGAAATTTGGAACTCGACAGAGGCCAATAAATTTAGACAAACCCTCGCTCTGGCCCCTCATAATGTAGCCTATTTCCTGGTAACATTTGTCTTAATTCGTGGCAGTTTGTGTAAATATTTATGTCACTAAACCAACTGTTCTGTATACAGTAAGCCCCCCAATCTTCCCTGGAATGTGATTTAATTGGCGGTTTCCTCTGTTTATCCTGTTTCATACAGTTATGGGCGAGCTTACTGTAATGAATAATCAGGTAGATAAAATGTGGCCTTAAATTAAATGTCCTCCTTAAAGGAAATCAAATGACGGTTAATACCCGTTTCATGCCCCCTGTCTGTAATTCACATTCTCTCATCACATGCCAGATTACCATTATGTGTCATTTGTAATACAATAAACAGACTCCAGATGGCTTGGATTCTCTTGAATATACACAGAGCAACAGAAGCTATGTGAAGAGCTGCTGTATTTTACTGTGTAGTCACTTTGCCTTAGACAGCCAGGGCCAGCTCTCTTTCAGTGGCATATTATATCTTGAAAACTCATAATGTGAGACAAGGAAATGAGGAAAACTATTGAAAAAGGTTCATGGATCGAGGCTTAGTGTGTGTTTTGTCAGTTACAATAAGAGCAGATGACCAAGCTTGAACAAATGCAACCATATTGAGAAGTTGTTTATTCTTGATGTTTAAATTTGTCCGGCTGGCAGCGTAGTGAGCTATATCAAAGTAGTTTCCTTTTTCCTCCTCACACATCTTTGACATTGGGCAGCAGAGCAGGCAATGTAAACAGAAGGCAAGAAATGAGTGTTTCTGATCTCCCGATTCATCTTGGCTCCTGCTTTGTCATTGCACGCTGTGCTTTTTATATCCATATTGTGGCGTTTTGCCACAGTCAGTGCCACAAACAGACGTATGTGAAGGCTGGTTCTTTTCCAAAACACACTAAAAACATATGCATGACATATGAGATGTCAGCTGCAGACTTTTACCTAAACACCTCTGTTATGATGGCTATCTCACATCCGACAGTGATTTATCTGTGATTATTTGGCTTCTCTGCGTTTGGGGGCAGGGGACAAGGAAAAGACCACTCGTTCGGTTTATGCATGGATCATTGAGGAACACTGGGCCTCTTGTCATTTTGTGTCGAATTTTACCCCAGAATGAAACATTCTATTTTCCTAACCTGGTTAAGTAATCACATTACCTAAGACTCCATAAAGTGGAACAAACAGTAGCATATACTGTAACCCCAACTTCTTTTTATGTGCATTGAGTGACAGATTGGCTTTCATCAAAGAGGCAAGCAAAGAAGTTATATAGTCATTTTGCGATGCTAAGAATACTAAATTGATCCTCATGTGTAGAACATCTGGTGAAAAGCAATTTCCACCCAAGTGTTTTAGTATTTCCTCCTAATTAATTTCACATGTACATGACAAGAGTGAGCGGCCTCCCAGAACCAAGGCACAAAAGCTAGCTTTGTTTCACCATTAAAAAAGTCATCTGTGGTTCCTGGTTTAAAAAATCGCTGGAGTTTTTGGCACTGGAAATCAATGATGAACACAATATTTTGGGGAGAAATGTCACATCTCGTGACTCAATGGCATTGGGGGGGGGGGCTTGGGGTTTACGTTTACCTTTGGTCAATTGGTGACTCGTGGAGCAAGCGGAGCATGTCAGGCAGAGTTGCATTGAACAGGCATGCAAGGTGAGAGAGAGAGAGCATGCACAGAGTCTGCACAGGAATGAGCGAAAAGTGAGTGCTAAGTCATCAATCCAAGCCATAATGAAGGAGTGTGCGTTAAAAATGCAGAGTATTAGAGGTAGTTCTGCAGTCTGTCTTGACTTACAGCACCTTAAAGCAACAATTATGTCAAAGCAGTGGACAGAGGAATCCCCGTTAAAATGTAAACCTTACTTTTCAGTTGACCTCCTCGATATACTTTAGCTTTACATGCAGCATTGCCGAATAGAACAGCATTTCTTGCTGATGGTCTTGATGTAGATTAAGCATTATAATGTAATGTCGCACTGTATATCACAACTGTCTGAGAGACAGGCGTCTCAGCTTGTGATGGTGATTTTTAAACCGGTGTAAGACACAACACGTCTTGTTATTACATGTCCAAATGACAAGTTAAAAGAGCTTCAAGAACATTGGTGTCCACAGATGAAAAGTTGCCTTGATACGAAAGATACGAGATACGAACGTACCGCTGTTTTTAACACAATCTTGATGCCGCTCAATCTGAGACCTCTGTTTGGATAGGGCGTCTGGGACCACCTGGATGAATCTAACTTTTGTTTGCCAAAACCACACATTTCTCACCTGAAGGTTTCTTCTTTACAACGGGTTTCCCCCCCAGAGAGTCTGCTTTTCATCTCCCCGAGCTCTTCATCTTGAGAGGAGATGTGATGCATGGCTACAGAGGAAAATAACTGTCCAGAGGTAGCTAGCAGAGGTCTTGTCTGTACATAGGCGGACAAGAACGGGCAGCATTTTACCCACACAGATGCAGAAGTGAGATACAAGCAGGTGTTTACAGGAATGTTTGAAGTTGAAGGGAGATGGTGTGTTCCGATTAGAGCCCTGAGTAAGACGGACACTGTAGGTGTTTCTGCTCACACAGAATGAAGACTCCTCATCCATCCTTATCTTTTCATTTTTTCTTCCCATCTGCTATGTGTTTTAATGACTAAGCTTGAATTTCAACTCAATTTGGCACCAGGGAAGCATGACATATTGCCCTTCCAAACACTAGCATCTCCATCACACTAACTCCAGGTTTGTAGCTGTGTTTCTGCTCATAGGATAAAGAGTTCAAGGATTTCTATTGCTTCCGAAGATCGCTATTACCTCCTCTTTTTAGCCGCTGCACCCAACGCTGCACTGGCCGCAGTGAAGAAGCCCTCCTTTCTATCGCAGCATCAAAGCATTTTTCCCTGGGCGGCAGAGTTACAGGTTCTTTGTGGCATGGGTTATTTGTCAGAGGGTTTGGAGAGTGACTTGTTTCACTCTGTTCTCTCAAAAAGGCCTGTGCGTGAGTGCTTGAGCAGTCTAAAGTTACAGCCATGAGCCCCAGTATTACAACCCGATGACTGACAGGAAAAATGGGGTGAGCTCCTTTACGGGGCTTGAACAAAAACACCAATAAGAAGGAGAGGGAAACAACAGATTAGACTACTGATCTCAATCTGCTCTCCTTTGGTTATTGGGAAATAATAGCTCTGAAAAGGAAGTCATTTAAAAAAGGGCCTTTAATCAATTCTCCTTTGACGAGCAAGCAGCATGAAAGGCTGGAGTAAGAGCGAGAGGGAGAGGGAGAGGCTCCTATAGCCTGCACATTTTGGTGTGGGGGGAGTATGCGAGAGATGGGCTCTAATTTGTGTTCTCATGGTGTCCAGGCATCTCCAAAGCACTTGATCACCACCAGAGCAGGCCTTGGTGCCATGTGTGAGTGTAAATGGTTCCAAGGCTCCCTGGTGGTAAAATCACATGTCCAAAATGACCACCAACTCTAAATGAAACACTACCCCTTTTTTTAAAAAAAAAGGTCCCATTCAAACCCCAGTGTTTAGAGGCGCATAAGGTAGCAATTTCCCTTAAATATGGCGTAGCCCAGTAACTGTTCAAGTAACTGACACCATGTCAGGGTGAATGAAAGATAATTTTTATTTAATTTGTATGAAGCATTAAGTAGATTTAAGATAGTAAGGAATGCTATAATAGTATGCAAATGGTTACAACATCAGGAGTTGTACTGTACTACATTCATGCCATCACTGTAATTCTTTTCTCTCTTTTTGTTTTATAGTTACAGCTAGAGTAGAAAGGTCTGTGTGCTGAGTGAGTGCTTTGTTCATTCCAAAGTATGCACAAATCTGTTTAAAGTTCAAGAGAGGAGGAACCCTTTAATTTAAACCCTAAAAATGAAGTCATTCATTCCCTGCTTAACTGCACTGTGACCCATAAGGTTAGGTAAACAAGTGTCCCTTGCATTACTGTCAAAAAGACCCAGACCCTCGCTCTGCCGTGATGTAAACTCCCACTATCCTGTTACAGCTGCATGAGGAGAAACTTGAGGGATGGCAGAAAGGAAAGGAAAGAAACATATTCATGTGTTTTTTTTTTTTTTTTGGATGACAGAGGGAGGGAAACTCAGTACCTGAGGCTGTTCTCAGGAAGATGTCCTACAAGGAAAAGCGCTGTCTTGTTCCAAAGCAGAAAACTGAGGCAGGGGAAGACAGGCCACAATGCGCTGAGCCCAGCAAGCCTGGTCAGATCTATTACCAGCTCCAGCTCCAGCACGGACTGGAATGTGAGGAATCCTACTGGGCTGGGGTTCTAGTGCAGGGGTCCAAACCTCACAGCGCTGCTCACACTCATTTTCCCTTCACTCATAGTATTGTATTTGGGAAGGTGATTGTAATGCAGCAGGGACTGTTACTGTAGAGGAATAATTCTCGAGATAACTGCGGACAAAGTTGAGGCTTTAGTCATGAAGTGTACAAGAGAATTGCACTGATACATCATGCATATTGAAAAGATATGGATGTTTAAGATTTAAAAACAAGAGTTTGAGATTATATACCAAAAAAACAAAACAAAGCATTTGTTTATTTAAAAAAAAAAAAGGAAAAATAATCAAACAGCAGCAGCTTTGGCAAGAAAATGAATTATACCCTGGATATCGCTAATGTGACACTAATTGCCTCTTAGTCTGTCAGAGGACAAGAGAGAGAAGAGACAGAAAGACAGAGCATGAGAAAAAAGGGGGCGAGAGAGTACCGGGTGCTGACTGAGGGCAGTAATGACTGCCAATGGAATGCCTACACCCATAATCCTCTCTGTCAACGCTGACAGATCCTCTTGACCTCTGAACTCCTGATGTAAGGAAGAGAAAAAAAGGAAGTCACAACTTAATAAAATGACCTGGTGGTTAGCACTTGTGGCTGTTGTCTTTGGCTGGTGGACTGTTTACATAAAACACGTTAGTGACAATCTCTCAATATTGAATTTGAGAAGCTACAAGATAGAGTTTAACCTCCTGCTGTTTTGGATATGCCCTTTGCATGTGTGCACTCCAACACATGAGGTCAAAGGGCAAGGATTTTGTAACAATAGCAGTGAGTGTGAAGACTGAGATACATGGAAGTGCTATTTCACGTCTTCTCACATTTTGAAAAACAAAAATCCAGATATTTCAGATAGCATTTCTTCTCTGACTAAGGCACCATAGTGCTTTCCTGTGGTTCACCCAGCTAATCACTCACACATTACACAAATACCTGACTGTGTGTGTGTGTGTGTGTGTGCGTGCGTGCGTGCGTGCATGCGTGCGTGCGTGCGTGCGTGTGTGTTTCAGAGGCACACTGCGATCTATATTTTAGTAGGCCGGCTAGGTCTGAAGACGTGAGCCAAAGCTGTCAAAAGTTTGTCATCGATTCTCTTTGCCTTGTCATCAGTCTTATCTGATCGCACTGTGTTTTTCACTCCATGCTCTCCTCCCTCATGGCTAATGCAAACACACAGTCCCAGTGCTTGGAAAATTCAAGGGAGGGCCTCCAGAGGGCCTCTTAAACATGTGTGGCTTTCTGTATAGTAGATGTATTTTTTATATCTAGATTTTTTATATATATATATATATATATATATATATATATATATATATATATATATATATATATATATATACATATTCCCTCTTGTAGTTATTTCACTAAGATAAGGCTGATAAGGCTTTGTCACTTTAAATGTGTATTTTTTGCTATCTTGATCATTTAAAAATGTACTTTGAACAGAAAAAGAGACTTGTGCTGTCAATATATTTTCAGTCAAAGTACATTGTAGATACATAGACAATCATCCTTTTGTTGATTGACACAGTTAGAGGAAACTACTTTCTAACTTTAGACTAGAAAAATGTAGTCTTGTCATTGTTAACGTTACATGTACCCTAGCTATATAGTGGCTTTACACTCCTCTACTATTGTGTTTGGCAATGGCACACAGTAGCATTACCCTCCCAACACTGTGATTGGAAGTGGGATATAACCCCTTTTTGGTAACACTTTGACCCCCATGTCTATATTGCATTATAAACCTACTTATAATGCTTTATGATCTGCTCATAGCACTCCATAATTATAGTAATATTAACTCATAAATATCTGTAACGTTTTATAACAATAACCATAACACATTTTAAAGCATTTTATAATGACTTATAAAATAATTAATACAATGCTGGTCACTCACTGACATACTTTTTTGTAAGTGGTAGTGTATTAAAATTCTCATAGTTGTAAAGTTGTAATACATTGTAGCCTATAATCTAAAATCTATTTAGTGTTTAGAGTGAGGAACGTTTGGGGGAAACATCACATTAGTAAATCACTAAATGTCCATCATTCAGTTGTGTCCAATTGGGGTACCTTACCAGTAGTACCAGTACAGTACTTATTGTTTGTTATGATCTGATATAAACAGCTACAAGTAGAACTTGTTTCAGGTATTATCTATAATTGGAGTCAAGTGAGTCTTTAGAGTGAGTTTTTTGGGGAAACATAACATTAGTGAAAATCATCAAAAATGTGTGTCAATTTTGAGTATTCAGTTTTTGTTATGACCCGTTAAACTATTAAATACATTTCACAACATTTTCTGTGTTGTTCTTGTATAGATTTAATTATAGGTTTTTCACTTTACTTAAAGCAAACAATGACCACTTATAGTGACTTATAACCAACGTGTATTTGTAATACTTTACTTAAAGCACCCATTGAGCACTTAGAATAATCACTTTGATGCATTATATCGCTGATTATAATGCATTACAATGTATTACAACTATGAAAATGCTAATACACTATGATCTTTGCAAAAATAATGTCAGTGGGTGTCATTATAAAGTGCTTTATAATGTCTCATGCTTATTGTTATAAAACAGTATGAATATTTATTAGTGCTAATAACTATAATTATACAGTGCTGTAAGCAGATTATAAAGCATTATAACAATGTTAACAATGCGTTACAGACATGGGAGTCATAGAAAGTCTCACCCTATTGGTTACAGCATCCTGTACACTCTGTTACTACAGTAACACTTTGTACTATGTGCATTTATTTACTTTTAAGTTCATTGTGCAGATCACATATGACTATAGGATGATACTATTGTGCACAGTCTTGTGTGTAAGCGTGTCATCATCATGTTTCTGGCTCTTCTGTCTTCCTACTCCTGAGTCTGCTACACTGACAATTCGTTTGACAAACATGCAATCACCGTAGTTACAGACAGCCCCTTTAGTTAGGGTAGAGCACAGTGTGAATTATGGTTGAGATGGAAACCTTTGAATTATGGGTAAGCTCTGAAGTGCTTCTCGTCCAGGGAAAGAAGAAGAAGAGGAGGAGGAGGAGGAGGAGGAGGAGGAGGAGGAGGGATCTTTACAGATTTGTGCCATAGAGGAGTGCTGACAGAGAACTGGCTCGGCGAACTGCAGCAGAACCAGAACAACAAGAGGCTAACCCAAACACGGACCAGGAGAACCCAGCCTGGCTAAGGTCAGACGGTGCATCTCACCACGGAACAGTGAGGGAGGTTGACGGCGCGTAACCTCTCACCAGTTGATCCGCCATTTACTCAAGCCAGCTCTGCGAACACACACTTGGAAAACATTGCAGGCATTCCTGCCTAATTGTACATTTGTCCTCTTTCAAAGGGAAGAAGTGTTAGGCCAGATACAAAGAATCTTGGGATAGGGCGATAGGGCCAGCATCCGTCCCTAGCCTCCTGAGGGCTATTTAAAGGTACAGTAGGCTGTATTTTCCGCCGCACAGTGAGGCACCCACCCTTCCGCCTGGCTCCATATTGGAACCAGATGCTGCTGGATGCGAGGCCCCACTAATTTAAGTGGACAGGGCAGATGGAAGCGACTCGCCCTGCATGCATACCACCCCCTGTTGGCTTTCATGTGATGAAAAATCTCTGCAGTATGGCGGGGGAGGTCCACCCAGTGATACACACATGCACCGTTACATGCACGCATTAATACAGCATGAACACACACTGACATACACACATGCTCTTGTGCTTTAGGTAACTGTTGTACACAACCACAGAGGCATAGCAACATAACACACACAAACACACACATGCGCTCTGGAAGATATGTTGGGAGTTTTTCAGTTCAAGAAAAAGGCATTTTACACCATGAAATAGCAGTGTAATCCCGAAAATACTTTTGAAATACATTTTAATATAAAATCAGTTTTCTAGACTTGTTATGCTAATGTAAAAAATATCTGCACACTGAGAGCAAAGTTTTGACAGTCTCAAAAATATGTGATATTGTTGGCAAGCATGATACTGGTTGTTTGGCAGCTTTCTCCTAAAAATTTATATTAAATTCCATTCAAAATCTTAATAGGTCCAGAAAAATTTGTGCTAGCCTCAATAGAAAAACACCACCTACTAAGTTACTTATACATTTTCTCTTCCTTGTTTGTATTCCAAACATTGAGCAGTGCTGAAGTCGCTTCTCTCAGCCATGTATTATGCTGAATATCCCCACTAGTTAGAGGAGAAGGGCTAAAGGCCTGTCAGCAAACGCTCATCACCTGGTTGGAAGACACTGATGCGGCACTAAGCCTGCAACCCTATCCCGCCATAAATAACAACAGCGCCTAGCAACCATAAGCACTATTGTATCGTTCTTCAGTGTGTGCGTCTGCGTTTGCGTATGTGTGCAAGTGCGCGTGTGGCCTGAGTGCATGCGTATACGTCGAGTATGTCTGCATAAGAAATAGCCTTCCAGAGTGTGTCCTTTGTCTGGTGAGGTGACAGGTAATTGAGTCAAAGAGGATGGAGGAATTATGGCTGGGAAGCAATTTGAAACGTTGCAAGGCTTTCAAGCCAAAACCTCACTGGTGGTTAATTGCTGTGTGACACATCCTGCGTGCAGTCTTTTTGCTGGGTCTAAGTTAGCGTGAAATGAAAATGTAACACTTGTATATATGAATATTTGTTTTTTTATATGACATAGCAAATCCCAAATCTTTTTACAGTACATGAAATTGTCAAGGACAAGAATAGTTTATGTATAAGTGAGAGTATTCTCACATAAAATGTGCAAACTCGGACTGCAAGATTTGAGTTACATGTTTTGACTCTCTCTGCTCTTTACCGTCATATATGATCTGGAGCTTACCATGGCGTTATGCATTAAGGTGACCAATCAACAGAGTTCCTTTGTACTGACAGTCACTTGCACACACCCGTCATCCACAATGCATAATAATAATAATCCCTTGGGATAATCTGGTGAATGTACACTAACTGTGAAGAGAAAACTTGCAGATTGGACAGGAAATTTCCTCTTTGATAGCACATGTTTGTTTAGCTGGACTTGGTTGACCTGTGTTGACCTATCTCCTCAAGCTCAGCAGTCCGCAGCTAGAGCCCTGCCTTGCACCCACAGCCAAACAAAATTTACTACACTGCTTTAAAACATAAATGAAAGCATTGTCCAAATGCTTCCTTCTCTATGGCGCTGACAGGGAATGTGTGTACGTCAACTACGTTGATATTCAGAAAAACTGGAGCGGAACTTGTGTTATTGATGGTAAAATCTGTTGAATGCATACTCTGATCCCAGGAAATTCATTTAAATTGATTATATATCGTTGTTTTTCCTAAACCAATCCTATGCTTGATGTTTGTCTATTTGACCTACTTCCAGTGTAGTCTGACTATTTTATGCCAAAAGAAGAGCATAACACTGAAGTAATACATCAGATTAACATTGTATTCTGTGTTAAAACGGTCATAGCTGCATGCCCTGTTGGTGTTAATGATCCTGGCCATTGCATGACCTTCGGGGCTTTATGGTTTTTTGACATCTCCATTTAGTGGATATTGGATAAACATGTGTTGGGAATCCCCCTCCAGGTGTACAGTAAATATGCCTGATCTGTGTGGAATTACGCGTGATTATCTGAACGGGATTCCTGCCCAGACCTAACGCTGATTCTGAGAAAATAAAGTAAGTGAGTCATTCTGAAAAAAATGTGCTGTTGCCCCTGAATCCCTGTGTTCAGAATAAGGGCACTTTTGGACCAAGAAATCCGAGCACAGCGACAACCACACACAAACACACACACACACACACACACACACACACACACACACACATTAAGGAACACACACAAACACAGAGGGGTTAAGGGGTTGCTTTGTTATCATGGAGGTGCCCTGTGGCTGTGATTAAGTGTTGTTTTCACTATCCCCCTGGTGTCCTAAAGCTTAGCTAGATGTCACAGCTATGGCAGGAATGCTCGAGCAGAGAGGCCAAGAAGGGGTCACAGCTAGGATGTAAACATCAACATTTTCTTTCTTGAAAGGACTTAGGCCCACTTGAAGGGAAAAAGCTCTGCCACAGCACAAAGCCTGATCCCTAACTCCACACCTGGCCTTAGGCACAGACCTATGACAAGCTTACCTCCACCTAATCCTCCATTTAAAACCATTTGTGGGGCACAAAACTGACCTTAGATCAGCATCTTAGCGCGGCCTGGGCTTAGTCAGCACTGGGTAGTTGCTGCGTGTAGGGATTGGGAGAAGGGCTTTAGCTCCAGATCGCTATCAGAGCAGACAGGAGTTTTACGCCTTCTCTGGAACTGTGCCATAGTGGGCCATGGACAAAAGACTCTTTGTGCATTGCTGATTGGCAGATCTACTCATAACAAACACACTTAATGGTAAAGTCATAGTGGGAGGTGCAGGGGTCTGATAAATCCTGGTTTTCATTTAGACACAATGATGCCTTTTGCTTTGTCAGTGTCAGTTTTGAAATGACAATTGGACTTGTGTAACTTGAAGATGATTAGGGGGAATACCATATAGACAAGCTATGACTCTGAAAACAATAAATTGCAGAAGAGACATAAAACGTGTTTCTCTCCATTTTATTTCTTTCGAGAAGAGAGCCCACTTCTCTCTCCCAGCTGTGGTGGATGGTTTGAATTAGCCCCGCCATCTCCCCAGAGGATGAGCTGTAATGATGCAAATTTATTACCTTTCTGACAAGACCTTGACACTTGATATGTTGGTCCATGTTGGCTTTTACCAATCCATAAATATTGAGTCCACAGGGACTGGTGGAAAGAAAAGAAAGAAAGATTCATGGGTTAAATAGCCAGACTCTATTCTGTTGTAGTGTTACAGACCTGCAGCCCCATCTACTGTTGTGCCACACAATAGGAGCAAAAGATGCCCAGAGGCACAGATGTCTGGGGTGCGCCTGTCTCTTACCCAAAGCAATACCCAACTGGGAGGGGAAGTGGTCAAAGGGAACGGCAATCAATTTCGTCCAGACGTTTCTGTCTTGGTTGTCATGTGTTATTATTGTTCAGAACTGTAATGCAAAAAGTAGATTTCAGTAGATACATCTCTCTTTCTCCCTCACTTTCCTAGTCTTTCCCTCAGACATGTGACCGTGGTTATGCTAACACAGCATGGGATGTGAACCATTTTTAGGTTGCGGCCACAACCGTGACATCTGCAACTCTTTCACTGGCCTCATCTGGAAGTTGCAAAATCTGGATTCATGTGGCGGATGGATATATTTAAGTAAATATTAATTCGGAATAACACAGAAAAAGCTGTTTTGTTTGGAGAAACCTGGAAATTAATAACGTTGGATATTTCATGACAACTTTAGAGATTGTGTATTTAGTTTTTTTGCTTGCAAACCCAATTAAGTAAATACAACAACTGCTACTATGCAGGCACTCTCATGCCTAACAGTGTGGCTACCCTACCACCAAAACATAAACAGTGTAAGACACAAAAACATCCCAAACAACACAAAATGCTAATTCTTCATCCTCTCCATTGCTTTAATGTTTAGAGCCAAGCTCGGTATTTTGGTCACTGAGGGATCATTTACTGCGGGATTCTTTGCAGACAAATGGGTCCAGTGAAACGCTGATGCGTCTACTCCATATCTGCAAAGGTGTAAGCTGAACAATTACTAGTATTTGTCAGTGGTTTGAAGTGGCTGTGTTTTCCTTCTCTGATCATTTTGACATGCAGGTAATGAGTTCTTTCTGACAGAGTGAAACTGACCCAGCTGCAGCCCTGCAGGTGAATGATGTCTTCTACTTCCTGGCTGTGAAAGGGCTCTGTGTGGTCCTAGTTTCTTTACATCATACCAAAAGGTGCACACTATCGGTAAACTGTCATCCATGTTGCCATTTGATATTCAAGAATACTTAGTTGATTGTTGACATTACCAACTGACCTTTATTTGCTTTTGGTACCGTGTGTGTGTGTGTGTGTGTGTGTGTGTGTGTGTGTGTGTGTGTGTGTGTGTGTGTGTGTGTGTGTGTGTGTCTGTGCATTGTGTAAAAGTGTGTGTGTAAAGCTTCTGTAGTATCCACAGCTGTGAGGTAACTGCACCTATAATCGGTCTCACCAGAACTGTGCAACCTGAGTTAGAGTGAGGTTAAGGGTCAGTTATTGAACTTGAATTACACTGGGAGAGGCCTCTCACCACCCCTCTCAGCCACCCTGTGGGGTTTGTTTGTTTTCTCTCCCAGTCTCTCCCAGAGCTTACCCAGTCCTCTGTAATGAGTATTTAATACACACCCTCAGACATGTTTACACTGCATGTAACAGCACTGGCCGTGTGATCTTGCGACACACTCAGACATGTGTGTCAAAGTATGTGTGTGTGTGTGTGTGTGTGTGTGTGTGTGTGTGTGTGTGTGTGTGTGTGTGTGTGTGTGTGTGTGTGTGTGTGTGTATACCGTACATGCATGCATGCGTGTTCTCTTTCATTCCAACTCCCACCCTCTATTTTCCTCATTTCTGAAGTCTGTAGCCTGAGGGGAAGAACACCTGCCGTTTTTTTTTTTTCTCAATCTCAGATAAGACAATAGAAGTAGTAGAAGTGTTTGGTTACACACACAGAAAAAGAGCAAGGAATGAGACATATTAAAGCCTCCCCCGTCTCGCCCACAAGGTCGCTGCAACTCTCCAGGTGTGAATAATGTAAAAAAAAAACACATTTTTGTGTCAGTCGAGTCGGACTGGGGAGCAAAAGAGCTCCAGCCTTTTGCTTTAAACTCATAATTTGACCTGAACCACAGGCCCTGGGCCCCCTCTGCAAGCTGTTAAGTTTTTAACATATCGTTTTTCACTGCACATGTTCCGTGTTATGTTAGTTACCAGGAATTTGGATTGAATGGACAATGAAGTTCCTGAACCTTGAGAGAAGGATTATTCTTAATCATAAGCAGAGGAGAGCCACCGGGGAAACGTAAACTTATGCCACAGCACTCTCTGTTGGTGAACTTGATGCATTGTCCCATTAGAAGCCTTGAAAGTCCCGGTATGGCTTTGGTCTTTTTATGGGCAAGAAACCACATCCCTAGTGTCTTTGAAGAGCTCGTATTCACTAAGTAGTAGTTAGGCTTGCCAGTACTTACTCACTATTTTATAAGTATGAGTGGTAGAGGAACTCTTTGAACTGAACCCATTTAGAATCCCAAGGCTGATGGTTTCATAATACAGAAGTAAATAGACTATAGTCACATAATTAGCATGGAAGCCCATGAATTACTGAGTGTTTCCCTTTTGCACAGGTGGATAAGAGAAATGGTTGAAACTACTTAGCTTCATATAATTTAATCCCTGTCCTTATGTTGATTTTTCACATGCACACAGACATACAGACAGACAGACACACACACACACACACACACACACACACACACACACACACACACACACACACACACACACACACACACACACACATAGCTATTAACACATAGCAGAATTTTTATTGTGACGCACACTCCCAGCTCAAGATGTCAGTGTGCACCAGAGGCTGTAGACACATCCTGTCCAAGTAATTGTTCAAATTTGCAGTGGGCCATGCTAGTGTCGGGGATTTCAAACCACACCAGAAAGCACACGGGAAACATTAACATTTTGACCAATAAAACCTTTTAATTATAGTCAAATTATAACCCTACGTAAGTGTAAATTTAGCAGTATCCTGAATTATAGAATCTATGGCTGACACGTAAGACATTTTGCAAGCTTTTTTTTTATGTTACTTCAATGTTTGTTCATATACAGCATTCTGACACATGACAGTTAAACATACAGCTAAATCCATTCTTAAATTGATAAATTCATTTGAAAATTGGAAAGGTATTTTTTTATGGCTATACGGTAGAAAAACTTGTTTTGATTGCATTTCAGTGCTTTGTCTTTAGTGACAAATATAAATAAGGAATGATTTTTATGTATGGAATGCCATTTTAGTCAATATTATTCCCCAATATTTATCATAAATAAATAAATATTTACAGTACAGGCCAAAAGTTTGGACACACCTTCTCATTCAATCTGTTTCTTTATTTTCATGACTATTTACATCGTAGATTCTCACTGAAGGCATCAAAACTATGAATGAACACATATGGAATTATGTACTTCAAGTAGCCACCCTTTGCTTTTTTGATAACTCTGCAAACCCTTGGTGTTCTCTCAATGAGCTTCATGAAGTAGTCACCTGAAATGGTTTTTACTTCACAGGTGTGCTTTGTCAGGGTTAATTAGTGGGATTTTCTTCCCTTATTAATAAAAAAAGCAAAGGGTGGCTACTTTGAAGAATCTAAAATATAAGACATGTTTTCAGTTATTTCACACTTTTTTGTTAAGTACATAATTCCATATGTGTTCATTCATAGTTTTGATGCCTTCAGTGAGAATCCACAATGTAAATGTAAATGTCAATATACATGAAAATAAAAAGGAAACGCATTGAATGAGAAGGTGTGTCCAAACTTTTGGCCTGTACTGTACATAAGTAAATATGCCTATAAAATACATCCTGAAATAAATAAATGAGGCCATATACATATATAAGTAAATGTAAATATATAAATAAGTCAAAATAGTTTAATAAATAAGTAAATAGGTTTTACTTTTATTTATTTCAGGGGACTTTTATTTTATATATATATATATAATTACCTTTTACTTAAATTTAACTGCAACGGCCACTATGATGTATTTAGGCATATTTATTTATTTAAAGTGGCTATTTGTAACTTTCAGTTTGTGTTGATTCTACTAGCCGCTTTGGACAAAAGCGGTAGTGTTTTTACCACACCTGAGGCCTGTACTACGAAATAAGATTTGGCGTTAACGAGGTAACTTCAGGTTCAACCCAGGGTTTTGTGTATCACGACGGTGGATCACTTGTTACCGGATTAAATCGCCATGGTAACTTATGTTGAACACCTTACCTGCTCTGGAACAGGTTAAGTTGGAGATCCGGTGGAGCTCGGTGCACAGAGAGAGAGAGAGAGGTGCGCTCAGCAAAGTTAAAACATTTAGAGACCGACAACCCCGTTAACATTCCCCGATGGGGATCTTTCTGAAAGATATATATGTATATATATATATATATATATATATATATATATATATATATATATATATATAGATTTTAAGCGGAGGGAATTACGTATAGGCTATTTGTCGGCTTTTGAGCCGTGTGTTGCCAATGCACACATTGGTTTGATTTATGTTTTTATATTTTTCATTTGCTCTCATGATTGCTTACTACTGCCAGGGTTGCAACTGAAATAATAGGCTAATGTAACGGCAGTTTATGGAATTGTAATTATGGTCAGATCTTGTGCCTGACTGATCTTTCCTAAACCCAACCTTTTTTTTACACGTGTGTGATGTGGTTCTCGCGATGGTACAGCATGTTCTCGCGATAACATGTAATGTGGCAACGCCACGTGGTGTGTATGTTTACATCAGCTGTTTCCAGCGTAGACATACACGCGGATAGCTCAAAATGCGTACAGATAACACGCCATTTGGCTTTAGGAAAGTGGCGTTTACGCAAAGTCATGATGCCATGTTGCACAACCAGCATTAAGAGATTGTTGTAGCAACCAACGTAATAATAACTTACATTCATATAGCGCATTTCATTTTAAACCCATGGACACTTTACACAAGTACAAGGGAAAAGAAAATAGTAGGCAAACACAAACAGGAATAAAAACGGGCACTAAATGCAAGGGGACGTAATTTAATGTAGGCTACTGACTACAACCACATCGCGCATCGTAAAGTAATTTAATTAATGAAATAGACATATTACATAAATGAGGGCCAATTCGGGATCGGTTTTGAATAATTTATAATCCCGTAATTTTCTCAACCTTATGATAGCCCGACCGTCGTCTTTCACTTTACCTTTTAGCTTTTACTTGTTCCTGCCCCAGTATCAGCCATAGCTACAACAGATAACACAGGCCTTTCCGATGTTACACCAAAATCTGTGACCAATCAGAATGTGTGTCTACCTGCCGTAAATCATTTTGTGACTTTGCTGGAAAAATCAGGCCCAGGCATAAGGCCTGGGTTTATACCAGGCATAAGGTCTGGTATAAAAACTATATAAAAATAGCATTCTTTTCACTGTTAGTCTCGTTTGCTGAAACAGGTCATTCATGATCACCAGATCAAAAATTACACAGTTTCAGAAACATTAAAAAGTTATACATAGTAACTTTTTTTTCTTTTTTTAAGATCCTAACCTAATCTAACCCTTGGGCCTTTTAGGCCTTTATTTCCTCAGGACAAATGAAGACACGAAAGGGGAGAGAGAGGGGGAATGACATGCAGCAAACAGCTGCAGGTCGGAGTCAAACCCGCGGCCGCTTAGAGAAGCTCTAAATATGTGCGCCTGCTCTACCAACTGAGCTAACCCAGCCACCACATAGTAACTTTAATATGAAATAAAAATCGCATTCCATAATTATGACAATAATGGTTTAAATAAGGGTTAGGCAACATTGTGATCATATGTTGATATAAATGTGTCAACTGTCAGAGGAAAGGGCTATCTGAGTGTCTGGCCACACCATTTAAACCATGGTAGCTACTCCTTTACAGTAATATCTGTGGGTGTATTAGGCCATTACGGGCAAGTTGGCATAACAATGAGCAGGACTTTAAAGCAAAATTGCATTTTATTTTTCCACCAAGTTGAGAAAGCTACTTTGTTTCAAAGCCTGCTTATATGCCATGCTTTAAGGCTGTTTATTATATAATAGATATTCATTATATTTATTCACATATATAAATACATTATGAGAACATATTTAATGCACTATTTAAAGTGCTGTTTGCAGGAATCATTTGCCATTGCCAGGGTAAAAAAAAAATCTTAAATATTTTTCCTGAGTTCTGCCAAATTCAGTGGTATGACCTGTCATATATAGACCACAAAGTGCACTTGCAGGAAAGGTCCAGAAGATGCTGCTAATGTACTGTAATGCTTTTTTACTGCATGTTTCTGTTTGGGTTCATAGAGAGGACAATTACAGGCATCAACTTAAACAGACCCTTTGCCATTCCCAGAGGCTTTGTTTTTACATGCATTAAGTGTAGTCCGCAATGCTCTTGCCCTGTCACATCTGAAGGGCCAGATAACTGATGCCAAATCAGTGATTACAATTTTTAAATCATCTCAAACTGGCTCACTGCAACATAGACGTATTGGACTTTGGCCTGTAATTCAGCAGAGTTAATGGAATGCTGAATGTGCAGCTTAGGAGAGATCTTGAGTTAATATTGATAATGAAAGCTCCAGCAGGCAGTCATTTGAGAACACCTCTTCCTCATCGTGTGGATGTAGAAACACTGACACGCCGCAGCACTGCTGTTCATTCTCTCTCTGCATGTGAAGCAGATCGCCCATCTCACCTCCTCACCAATACCAGTGTAAGGGCCTGTTGAAGGGGAATGTGTACGTTTATAAAATGGGTAGCTTCAATCAAGCAATCTGATTGGTTCATAGCCGTGACATACTAACCACATACCACAGCTATGAAGTATGATTCCTTTGTACAATAAGTATCACTCTGCGTCGGAGAAAAAAACGTTAGACTAACGAACTGATAGCTGGTGCCACGGAGGGAAGCCGTTCATCTGCACACATTGCCATGACAAACAGCTGGTTTAGAATTGGCAACGTATCCCTTTAAGTGTATGCTATATTCAGAATGTTTTCACCACTTTTTCCTTGCCGTCGGACAGCCCTTTCCGACGGGGAACTGAAGCCGTTATCAATGCTTTCTTCCAAGCCATCAGACTCCATTACAAAAACTTTACCTTGCATAACAGGGGAGTTGCTGGTCTGCCGCTGTCTCGTTTTTGGTGAATCCGAACTAACCCTTGAGCGCAGAGATATTCAACGGGGTTCGGGACCCCTAGGGTGTCCTCAGAGTTACTGCAGGGGGGCACCAAATGATTTATTTTTTGAAAGTTTTTTCTAAATTTAAAATGTCTTAAAATGAATCCAACATATTATTAGCAAATATAAATAAGCCTTTTTGTAAAAAGACATTGATGAGGTAAGGTAAGTCACTAAGGTAGCCATCCACAGATACAGTTAATCCCAAAGGATTCACTGTGCCACATGTATGTTTAATATTAAAACATTATTTATGAAATCATGCCAACAATTATTATTTTAATAGCTTAGTATTCTATGCACTACAAAGGTAGGTATAAAGGCTCTAGGCCGCCCTTCATGTTATTGTAGGCCCAGTTTAATATGGAACTTCATTTTATACAATAAGTAGTAGGGGGTCCCTGCTCCATCTCTCCTGCTTTAGCGTTGAGTAAAAGAAATAGCTTATGCTAGCTGCTGGTGTATGCTAACTTTACATACGTTTTAGAGCAACTGCCTCTATGTCCAGGCAGCCAGTCCAGGAGGGCCTATTTTTTTTGTGAACATTATTATATATTGATTAAAAAGAAAACGCTTTTAATTTGAATGTGTCTATAACTTTCATACTGCCATACTTGATGACCGTTTAAAAAAAGCAATAGCTCACTTCAGGCCGTGGTATGTTGTTGAGGTGTGAATCTTCACTGATCTCCCGATTCGATTCGATTACGATTATCATGTCAGCGATTCGATTCGATATCTCGATGCATCACGATGCATCACGATGCGTCACGATGCGTCAAATACATTTTTACTATTAAAGCCATGTAGGATATTTAATTCATTGCTTTTCAAGCTTCAAAAACAAAACATTCTGCAGTGCTCTAATACTAAATACATTGGATACATAAAACTACAGCACTGAGCACATGGCACTTCCTGAATGTGCAAAACATAACAGAATATGTAAACAGAAAGGTTGTGAGGCATACATTAAATATATGCCTGTAAACAGAAATAATCGATTACGGCCCGGCCGATTATTGATGCAACATCGTCCATGTCCACGATTCGATGCATCGATTATTTGATTAATTTCAACACCTTTAGTATGTTGTGAAGTATATACTGTATAAATGGCAGGTTCTGCAACCTTTGTTGCAAGGTCAGTGCAGCTAGTTGGATATTCAGTGTGCGCCATTGACCTCAAACGGATCTTGAATGCTTCAGAGCCCCGGGTCATGTGTTGAATACAGAAAAGTTGCAGGTCCTTCGTCAGCAAGTAGCCAGCCGACCAGTGATCCCACCTTCCATAGAAGTGGACGTTATGAACCTTAAACATGAAAACCCTTTTAATATTCTCTCCTCACATGTAGAAATCAACTCTGCGATCTACTACTGTCCGAGCTGTGCAGTTGATACCTGCAAAATATTTCTGTGAGAATGTATTTTAGGAGCACAAACTACTGGTCTATATACTAATTGGCTGTTTTTAGGGCTGTTCTTCCAGTAGAAGAAAGTTCATCTTTACATGATCGCCTGGATGGACAGATCTAGTACCAGCATACTGGAACCATGAAAGCCATCACTGGACAGGCCACCACATCTGTCTGTTATATACCCTAAGGAAAGCCTCTACCCTCAGATAAATTAAGGTTAGAGAGTCCCTTGTATGTAGATTGATTTTATATGTTGCACATAAACACAGATTTCAAGGTGCTGTCTTGAAGAGGGCCCCTGTTTCATTTTTTTTGTTTTAATACCTTTAACATTGCTTTCGGTATAGGGTACTATTCCAGTGTAGGATTACTGCTTGGTTTCTGGGACCATACGTTGGAGGAACATGTATCTGGGGCAGGGACGGACTGGGGCTAAAAAACAGCCCTGGACTTTCTCCTAAATAGGCCCATCATCCGGCCATTCGCCCCTAGCCGTGTGCGACAGACACTAGCCAGGAAGTCTATGATACTATGCCACAGTACTGTAGCCTATCAGACAAGGTATTCACAGCAAGTAACATCTCAAAACCAATGATGATAATTGGGGTTGTGTTTATTAGCCATTTGCGGTTGGTACCATCTTTACAACTAAATGCTCTCTGTAGAGACAGGTGTTTAAGGCTTTTGCTGAGGGTGGTAAGCAAAGAAATTGTTCCAGGATCCAGCATCCTGGGACATCCTGGCACTTCCCTGCACTCTCCCTGTCATCTTTTGTGCTATTTTTGTAACTATCTTCAACCTGAATAAACAAATGATTTTAAAGATATAGCATATTAGCTATTATTGATATATGTGTTGCTTTGTGTTAAATAATTACCATTAAATAACCTATTTAATATTATGTCAATGTCATATTACACTTTTGATTCATATTAGGGCTGTTAAATTATGAAAATGACTAGGCCCTATCAATTTTGTCTGTGAAGCTTTCACAAACAACCACCAGCTCTTTGCCAGTTCCACAATAGTAAACGCAAATATGAAAGACAAGGAAAAACTGCAATCTGATGGAAGACAGACAGAAAGTGCAAGCTAGGATTGTTTTGGTTAAACTTTTGGTTACATTTGGTGAATTATTTAGCCCCCTTCCCTGTTTGTTAGCACGTTTAGAGTGGTACCAATGCATGCCTGATGTTTTCCCGTTTAATTCAATACCATAGTCTTCAGTCTGGCACGATCATTTTCGTAATCATGATGCACACCCATGTTGATAGCTGACTATGTAATTTGCTAAGATAAGGATAAAGGCAGCCTATTATAATGTGCCCTGCCCCTGGCACTTACCAGTACCTATTGCTGATGTGAAATGAAGTCTGCTGTCTGTCCCTTATGTGAATTAGTGATAGCCAATCTAGTAGGCCTACTCTTCTTCCTCAGTTTCTTTTACTCATAGCATATACAGTAAGTGATCGTATGTTGGCTGTTAATATCGCTTTATTAGACTATTTTTGTGCCGATGGCCATCAGTTGGACAGCCGTTCTGGACTTTTCCCGAACGCACAGATTGTCAGTCCGTCCCTGATCTGGGGAGGTGTAATAAGGGCCCACAGCTTATTGTAGCGGCCCCTCTGCCCCCTAACAGGTTACGCCGGCCCCTGCACTGGAGGAAGTCAGTTTAAGAAGGAGCTGTTCTTTAGGAAATGAAATTAATTTAAGTAGTGGTTCCAAAAGATGAGATTGATCTTCCTCATCAACTAGTCCAAGAACATTGTAAAACACAAATTAGGATGTGTGTGGTCTCCTGATAGAGGCCCACTGAATTATTCTTTAATGTCTTCTTAATTCTAATCTCAGCGTCAAATCTTCCTGACACATCACTGATTGCGTTTTCTATATAAACATCCACATTTTATTTGTTTCAACATAAAGGAAAGAAAGATATAACTTTGATAACTTCAGTGTTTTTCTAAAAGAAGGTAACAGGAAATTTGTGGTCAAAGTACTTTTATATACAGACAATCCAATTATTTCTCCCTACTGTAGGACTTTGTCTCTAGTGTGAGAGTGCTGTGGCTGATTTTAGAGTTAGGGCTGATAGGAAGACAGACGACGGAAACCAAAGTCTGGGGCATGCCAGGATATCAATGACTCATTTGCGGTATAAAAACATTTGTGTCTCCGTATCGCAATGAGTATTTGGTGCACTTGTGGTTCTTACTGAAGTAAGTGTTTCTACTTTGGAATTCTGTCAACAGAAAATATTGTCTTTAAATATGAAGGTTAATGCCTCTGTATCTTTACATGCACACACACACACACACACACACACACACACACACACACACACACACACACACACACACACACACACACACACACACACACACACACATCCCTCTCTCACTTTCCTGAGCTGTCACACAACTATAACTCTATTCAGGGCCTGGTCCCCAAACTGTCACTGTTAATCAATCATTAATGACAGGAGGCAAACTCAAACAAACTACAGTTAAGACTGACATGAAAAATGCCAGTCAGACTTTGACAGGTCTGACTAGTTTGACATGTCTGACAGTCAGGGCCGGCCTGTGACTGACCACAGGGAGACACGGAGGCTGCTTTGAGGCCTCAAATAGTCTGTAGTCTGTCCCTTTTTGGAAATGGCAGAAAACAAAGAGTGTGGGTGGTACAATGCCCAGAAGGGCTCTATGTTTTATTTAATAAGAATTTTCCGCTAAAAAAAGATGGTGACGCACTCTTGACTCACAGAACTTTAAAGACGTTTAGTCATGAAAAAGAAAGAAGGCCCATAGCCATGTGTGGGCACTGAAACAGAAATCACTCTCCATTCTAGCTGATGGGTGTGGACTGATTTCTTAAATTAAAGTTGCACCTTTTACCCTCCATATGCAGCTATGAATAATCTTGTTTTGCCTTCTGATTACGTTAACATGATGCCAGGAACATAGCCACGATTTTAGAAATAATAAGGTGGTGCTTGCAAATTGACTTGCCTGCATGTATGTTTTCATCATGCAATTATTCCATTTATATAAAATAGTTTTAATAATAATACTTTTATTTGTCCCAGTAGGGCAATTGGTTCTGCAGCAAGACATAAAGACAGGACAGTCACAAATGCAAGACCAAACTACATAAAAATACTTAATGTCACAAGCTCTGGTTAAACAACAGAGAATTGAGAAGATAAATATGACCATATGTTAAAGGAACCATATGTTAAAAAGAACATCTAACAATATTCCTCATAAAAATATTATAGCAACATTTCCATAAAAAAACTCAATTCATAACTAGTACAGTGCCCATTCAAAATGTGCCTGCTTGGAACGGGCCGATTGCTTGGCCTGTGGTATTGCTGCTTGTAGAATTCTCCAGAACCATTGTACCCCAAAATTACTTACAGAAGGTACTAAGCACTTAATATGCAACTCCACTGTTTAGTCTACTACTGACTTACGGTGTACTTCTACATTAGAGGAAGACATTGTACTAGTACGTTTACCTGACAAAGTTGCAGATTCAGAATTTAATCACAAAATATCACAATTAAAATGTGGAGTAATCAGACAGCTGCCTCATGAACTCATGGCAGTGCGATACCCATCCGGCCCGTTATGAGAGCCAATCAGCAAAAAGCTGCTTTAATCAACCCCCAGAACCGGACTGAGTACAGAGAGGGACTCATTAATCAGCCGGCTCCGGACTGTGAGTGTGTGCACAGAGAGAGTGAGAGACAAAGGGGGCGGAAAGAAAAGGTGGAAGGCAATGCAAATAAAGAGAGATTTTGTTCGACTACATTTTAGTGTTGTCTTTTTCGTCAGCGATATTACATGTTGATATTGCCACAGTCAGCGTTTAATGATGCCGGTGTTGTCTCGTCTCATCATTATTATTGTTAACGAATTTAACACTTCAGCAGAGGTGTTCATTTCCATACAGGCTTAGTGGCTTGACGTTTAACGTTGAAGTATGGATTTAATTGCGGGGTATTTTGCCGACGGTATTGTTATAAGTTAGTAGGACACTTAATTAACTGGACCCAGGGTGAGTGATAAAAACTGCTGTCTTCGCCCGGTCAGCTCCAGGATAGTCTCACATTGCCCGACCTATCTGCACAGCGCTGCGGAGGAAACTCTGAGATTAAGTTATGTTCTGCCTCTGTTTAGAAGTGGTGAATTAACAGCTCACAGCAACTTAATATGATATAGTGTCTGGCTTTTGTTTGATATTTAGTGTCGGCAAAATGGCTTTTTATTGAGTTTCCTATTCGAGAAATGCTCTAAGTGAATTTAAGCTGGGCTTTTATTGTGAAGGGTAGACACGGAAGAGCCAGCGTTATGGTAAGGTTATAAGCTCCTTTTTTTCTCAACAGTTGCGATTTTTCCTGCCAGCTATCCGCTCATGCTCCAGAAAAGTTTGCTTGGTGATCATGTAACGTTGTTGACTTGCTGTACAGAGCATGTCAACAGCCTGCTGCATGTTGCTTTTTGACGTCAATTTTTTTCACAGTTTTTTAATATCCAATATCCAATGCTGTCCAAACTGCTCCAAATGTCGCACAAATCCAAACCCCACATTCATTGGGAACCCAGGAAACCAAGTGTGAAGTAAATTGGATGAACGGTTCATGAGATATTTCAAAGACAGACCACAAACACACACACACACACACACACACACACACACACACACACACACACACACACACACACACACACACACACACACACACACAGACACATAAAGAGGCTTCCTAATTTATTAAATAGATTTCAACTCTCTACATGACAGCCTGAATATTTCAAAGCCTTTTTAAGAATTCCAATGAAAAATATTAATCCTTTTATTTTTATTTTAATCAAACCGAGTTTGCTGCTACACTCACAGGTTATCCAACCACCCTTTTGATTATGGCGGTGTATTTAAGCAATCTGCTCATTCTTTGCTGCATGCCTGCTGCCACACTGCTTACCTGAAAACTATGCTGTCACCTGCCACAGCTGCTGTTGTATAAATAGCATTTCAAAAGCCCCACCACTCCGCCCTGAATCCACCCGTGGGCTCTGAATCTATGTAGCCTACCTATAGAGGGGACGTTATCATCACACCCTGCTGTGCTAAACTACAGATGCTTCCTTTTGGGGAGTTACAAGGTGAGAGTCGATAGGTGCCAAATATAAACGCCATATCCACATAAACATCCATTCCATGTGAGTCAGCTGATTTTAACCACTGGTTTTTGCCTAAAAACTGTCCCAACTCAAGGAACAAATGACTAATGGTCTTATGCACCCAAAGGATAAATCATGATGAGATGTTTCTAATTCCATTCTACAGTGTATATCACAATGTACATGTGAGGATAGCATGATAATAGCACCCAAACAAAATTCTATTGTTCATCTCCCAAGGAAAAAAATAGTACCTTGCAATACTGTATTACAGAATGCATGAATAATGATTTCCCAAACCAGCAATAACCAAAGATCAGCGTTGCATGCACTTGCTTTTGTCTTGCTTTTCTGAGTTTTTCACACCCTTGGCTTCTCATCATAGACTGTAAAATTGAGCTTTGTTCCACATCTCACCATCATCTTGCCTCGGTCGCACGGAGGCGCTAGATCCCTTCAAGCATCGATCCTGTACATGCATTGACTTGTACAATTTGAAACCAGACGTGTAACTTATTCAGATCCCCCCTCCTTCTCTCTCTCCCTCCCTCTTTCTCTCCCTTTCTCTCCTCGTGTATGCTTTAGCCGCATGTCGCTCAGTCAGACTCCGTCAGTCATTCAGTCAGTTAGTGGCCCCGGTCCGCTGCGCCTTCGTCCGCCTCCATACAGCTCTCCAAAGCCAAGACGCGCCACCGCCGCCGTCAATGCGGGCATGACATACTGCTGGCAGCAGTAGTGAAGTCAGCCGGCTTTTAAGCAGATTACAAAAGAAGAGGAAGAGACGTAAGAGTAGAAGAGAGTGAAGTGACTGATTTCTACCCCTGCCGTGCGTCGAGAAGAGTAGATGAGGCAATGGCAGGGGCACAGCCTGGAGTTCATGCGCTGCAGCTCAAGCCAGTGTCCGTGCCCGAGAGCCTAAGAAGGGGCACCAAATTTGTGAAATGGGATGATGTAAGTAATGGCGAGAGAGACCGGCAGTGAGTCTTTTGCTTTTTTCCACTGGCTGGTGTTTTCTGCACGCTTTGTATGCATGCATATAGAATGTATTACACAATCTATAGGCTACTCATGCAACAGTAGCCAACAGCTTTAATTATCAGAGGAGACTGCACTGCCTGCATTTGGCTTGCTGGTTACTTGTATAAAGAAATGCAGCAGAAATAACCTGTCTACTGACATGTGCTTTACAGTTCCCAATTTACGAGATGTGTGTGTGTGTGTGTGTGTGTGTGTGTGTGTGTGTGTGTGTGTGTGTGTGTGTGTGTGTGTGTGTGTGTGTTCGCGCGTGCGCGCGCGCTTGTTTGTGAGAATGTGCTCTGCTTATTAAAGTAATTAAATATGTGAATAAAGCTAACCCCTCCCCCGTTCACTAAAACACATTTTTATAAATGAACAATTAATAAGTGTATCGGGGCTCAATGCGCGGATCGCAGCGGAACCAACAAGCAAGAGTTAAATAACGATCGGGCTTTGTTTTCATCCATACTACTGGCTATATAGCTGTAGTGAAATGACCTTGATTAAAATTGATTGCACGCTGCTGCTGAGTAGCCGGCAATAACACAACAGTAGTAGCGTTAACAGACCGCTATGACGCACTGCACCTTCCCCAAACCCCAAATCACCACATCCCTCTAATAACCCCGTGTAGAGAATGAACCTAGCTGTTGCACTTAAAACTGAATTTCAACTGAGTGACCTTATTATTTGTTGTTTTCACCTCCTATGCAGTCACAACAGTATATCTCTATATTCTTAATGGGACTTTCTGTAATATTTGTTTCACATGTTTTTGCAGCCCATCTCATATGAATAGCTGCACACATTCCTCTGGCTTCTCCAAACCTTTGTATATCTTAACTCTATGATCATTTGAATATGAGCACAGTCATGATTACTTTCATTCGGTAAAACCGGTTGCTCTTTTCCTTTTTCTGAAAATGCAGAGTGATGTGCCCGCCTGGAACTGTTGTTATAGTCTTGTGTGAAAGTATTTATTAAAGAAGAATCAAATCTCAATAAATAATGTAAATCGTACATTTAGATAAGCATAGGCATTCAGGTGTTGGTAATAAACTGTGCTACGATCATCCTCACACATACACGGTGGAATAATCCGCTCAGGTGATTCAAGCACAGCGCAGATGGCATGAGTGTTATAAGAGTGTGAATGTTGTCCGTACAGATGGTGGAGAGGAAATTATGCACACTTGCAAACCTACCACTCTGTCAGTTATCAATCTTACACACAGATAAGAGAATTTGAGTATTTCCTTAACTAGTAGTTACTAATGAGTCTTCAGCCCTTCAGCTCTCTGGTTGGTATGTTGTGAGAAGGGGTGTGAATCGGTTTCCCCTAACAGCCGTGTTTGTGTACTGTAGTTTGTACATGTGGGCCTATCTCCAGAACCAAATGCCCATCAGGCCTTTTCCTGTGAAAACATACACCCTCAAACACAGACATATGCACAGATACTGCTTATTTTCCCATGCACTCCTTCCTTCCTTCCTTCCTCGTTCCTCTCCGTATTATTTCATGGAAAGAATCACAGAGGAATACCGAGACAGACCGAAAGTAATAAAGCTATAATAGATTGTCAGTGGAAAAAAAGGATTGAATTAAATCATTTTCTTTTTTATCTCGGCTTTTGATGTTGGGCTCCACTCTAACCTCTTTCAAAGGAAATTGAACAAGAAATTCTAATATTTCAATATCGTATGAGCAAAATGGATTACAAAATTACAGATTTTGTCTCACTGCTGACGTTCTGTGGAGGCAGAAAATGTGTTAAGTTTGGTTTATTGTGTAAGGATGGCAATGAACAACAGCCATGAGTTTTCGAGAGCAGACTGTCTGAAGCACTGCAGACCTCAGCACACACCGCCTGGTCGTGGACTGTTGAAAAAGAATAGAAGAGCAATCAGAAAACCTCTCGAAATGTTTGTGAGATAGTCCCAGACCTCCCCAACCTCCCTCCCGTACGCACCTTGTTGCTGCCACTTGCAGACAGCTTGCTGCTGCTGCTGTGGCTCATGACATGTCTAGTTGTGGTTTTAAACACTGCCTGGGTTGTATTATTATTTGTCAGTCAGTTCAAATGGTACATTCAGCACCAATAGGTGCCCGTAATGGGGCTGTCTGTTAAGTGGAGGATAGGCGGACATCCAGAAAAGGACCTTAAAGATATATCTATAGCCAGGACACACTTTGCCGATTATCGGCCGTTAGACAGTCTGGCAAGGTCAGTGACGCCAATCTGTTCGGTGTGTCCCGTGCCGTCGTCCGTCTGGGGGGCTGTCGGCGTTCATTTTGGCCGACCTGACATGTTCAGCCGCCGGCAGGGCAGTCGGGACTCACCCGGAAATGGGGAACGGAATGAGGTGACTTGAGTCTCTCAAAATCTGACGAAAATCTTTTAAACTGACCTTTGTTGAGCTGAAATGAAGACAGATTCAGCAACCGCACGGCCTATTTCTCGCTTAAAATGTTTTCAGAAACATGTTTCAGTGAACTATTTTAGTACAATATGAGATCGTATTCTGAACGGCCGCCATGACAGTCTGGCTTTGAATTTCCGGAGAAAACAAACCCATGTGATGCGTTCGTCCAATCAGCTGCCGGTTTTCATTTCTTGGGCAACAATACAGATTAGCGCCGCCTGCTGGTATAGAGATGTATTACGTCTCGTCTCCTCTCGTCTTTTTGGTGTGTTCTGTGGCACTTTTTGGACCAACACGGGGAGACTGATCATCTCGACTGGCTTTTCAGCCGAGGGTCGGTCGTCTGGTTGGTGTGTAGACACCTTAAGATGACTGACAGTGACTGGAAAGATGATGCTGGGTCCATGTAAACAGAATTTTTTTATAAGTTAATGTTTGTAGCAGGCCACTTTGGTCTGGTGCGTGTTAAATGAGATATTGTCAAGCTCCATGGGGGAGCCTAAAATCCCTTAAAAGTAGTAGAATATGTCAATAGCATACAAAACAGAAATATGCTGCGCTCAAATCACCTCTCGAACAAACCTCCTCAGTTGATAGCTAACGGTACCAACTCTACTAACAGGCAATGTCTCCTGCCTGGGATCGGTTCCTTAAGTGTGTTTTTACTTTCGCAAGTCACTCAAATGACAATAATAAAGCATGAGCAGCACTACTGCGGAGGTATTTATCTCAGCAAATTATTCTGAATGTTCTAAATAAATGTGTTTTTTTTTTCTCGTAAATGTGCAGACCCATGAGGAAATCGTCGCTAAGAGTCAATAATGGCTTAATGTGTTGGTAATGGTGGCCATGGTGAGTTAGGACATTAAGAAAGAAGCGGGTGAAAATGACTTCTCTCACATCATTAGGCAGATTCCCAGTGCTCTCAAGCCATGTTTTGTTTTTCTCTCTGACCAAAGACAATCCATCAATCGCCACATCTTGCCCCATGAGTGAATTCTTGACTTGGTTTATTGGTCTACTGTAGAAATTACTGATCCAACTCGTTATTATTTTATAGAGTTTTCTTGGAGTAAGTGATGTCTTCATGGAGAATTGGAAAGAGATATTTATCTGTAAAAATTAAATTGAAGACATTGGATTTAAACTCATATGGCGACCAGAGATATGGGTCTGCAGTTGATTCTTAGATGCTGTATCCAAGAACTGCGAGCATGAGGCCTTTTTCTGTAAACACTGTATGTGGGTATGCTGCATGCATTCAGTGGTACTTGTATGAGCTGCGTGTTTTGTCATACAACCAAGCCCGCAAAGATTGTGCAATCATGTGAACAGAACCAAAACGTTTCCTCTCGAGTCTCTAAATTTTACCGGAATGATGGTTGCCATAGAAAACATCACTGTATGCATTTGATGCGGCAGCTTACCAAATCCAGCATCCAATTAGTCGCTTGTTGACTTTCTGCTCAATTCCCTTTTTATTTTTTTCATTCTCTTTCTCTTTTTCAATTTTGTAATGGGTTCATAAAGGGGTAGATTTCACTATTGGTCTATCATGGAGCACATGTGCCAGGTTCCCTAAACTGGGATTGACGTATTTAGACGATATGAAATGATTTCAGAGTACTAATACTCGGCTACACATCAACACAGACTACTCTGGTGTCTACTAGCTCCCCAGCTCAACCCTTTTCATGATATCCGACACTGCAAGTCACATAGGGTCGCACCCAAATATGCCAAGCGGGTAGGAGATGCAGACCATTCGTTATGTCTCCCAATGCTGTGATAGGAACATCATTAGAAGCCTCCTGAAGACACTTTGAAGATTATCTTGCTCTGTGCGGCAAATGCGGTTTCCATCTCTGTGATCTCACAGCCATGGCTGATTGAGGGGGACAATACGCTACTGTTGTGCTGAACCACGGCCGCTGTGGACACAGGAAAAAAGAAGAAGCAAAGGCTCTTTCTTTTTATAGACACATCCAAATAATATGCCGTTGCCATGTATGCCTCAGGGTCAAACTGTGCGTGTGTGGGTGTGTGAGGCTTGGAGCCGTCCGTGTGTGAAACTGTGGGAAAGCATTTGTCTGTTACAAGAGGGGAAAATGGAAACATCAGCTGTGAAACAACCTGATGTTTATGATTGTAAGAGTCTCAAAGGAACACACACACACACACACACACACACATACCAGGCTCCTTGGTCATGTTTGGTGATGCCAGTTCATGGTGGGGAAAGTACCCTAGAAAGAAATGATTGGGTGCCTGCTTACAACATAAACGGCACTTTTAATGTCATTTCAGATTCTAGTTTGCATGTGGTATTACAAGAACTAGGCTTTGATCCTGAGAATTCAGTTAATTGGTTTGCCAAGAGAATACTCTGCCATGCTCACAAAAGCATGCACTCTTATAAAACACAGACTCAGACAGGGATAAACAGACGTAAGCAGACACACACACATTGACTCCAGATGTCCTTTTCTTTGTTTTCCTCCAGGATTCTACCACTGTGACCCCGGTGACTCTAGCAGTCGACCCCAAAGGTTACTTCTTGTATTGGACCGACCAGAACAAGGTGAGACATTGCACGCCTACTCAACTGTTTTGGATCTGCGGAGCCTTCAAGCTTGCACCTGTAACGCTCACATGAAACTTTTTTGCAGTCCCAACTTTTTAATTCTTAGGACGCATTAACATCAAAGATGAAAGTCAAACCAAATTTGAAGATATTTCACTGCAAGATACAGTTTACATGTCTTTGAGCCCAGATTTATTCAAAGTTATCACAGCAGCAAGACAGTAATTGTTTTTTTTTCCATCTCACTTTTGAAATGTTAAACATCAAATTAGCATAATGCTAAGAGGTACCCAATTCGAGGTATTCCACCTGGACTGTGTGCTTACGCATATCTGATTGGCCAATGCAGTGCATTGTCTAATAGTTTGCATTGCATGGTGGTAGAAGTAAAGCCAAAATGCTGAACTTTTTTGCTGTTCTTATTTTGTTGTATTTTCCCCGGAGCCCTCTGTGCCTGGAGCCCCTGATGTGCCAACGCAGTAATCTCATTCAAATGAATGAGGAAGCTGCGTTTTCCGCAGTGCCATTGTCGGCCAGAATGCTCTTTGTGAGCAAAGCCCAGACTCAATTTAAGTATAAGAAGCTTTGGTGTCCACTGTCCACCAAAGTACTCTGTTTTCTTTTGTCGTCTGCAGTGAAAGTGAAAACAGCCTGCCCTTCTTGTTTTGTTTGGCATGAATCTGAACAGGTTTCAGCAGAAGATAGAGCGTCAATTGAATGTGCATCCGCAGGCACAATTGAAAAAAAAAACCCAAATGGAATGGATTGTGTTTACTAACTATATACAATATAATCCTGCCTCACAATGTGGCTCAGCTGTCAGAAAATTGATTTCTGTAAGTACTTGAATTGTGTTGTGATGGAATGTTACAGTGCTTCATGCTTGAGGAGCTGGTGTATTACCACAGCAAAGGCATCATTTGTTCACAGATGACTGGTTGAAGCTATCCAACATTGTCATGTACTCATTACCATGGCAACACTATTAGAATTCTGTGGTGGCCATGTTAGGCGTTCCAGTTGTAAAAATGATCATATTACATTTAAGATTATTTGAAGTATCGGTAGCAGACAGGTTTGAGTTTGACATGTTTTACTGTTCGGTTGGCTTTCAACTGGCTTGTCTTGGTAGCCATTTTTGAATGTTTGCTTGGTGACACTGACCCATCTTTTATTCATTATCTTAGAACAGTTAGCACACCAGGTAGGGAGGTTCTCACCATCCATTTTGACTTAAGCCAGTTAAAGAGCAGTGCTGGAAAAAAACACTGAGATCTGAACTGGTGCACCTGCAGTGCTAAACTTGACACCTGTGAGATTATTCCATAGTGCATTGTGTTTTTTTTTCTTTTTCTCCTCCCCAATTATGGCAAAGGCTTTCATAATAACCAGGAACAAGATTGTGAAAATGTAAGATACCAGACCATATCTGACTCAGTAACCTTAAAAAGCACTTCCTCTCAATTTAACCTTGAAAGTGTATACATAATTTGCAGAGGCTATTCCAGTTTGGTCAAGTTGTTGTTTATGTTTTTATTTTTTATTTTATTTACACTTTCTGTACAAGTCAGCCTATCCGCGCCTCTATTCTTTAAAATACAATCCGCCTCCAAACAGCTCAACAGGCGTAATGTGTTCCTGTTCTATTTGTGTGTATGACTGTATCAGCAAAGGCAGTTAGAGGTAGACTAATTAATAGCTACCATTGATTTTATGTTTGCCAAGATGAGGGCATTTCATTGCAGCCGTACCAGAGCACAGACAGGAGTGCTGACCGAGGCTTTACCTCTGAACACACACACACACACACACCTCCATACACATACAAACATCAACAAAGAAAGGATCCTATTATGTTGGCAACCTGTAAATGAATACACTTTATGTGGAAAAAGAGGGGATGTCTTCAGGGTGTATACAGTTCTACTCAACAATTGATGAGGAAAGACTTCCCTGTCTGGAAAGAGAGAGCCAGACAGAGGAGCACTTTTTATGTCTTGCTTGCTTGTTTGTGAGGAAAATGTGTGTCTGTGGTCAATAAGCGTGATTCTCCAATAAGAGAATTGAGAGAGGCTGCTTGGCATCAATTTGTCATTATTTCCTGTGCCTCCGTCATAAGGCGAGGATTTTGAATGATGAGGCTTTTGTGTGTGTGTGCGTGTACGTGTGTGGGTGTCTGTTCTGTCTCTCAGCGGTGAGAGCAGTCCTGTCGCACACATAATAACTCAAATTGATACCAAGCGCCGCACAGACAAAACTCTATTAGGGCATAAAGAAAGGCACCGCTATATTCCTCAGTGCCACAGTTGACACACAAACGTGTGTGTTGTATGTGTTGAAAATATGTCTCGCTTGTATTTTTCGCTCACGTTTATTCATGATGGTATTGCACATCTGTTCAGCAGACCAATTTAAACAGGCTGCGATGCTGCGTCCAGTTGTTGTGTGTGTGTGTGTGTGTGTGTGTGTTTGTTAGAGACCCAGCCTAATGGCCTGCAGAGTATAAGCATTCCTCAGATTCTTCAGAAGCACAGCAGAACTGTACCCAGTGTGCCTACTGTGCTCACTTTCAACACACACGTGATGGATACAGTTTTTACTATATACTGGAGGCCCCTCGAAACAGGATTCAAATCATACTTTTTATTTAATTAATGTATTTTAGTTCAAATTATGTATTGACTCATGCTGTCTAAAATACAATTGTATTACTATTGTGTGTCAGCCTTGTCGACTCGAGTCATATGATTTGGGTTCTCGTCAGACTCAAGTCATGAATCTCATTACTTTCGATTTTACTTGACAAAATGGGAAAAGAGACTTGCAGCTCGACCTTGACTTTAATGCCACGGAGCTTTTTTTTTTTTAAAGATTATTTTTTGGGGGGGCTTTTCCCTTTAATATATAGTGACAGTGGACAGACTGGAAAGGGGGAAAGAGTTGGGGGAAGAAAAACATGCTCTGGTTTATTGGCATTTCTTTAAACCAATCACAATCGCCGGACAGAGCTAAGGTGCCTCTGCAAAATAGCCTCGGCAATGTCTAACCTAAGTGGCCTATCATTGTTGATTGGCCAACAGTAAAATTAGCTTAACGTTGCTAATTCCATAAGGACTCCGACAAACTTTAGGACTTAGGACCTTATAATAGAGACTTGAGACTTACTTGTGACTTGCAAATCAGTGACTTTGTAAACAGTATGTTGGCATGTGTGTGACACTGAGACAGAGAGAGGGGACGGGTGATAGAAGGACATTTCTGCTAATACAGAGGTTTGTCTTTTTCACTCAGAGTCTGATCCAGCAGTGGATTTCAGCCATGTTTTAAGGTCAGAACGGCAAAGTTTAGTTTTGACGGCAGCGAAGACTCAATGTCAGATCTGTTTAAGGCGTGATGTTCTTAGCCTTTTCCTCCTGGCTAGCCTTTCACTTGATGACTCAAGACTCAAGGATTCCTCGAGTTTCATCTTGATGCCTTTGTTGCAGTCAGAGTAAGTCGTGCTGACAATATGGCCTCAACTATAAACACAAAGTATTCTACGGTAGAAATGTCAGAAAATGCAATAAGATACTTTTATTGATTCTTGATTGAGTCTGTCAGGGTAATCGAGGGGACTTAACGATGGCAGCAGCCCAGGAGACGAGCTAAGACACCCTTGATTCAGAGATAAGCTTAATTTGATTTAGATTTTTTTGATTTTTTTGCTTCCCTCCCTCCACTTGTGGGGCGTTTGCCAAAACAGGAGCTTGAAAAATGCCACTCTTGTTGAAGATAGTTAATACAGTCTGATATAGTTGAAGTGTACTGCACAATCTCTTCCTTTCCTCTGTGGATAAAACAGGTGCAAACTGTGTGGATTCTAGTGTGACGTGAACTCCATGTCTGCACACTGCTGGATTTTTAAACAGGGCACTGCTATGTAAACTCCTGCAGTCATAACTCTCTCTCATGTTTGTATGTGTTTGGTTCAGAGTCCATTTGGCTGGCTTTTTGTGTTTCTGTCTGCTCTCTCCTTCACGTTGAAAGACCCGCTATTTTGTATACACACACACACACACACACACACACACACACACACACACACAATGTTCAAAACCCTTTCACAGATAGAGATCTGACAACAATCACGATGACGGTTGCTGACAGTGATGTTGCTTGTGATAATAATGTCAGTAACAATAACATGAGTAGCAAAACACAAACATGTGTAAACTCAAAGTAAATGAATACCACGTCGTGACCTTTTGTCAACATATTTCCATCGTACATTAGATATACATTAACCACGGTGTCGTAAATTTAAAAGTTGACACAATTTCCTTAGTTGTTAAATAAGCTTTGCTGCTTTCCCTTATTCGAGAAAAAGTACACACCACTTAAGAACGGGGAACTTGAATATACTTCCTTGTTCAGCGCTTCGCAATAACACTCCCATTTGGAGTTTTACTTCAGTGACTTTGAAATGGGCAATTACATTGCTTTGTTAAATTGTGTTGTTGACCGATTAGCAAATGTGTACCGGTGCTATTTTGAAAATATGATTGTTTGGCTTCTACTCACAAATACTTTGCTCAGAAATGACAAACAGACATAGCCTTAAGAAAAACTGTCACCTTGTGCCTCTGAGTCACTTGACACAAACCATTTTTTTAATGACACAAGTCACTAAGTTAGTTTTTACCCTCCACTATGGTTGATTATGGTACTTTACACATACCAGTTACAGTTCCATGAACAAACGTGCACACGTACCAGCACCCGTTTGTGCTGCGTACCAGCACCCGGCTCTATACACCCATTCACCCACACGCAGTCACACGTGTAGGCACTTACACTCGCAGACCAACATTCCTGTAATGTCCAACCATGAACAGGTGCTTCTTTCGTAGGTTAAAAATAATTTCTGCTCCTGTTGGTTGAGCCTGACTTTCAGGGGGAGGAGCTATTCAACACTGAGAGGTGGACTGACTCAGTCAAATGAACAGTCTTTTGGTTTAGTTGCCATGGTTGCCATGCAACAGCACACACCTTGTAAATGTCACATTCTCATTTGGTATCCACTCATATTCTCGTGAATTTTGCCATTTTGAAACAGATATCATTGTTTTCTTGTGTGTGTGTGTGTGTGTGTGTGTGTGTGTGTGTGTGTTTGTGTTTGTGTTTGTGTGTGCTCTCCTGAGCAGGCTGTGTGTGTGTGTGTGTGTGTGTGTGTGTGTGTGTGTGTGTGTGTGTTTGTGTTTATGTTTGTGTGTGCTCTCCCGAGCAGGCTGTAGTTATAATACAAGGTTAAATGCTTTCTTCTGGGAGATATGTGTTTTAGCAGTGTGCCAATTTCGGGACATTCACTAGACAAGCACTCAGCATATGGCATTAAATGATGTTCAGAGGTGAAAGACAGTTAACCCCGGGCCAAAACCAGACTCCCCACTTGGCAGCTGGTGTGTGTGGGGTATTTCCGAATGAACCTCATAATTGACCTAATCCCGAGCATGAGTAAGGCTGTTTTGGGTTTAGACTGTATTAGATATTACACACTCGGATGTGCAAACACACACACACACACACACACACACACACACACACACACACACACACACACCCTATTCTCTCCACTCCATCATAGTGGAGTTTACACATCTGTTTCCACCAACGCAGCAATTTTCTGTGATTACTGAGACTGCTGCTCCTTCACCTCTGTCAGCACTATATAGTTGTGAAAGACAAGGCATAAATCTGCAGCCAATCTCCTGAAAGTGAATTGTGACCTCTACCAAGTTGTAGCCTGGCACACAGGCACAATTTTATCTGAACCAATAGTGAGAAACAGAGACAGACAGAAAAACCGAGAGAAAAGAAGAACAAGAAGATCATGAAGTACAAAATGACTTATCTCATGCCCCCGTTACTTAACAAGTCACTTTCATGCCACATTAGCATTTTGGTGAGATCATTTAGGCTGGCTTTTAGGAGATTGGACCTGTGCTAAAAGGTAAAGGTAAGGTAAAGGTACTTTATTTGTCACATACACATACATGTAGCAAAATTCATTCTCTGCATTTAACCCATCCCTCAAGGGACTGATGTAAAATTGCTACTGTATACCATTTTTAAAAGCAGCCAGCTCAACCCACCTAACATGTGTGACTTAGCATTAATGATTGGGTTGGAAACTTTGCAGACATTTTAATAAATCCTTTTAATAATCCATAATTATCAAATTTGCGGCTTTCTTCTTATTTTAGTACAGTGACATTTTTACAGTGGTAGTTAGTTATGTTTCATTCTGTGTTAAGTGCATTCATCTCCTGTTGCTCATCTTTCTTCCATATGGCCCAGCCCTTCAATCAATTACTCTCATCATTATACCTTTACATTGTTGAATATCAATTAGACATGCCTATTCAGCCACAAGTTAGCTACTCCCAGTGGGATCCATCACAGTATTGAATCCAGAAAATTATATTCTATATCAGATTGCATGAGTTTAATCGTGGTGGTCTTCAGAAAAATGATCAGTCTGCAGATACACCTGTCATTTTAGTTACATTTTGGCTGTGTTTTCTCATAGAAACAGCTTATTCAGGCCAGAGCTGCACTGTAGTCACACAAACTGGCAAAGTCTTGTTGTTTGCCAAATGATGGACAGTATTTTTATTTATTTATTTTTTGGGCATTTCTGCCTTTATTCAATAGGAAAGCTGAGACATGAAAGGGGAGAGAGAGGGGGGAAGACATGCAGGAAAACTGTCACAGGTCGGACTCAAACCCTGGACCCTCAGCATAGAGGAATAAACCTCTGCATATGTGCGCCCACTCTACCTACTGGGCTAACCAGCCACCAAATGATGGATAGTATTCAGGTCACAAAAGTCAAATGTGCTAATCAGTTGGAACCCCTCTTTACCCTGCCAGCTCCCTAGTACAAAATCTGTGTAAGCCAACAGTGTGAAGATTCACAGCAAGTGAGTGGGCGTGTTGATGACGTTTCATGCTCATGTACAACAGGAAGAAAACAATAAACCAGGGTGAAGAAGGAGGGTGATTTATATGGAGACGGCAACAAAAATGTCTAACTGGAGAGACGATAGGAACTTCTGTCGGGAAGGGCCGACGCCGAAATTGTCAGACAAATTGAAGGAACGGCAAGAGACTTGTTTGTTTATGGCCAACTTATAAACAGCTCTGTGACGCAGTGTGATCTGCGTCATGTCCTGTCTGCTGCACACTCTACCCAGCGCCACCCCTCGTCTAAATCCAACAGAGTATTTCCACTAAGTAAGAACGCATCTGAAAATCTCCTGTTGTGTGTTACATATATGAAAACAGCCAGGGGGGGACCTAATTCCTCAGACATAGTTTGGAATTCATATGTGAAAAGGGCTAAAGTGACTAAAGACTTCTGATGAGCTCTGGGTCAAATGTCTAGTAGTTACTTTGTGCTATCGGGAACAGCAGAGGACGTTGCTAAACTTGCTGAAATATTGGACTTGATAAGGTACTGACACACACGCAGCACTACTGACTGTCATTTTGATAGATTAATTATCTGTACTAAAACCGACTTGTCATGCCACATATTTTCTATTGTGTGTCTTCATACCAGCTTTCAATAAAACTGATAATTACAGTACCAAATCGTACTGATAGTCCTCCTCACACAATATTGCGCCCTAAAAACTTGACATCTAGATTCTTTGTCAATCTTGAGGGTAGATGCGGTGAGTAGTCTTGAGCAGGTATTAACACTCAGGGTGAGTCAAAAATGAGGTGCAAATGATGGGCTTTTATTATAGCTGACCCAATTAAGGCCCACAGGCAAAAATTATAATAAAAAAAATTAACAAAATTAAGAAAAGTAACTAGACAGCACTTTCAAGGAAATAAATTAACATTGACTTGAGAGTCAAAACAATCGGAAGTATAAATATACAACTATTCACTAATAGACCTTAAATCAGGTTTAACGTGGCGATCATCCAGCAGACTTACGTCCTACTACCTCCATGTATACTCCAGCTCTGTTTTTGAGCAAATACTACAGCGACTCTATATAGGCTGCGGCCTGCCCCTCAAATTGGAACATACCAACATATAGCATACAGGGGTGACGCAGGTGAGTAGATAAATACAGCTTAATGCAGCCAAAGACAAATAAAGCTTAATACAGCCAAAGACAAATAATTATAAAGCTAAACATTTACATAATTAACATTATCCTTATACGAAGCTATAAGACATCTTAACGGCTAATAATTGTATTCCTTAAGAATTACGATTAGCTTCCTGTTACCCCGGACGTTCTAACCTCATTTAAACCACAGACAGTATATAAGATGTAAACCTAAGGATTGCGGCAAACTTTCCTTTATAATAAAGAGCACATAGTAAGCCCAAACCATTTTACACTGTATACTTTTACACTCACTAAATGAACCTTAGCTAAGAAAGACTTAAGTAATGTTTGTCACAATCTGTACGGTTGTAAACAATAGACAACGATGTATATATGAATATACCTAGGCATATAACAAATCTCCGCAGTAACCTATTAGATGTTAAAAATGTGCACAAAACTACGGGATTAATATGGGGAATACGATGAATGACAGATTATATAAAACCAATATACAAACCGAACATATAGACTCGTCAACTAAACATATACAAGCAACTTCTTCTTCACTCAGTCTTTGAGATTAAAACAGGTAGCGCATCGCTATGCGCCTCGTCACAGTCAATGTCATGCTTAAAAAACAAGCTTTTTGCTAATTTTTGTCCTCATGAAAGCTGAGGAAACTCTTTCCACACAGGGTAAAATTGCTGAAGGTGTTCAGACAGCAGCATTATCTTCAGTAGATTTCAGCCATCCAGAGAGGGTAAGGCTTTGAAATCAACCCTGACTGACTAAAGCTTACAGCAAAAGGTCAGGGCAGAGTTATTGATGTCGGCCTTAGATGTCGCTGTACGGAGTCTTTACAGTTGTTATTTATTGGTTCTTCGTTGGTTTTTGTCACTGTTGTCACCGCATCGCTTGAATATTATGACAGTTAAGACAGCCACTCCATGCCATGTTTGTTTCCTACAACACAATGTAAAGCAAGGATAACTTTTTTCCATCTTCCAATTTTTTATTAGGTGGCATGAACAACATCTTGGCTCAGAGCGCCCACCCTAAAACAAGAGAATGTAAACTGCTGATCTGCTCTGACAGAACTATAATGTAGAAAAACAGTGGCCTGGGTATCTGTGGACTTGGCGTTGTAGAGTAAGTCCCTATTTATCAGAGCTGAGAGTCAAAAGCAGAAAAAGAAAAGTGTTAAAAGAAAGAAAAGCGTTGCCAAACTCTTTTGGATTAGCAGTTCCTGGGTGACTTCAGAAGGCTTTGTTTGCGCTTGAGTTAGTCTTGTTTTTCTCTTTGAATTCCGATCAGGACTTCTTTTCCACTGCACTGTGCTGGTCTACGGGTAGACAAATACATGCTCAAGCAGGCGTACACACAAAGTAACACTGGGGGGGAGGAGGAGTGGGGACATTTCCTCTTCTGAACAACTGGAGTCCGTTCACTCAAACTTGGAACCACAGATCTGGAAAGAGAGCTTTTTGTGCGTTAGAGTCTGGCTGATTAAAGGCTCCGTTGGTGCCAACACTGTTCAGTGTAAGTCTCTGTGCCTCCACTGGGTCTGCCCGGGGACCGGAGGTGACTTAGCGATAGCAGCAGCTCTGACTGGGCAGCTCAAACACCCTGGATTCAAGTGATAAGCTTAACCAATCACGTATGTAATGTTGTAGCAGCAAGTGAAGGATAGTAGTAACGGCCCACAGCCAGTAATAATATGTAGGGATGTACAGAGGTTGGACAAAACAACAACCTCAAAATATACAGTAATGAAATCCAATCCATTCAATAGCCCTGCAATAAACATTTCCTTTGTGGGACTGCGTTAAGAGAGGGAGTTCATTATATGGTAAGGTACATTTCTCTTCTTTTGTCCGTTTGCCTTACCTACTATACCAGTCCCTACCATACCATCCCTCTCTTTTTTTCTTTTCTTGGTAAGACACTTGACTGCCGAAAAGTGGGGAAGAGAAAAAAGAGAAAATTATTTGAGTTTTTAATTGGACGACACATGCATACTTTTAACATCATTTACTAAGTTACACTATTACAGAATGTAAACCTGCACAAAATGTATGTTCAGCTCAATATTTATATTTATATTTTTTATATTGTACATTTTGATGGCCCTGTGGTGTAAATATGACTGAAGAAAAAGAAGGCTATTAGAGAAATTAATTAGACTACTCAAGTTAATAAGCAGGGAATCATCTGTATATATATATATATATATATATATATACATATATATATATATATATATATATATGTGTGTGTGTGTGTGTGTGTATACAGTGGGGGAAATAAGTATTTGACCCCTTGCTGATTTTGCAGGTTTGCCCACTTACAAAGAATGCAAAAATCTACAATTTTAATCATATGTACATTCTAACAGTGAAAGACAGAATCCCAAAGAAAAATCCAGAAAATCACATCATATGAATTTATTAAAATTGATAACCATCTGATGAGGAAAAACAAGTATTTGACCCCCTGGACAAACAACATGTTAATATTTTGTAGAAAAGCCATTATTGGCCAGCACAGATGTCAAACGGTTTTTATAGTTGGTGACAAAGTTTGTGCACATTTCGGCAGGGATGTTGGCCCACTCCTCCCTGCAGACAGCCTCCAAATCCTTCAAGTTCCGAGGTTGTCGCCTGGCAACTCGAATTTTAAGCTCCCTCCAAAGATTTTCAATCAGATTCAGGTCTGGAGACTGGCTAGGCCACTCCAGAACCTTGATGTGCTTCTTCTTCAGCCACTCTTTTGTTGCTTTGGTGATGTGCTTAGGGTCGTTGTCGTGCTGAAACACCCATCCTCGACCCATCTTCAGCTCTCTCACTGAGGGAAGGAGATGTCAGTCCAGAATTCCACGATACATGGCCCCGTCCATCCTCCCTCAATACGATGGAGTTGTCCCGTCCCTTGGCTGAAAAACATCCCCAAAGCATGATGTTGCCACCACCATGCTTGACGGTGGGGATGGTGTTCTTTGGGTTGTACTCGGTGTTCTTTGCCCTCCAAACACGACGAGTTGAGTTGAGGCCAAAAAGTTCTATTTTGGTCTCATCTGACCACATCACCTTCTTCCAGGCCTCTTCTGAGTCGTCCAGGTGGTGAATGGCGAACTTCATGCGGGCCTGTACATGTTTCTTCTTGAGCAGGGGGACCTTGCGTGCGCTGCAGGATTTCAATCCATGACGGCGTAGTGTGTTACCAACCGTTTCTTTTGTAACTGTGGTCCCAGCTGCCTTCAGTTGATTCATCAGTTCCCCCCTTGTGGTTTTGGGATGATTCCTCACCGTTCGCATGATCAGGGACACCCCACGAGGCAAGATCTTGTGTGGAGGCCCAGACCGAGGAGGTTGGCGGTGGTGTGGTGCTTCTTCCATTTCCTGATAACTGCACCGACAGTTTATCTTTTCTCTCCAAGTTGCTTTCCGATTCTCTTGTAGCCCATCCCAGCCTTGTGCAGATCAACAATCTTGTCCCTGATGTCCGTAGAAAGCTCTTTGGTCTTGCCCATGGTAGTGATGTTGGATGCTGGTTGTTTGGGTGTTCACAGGTGTCTTTTATACAGGTAACGAGGTGAGGCAGGTATATTTGATGTAGATAATTGGTTCGGATTGGGACTGTGTCTTAAAGAAAGACTAACTGGCTTGTAGGAGCCAGAATACTTGCTGTTTGTCCAGGGGGTCAAATACTTGTTTTTCCTCATCAGATGGTTATCAATTTTAATAAATTCATATGATGTGATTTTTTGGAATTTTCTTTGGGATTCTGTCTTTCACTGTTAGAATGTACATATGATTAAAATTGTAGATTTTTGCATTCTTTGTAAGTGGGCAAACCTGCAAAATCCGCAAGGGGTCAAATACTTATTTCCCCCACTGTATATATATATATATATATATATGTGTGTGTGTGTGTACATATATATATATGTGTGTGTGTGTGTATATATATATATATATATATATATATATATATGAAATATAATGATATATACAATACTTATTGTTAGACTAAGTGCTCGTGTACAGTATGACTGCTAACAAGCAACAGCTTGTGTTGGCCCAATCAAGGGTGCTCTGTGTGACTGGCTGTTTAAATTATGGCAGCAGAGTGATGAGGATGATTAAGCTTCTCATTGTCTCATGGGTCGATGTATTTATAACATTTATGCCGGCCTATTTCTGGGCCGCTTATTCAAAAGTGATGCCTATTATGTTGATTCATTTTATCTGACACAGTTGTTCGCACAGAACACAGCTGGACGTCGAGTGCTCAGTATTTGTATGACGGAGGTGTTGCACGCGGTCACAGGAATGAGCAAGCAAAGCGGGAAAGGAAGAGTGGATGAAGAAAGAGAGACGTACCATTGATGAGGACAACTCAAATAATTGCACCGCCTTTCCCTTTAGCTGTCTTGTTACACTCACTTGAACATTGTCAAAACAAAACAACTTATTTCAAGCGTAAAAAAATGTAAGGGTGCCAAAGAAAGGGCTTAATGAAATTTTGATGTGGAGCGCTGAGATGTACAGTTATCAGTGCTGCCGGTAAATTAACTTTATCCCTGCTCAATAGCCTGCAGTCAGCTGAAAGGTCTACTTCACTTTCACTCTCCTTGTTTTTGTTCAATTCTGTCTCTGTCTCCGTCTGTGCTTCTGTCTGCCTTGCCCTCCCTAGGCACACCTCTCTCTGTGGACATACTGATTACCTTGTCATTATTACCTGCCCGGTTCAATTATTGGTTTTGGTGCAATAATAATATGCCGTGCTCGATTAATTTCATTTTCTCTATGAAATGACAGTAGTAGCGCATTAGTAATAACAAGCTGATTAATAGCTCATCTTTGCCAGTGCCCATCCGATAGCCTTTTCTGATACCAAGGAATACAACTCCCAATGTTCATATATTCCATCCAGTATAGTAACATTATGCTCCTCTGCAACTGGGAGTAATTTTATTGCAGGCAGTAAATAAGCTGAGCCTAAGGTGAAGCTTTACCCTGAAATGTCAGAAGTAAGGCTCTGTACTAGCTTATAGCCCCACAGGCAGCTGCTTTAGCTGGACTATGGACTTGTCATTCTGGCATAGCCATGATTTGAATAGATTTAAATGTGCAGCGGAGGTCGTGCTGCTGTTGTAGCTGTCAGTTAGATATTTGCATGGCTGAGACAGAACTGAGCTGTTGGTCGAGCTCTGCATCACAACACAGCTGAATCAGTCAGTGTCAGCTTGTTTGTGCTTGGCTTTTTTTCTCGTCTGCATCGGTCTGTCAGTGCAACCAAGCTGAACCCGTAAAGGCTGCATGTAGTGCTCAAGAGTCAGAAATAAATGTCAAGGAAGACTAACCACTATGACCATTAAAGGTCCCATGGCATGGAAATTTCTCTTTATGAGGTTTTTTAACATTATTATGAGTTCCCCCAGCCTGCTTATGGTCCCCCAGTGGCTAGAAATGGTGATAGGTGTAAACTGAGCCCTGGGTATCCTGCTCAGCCTTTGAGAAAATGAAAGCTCAGATGGGCCGATCTGGAATCTTGCTCCTTATGAGGTCATAAGGAGCAAGGTTACCTCCCCTTTCTCTGCTTTGCCCGCCCAGAGAAGTTGGCCCACCCATGAGAGAGATAACGATTCTGATTCCAATTCCGATTCTTCCTTTCAATTCCGGTTCTTATCGATTCTCGATTCCGATTCATTGAGTGGTGGAGTTGAAACAGGTCACATGCTTATTTCACAAATAAAAGGAACATTTTATTTTGATTTAAAGGTGGGTTACAGTTTGACCGGGCTTTTTCAACATCAAATAAAGCCACACTAGAGCACCGCTTACTGTGCTCCATGGCTGCAACACAACAAGCGCCTGGCTGCTACGGAAACCAAAACTTGCGCATGTTAAATTTGGAACCCATGATCAGATTTGAAACCAAATCCTCCAAACGATTCCAAACGATTCCAATAAAGAAACGATTCCGATGGAATCGTAATTTTTGAAACGATTCCAAGTAGGAATCGGTTCTCGATGCCCAACCCTACAGTTGGTCAAGGCCACACCCCCACCCTCCACCTTGCCCCTTGTAGTCTCGAAATTTTGCGAGACTACACTAGAGTGTTTTCTAATGAATTGTTGGCTGGACATTGACTGTTATGGTCACATCCAATAAAATGTGTAGATCAGTGCAGAGCCGTGGTTTGTATGTTGCACCGGGATGACCTCACATTTGGATTGTGGGGTCAGAAATCAGAAGTCAGTCAGGCACAGCAGTTTATAGATCTCTGATAATGTTAAAGTAAGTGAAAAAGTAAAAAGGCTACCATCACGGGTCAGAAGGGACCATTTAAACCTCTCAGTCATTGATTTGCGCTATTAGTTTTGATTATGCTAAATTGAATTTATGGCTTAGACATTTAAACACTGATGCTTTGAGTAAACTGACATTTGAAAGGAGGACTGTGTTTTATGAGTCAACTGGTACACAGAGGCTGACTCTCTCTCTCTCTTTTCTTTCTTCTTCCGTTCCCTTCCCTTCCACTTCAAATGCTAACCCAGCCCAGTTGCCATGACAATCCAATCCATGCAGCTTGTTTTTTGATGCTGCAAAGTACTCAAACCCCCCCCATCCCCCTCCCCAACTCCCCCCTGCTGCTGTGATTTGACTGCCTATCGCTGCACCAAGCCAGGTGGCTGCTTTCCTCGGGGAGCCCTTTCAAATAAAGGCATTCAGCCAAAAGACTTTGAAGTCCCACTGTAGACAAGCTCTCAATAAGAGAAAACACTTCCTTCCTGTTTCATCCGAGGCTTTAAAAGAAAAGCTTAGCTGGGGCACAACCTCATGTTGCAGTGTTAAAGCTGGAAAAATAAATAAGATGAACTGTCATTTATAATCCTCAATTCAACTCATTTCCTCTCCAAACACAAAATGTCACAGAGTCTTGGTTGTCAAGTTGAGGGACTAGAATGAAATGTTAAAAACGTCTAACCAAATGGAGTTACTGAAAGCTTGTCAGCCAACGGCGAAGCATCACACAGCTCGTACTCATCACAGGTTTAAAGACAGGAAGAGACAAGCACGCATGTAAACAGACGCGCTCACGCTTACTGTACATGCACACCTACCAAACACACCTTAATTCAAAGGTTTGACGGGGAGAGAATACACCTCTCTTTTCTTCAGCAGTTTAGTTTACCTTCAATCTTTGACTGTTCAGTGTAGGTCAGAAGTTCACCCAGTAATGAAGTTCTCCCATTCTCTTTCTCCTCTCTTTCATCTACACTTTCGCTGAGAACAGAGAGATGAGATCTGAAATTAAAGACAGAATTGCACGTCTTCAATTCTTCCTTTCTCCTCTGAGGAATGATGTAAAATTGACAAAAGGTAAAGTTAGCTTTGATAGCAAATTCATGATGGAGGGAAAGATAGTACTAAGTGTTACCGCGCTTTCATACTAACATTTGCAAAGTTGCTACAGTATTTCTCATCTGCTGACAGTGGGAAGGTTGATGATACAAGTAAAAGAAGAATTTTTTTTTTAGCTAAAGACACTTTTCTTAATTATGGTATATTCATTGATATAGGGTGTTATAGAGTGCAAATGAAAGAAAACGTTTTTATCCCAAAGTACACAAGGACACAAATGCACCATGTTTGACTTACTTGCAGGCAATCAGCGTTATCAAGATGCTTTTGCTTTCGTCATTCTACTTTCTGGCCAAACACAGATTGTTGAACTCTCTGAGTAGTCAACAAGATTATCAGTTTCCTGCTGAGGAATGCTGAAACCACTTTAAGTAGCCCGCCAGTTGCAGCATGCTAATGGAAAAATCACATAATGCTTAATGTCTCAGGGTTAGAGTGCAGATCCACATGATGAAACTCTTCAAGCTTCACTTTTCTTTGTCACGACACATTTATTAACTGTGTATCATTCATATTCATTCTCAAAAGGCTGCACATACTGTAACCACTGTGCAATAATTTATTAACCCTGTTAATATATAAAGAGCTGTCATTTGTCTTTCTTCCACCTCTCTCATCTTTCTCTCTCTTGCCCCACCTCCCTAATGTTTCAAGCTAGTTTTTCCATTCGATAAATTCTATTTAATTCATTTTGCTGCGGGGATCAGGGCAGTGGATGGCTTTCACTCACATCCCATTTGCTAATAAGGCAATTACAAGCATTTTTGCTTTCCAACAATGTTCAGTGCTTCCTGCACATAAACGAATGACCAATTGGGTGACTGGTAAGAACAGGTTTTTAATTCCATTTCAAAGAGACAGATGCAGAGAGTCAATGGGATAGTTAGTATAGATGATCACAGAGAGCAAAGAATGGTATTGTTCATTATTCTCTGAATGTTCATGTCAGAAGGCTTATTATCTGCACCCAAAGCGACTCATTTTGGCCTTAGTGGCAGATTCTTAACGTCTCTATATTAGACACACGCACAAACTGAATAAAGAAAAAAATCTAAGAAATCCTGTCAAAACAAATAAAGTGCAAGAAAGGACACAACAGAAGGTGTTAAATTATTCTTTTTTTTTATTACTTTTTGGGCATTTTCAGCCTTTATTTTTTGTTATAGGACAGCAGAATACATGAAAGGGGAGAGAGAGGGGGAATGACATGCAGCAAAGCGCCACAGGTCAGAGTCGAACCCGGGCCCGCTGCATCGAGGAGTTAACCTCTATATATGGGCCCACTCTACCAACTGAGCTATCTGGGCGCCCAGAGGTGTTACATTTTGAACCAGCACCCTCTGTGACAGACTCTGTAAATGCTTCACTGGCATTTACTGGGCCACGATCACAGTGTTAAATGCATCTTACAGTGCAGAACTGTCATTTTGATGGTAAATACAGTGTTGGAGTGAATTTAGAAAGTTTTCTGTTAAGCAATCATTCTATTGTCCATCCCCCGAATTTCCCTCAGACTCCCCTCTTCCTCTTGCCGTTCCATTTCCGCTCGAGCAGCTAAGTGTGTCACAAATGTGGGTCAGTCGCTGTACTTCCCCCACTAAAGTCAATTCAATTTGGTAGAAAGATAAGAAGGTATCAAATTTAAACAGCTTGGAGGTGCTCTGAGGCAAGACAAAAAGTGCGGCAGTCTGCCATACTTAAAATACCAGCTCCTCTTCTAAGAGCCTTCCTTGAGAGAGTTACGTGACGGGTAGGAGAGGTTATAACACTTCTTCCATTAGAAGAGAGAGAAAGAGAGGGACACAGAGAATTAGTTTTCATCAGTACATTAGCAGACAAGCTATAACCAGGGTGGCAGTGAAACCTTTTTACACAGATTTTCTTAACAGCCTCGTTGTGCTCTGCTGATGCTCACATTGTGCTTCTGTGGCTTTGCTCCATGATTTGAATCAAATGCTTTCAGGACCTGTTGACAAACACAAACATAATTGCCTGTGGTTTCTTTGACGCGAAAGAGGATAAAAAAAGCACTTGGCTTCTAAGTAGCAGTGGTTCATGAGTGGAGCCTGACCGATACATCGACATGGCTAATAGTAAAGACTGATTTGTTTTGTTCTCTTGCGACGCTGCCATTACTGCGACTGCAAAGTTGAAGTGAACGCAGTTTGACTGACAGTGAACGCAGAGACGTTTGGGTTAACCAGTTGTCTTCTCTAAAAACTAAAGAAAGCCTGTGGAGGACACCTGTGTGAAAGAAATTGTGTAACGGCACAGGTAGTACTTGTAAAATGATTTGTTCTTATGTCTATCGATCAATTTATTTGTCTCATGAAATAGTACGAGGTACAATTCCAGAGATATGCAATCCTATCAGCTACTTCAACTTGGACATGATTCATCATGAAGCAGAATGTGGCCGTCTAGGGGATTTAATTACCAATAAGCCTTATCCTACTCTGAACACCTCCAGTTGGTAACACAAGAGTGGATACAGGCCTTAGCCAAACTTCATTGCGTATTCCGGGCTAGCCTGCTCCGATCCTCTTCTCCTGACGCCAACCGTGCACTGAGCTTGGCGTTTCACTTCATGTAGGTTAACAAACAGACACAGACTGAAACTAAACAAAATGACTAGGGGGTGAGGGTTACTTATCAGTCGTTGTCCATCAGGGTCCAACATGCCACTCTCATATGTCCGAATCTCTTCTCTCTAACATCTGGCACCACATTAAGTAAGACCCCTTCCTCTTGGAGCTTGGCAACCAATCAGAAATGACAAATGAGAATCTACGACTCCTATTTTCTTACATTATAACCATATGAGATACATCATTCAATGGAAATCCAAAACATGAAATTGTGAAAGTAAAAGTATCTAGCTTGTAAGAGATCTGCAGACCGGCAGCAGCAAAACCCAACTTTTATGGAAATTGCAATTACTTTATTTCCTACACGTTCTACAGAAGATCGTGGGCATTTTTCTTGGCAAAAGCTGTTAAAAATAAACTCCTTACATATGTTACAGTGTAGTAGGGTTTACAAGTAAGCTATGCTACAGCAGTAATGGCAGCATGTTTATTTCTGCCTTCAACCCGGATTGGTCTACAGGCTAACTTAAGTTTCCCACAGATATATTAGTATCAGCATATATTGTTGATAAGTATGAAGAAGTTGCATTACAGAAACGTTAAAGACATGTTGAGGTCATTTAGATAGTTTGTCCACCAAAGAGAACTTACAAGTTCATTATTTTACTGTAAAATGTTCCACTCCGTACAGTATATCAACACAATATTTGTATTTTACAAACAAATATATACCACTATATTGTTATATTGGTCTAAGAAATCCAGTATCTGTCTGGTTCTTGTCAAGGATCCTGGCCTCGGTTGTTATTCTTTTGTTAACATATTGTTCATGCCTGTAGTGGGCACTGGGTCTGACTGTGCGGTTGACATCATGGAAATGATATAGATTGTGTACATAATAGGTCTCTGACATGTAACACAGCACAAGTGTGAACATTTTTCCGTGTACTCTGTTTGCACTGCTGTTTAAGTAAAACATATTTTCTATATTTTATAGTTTATTAGTTAGTTTACACCTGCATCAGTGTCCTGTCTCCTACTCTCGCTCATCCTCCTCCCACTGTTCTTTGTGTTTACTTGTACTGATCAAACTGCTCTGGTTAGAGAAAGAAGAGTGTGGAGAGAGGAGAAGGGTTTACCAGTGAGTGTCTGTGGAAGAAGAGTCACAGACACAGCGAGACAGAGAGCTTTGCCTGCAGAAAGAAAGTGTAAAAATGCATTTCTCTTAGCCGCCCACTTTGTCCTGACTTCAAAGGGGCCCATGAATTGCACTTAGGAGGTGTCTAAATGAGGTGATGTGAAAGATGAGAACCAGAATTGCGCTGTTTCTGCCACTGGCAGTGATTCTCAAAGGACTTTAGTGGAGAGCACACACAGGCACACTGATCCCCTTCAGCCCACAGACATGAATACAGAGATGTGGTTGAATGCCAAGAATTTCATTTGTATTAAAAATGTTACCTGCAAAGACATGGTGAGTTCAATATTCACAAAGAAGAAGGATATAGAGATGTGTTGCACAGATACATAGTGGAAACTGTATTTTTGTAATTGAATAAAAACAATGTGTTGTTGAAGTCTGTGTGTGTGTGTGTGCATGTGCATGTGTGTGTGCGTGTGTGTGTGTTTATGCCTTCCTGCACATGTGCAAGTGCGTGTCTGAAAGGAGCCTCAGATGTTCCACTGCAGCAGATAAGAGCCGTCCACTCACTTTGCCTGAAGGAAGCCTCACAGATATAGAGGAGCAGACTTAAATGGCGTGGAGGAGTAAAGACGGACGAAGACGGCGGAAGGGATGGGGGTGGCTCGTTAGCATGCGTGGCGTGCGTGTTTCGGCAGGGGATCAGACGAGACAAGATGTGAACCGTCATCCATCGACATGGGAGCTGCTGTCAAGATACAAGAAGACAGGAGAGAAGCTTGGAGGGAGGCAGGGTGAGGAGGACCAGGGGAGGCAGCTGTTCATAGAGAGGATATATGGGAGACGAGTGAGACAGACAGGCACATGTCCAAGAAAGCGGAGGCAGAGATGGACAGAAGAGGACTGGAGTAAATGAGGAAAGGAGAAAGAGGGGTAGCAAAAAATCCTGCCAGAAGCATACCAAAGACAGAGTGAGAGAGAACATCAGAGAATGATGGACAGATGAGGGAAGCGGCTTTGCTTTCTCTGTCATCCCACTCGGTTCTGCTATCTATCAGCGAGGAGTACACTCCCTCCAGCATCCCTCGCCGCACTCCATCCGTCCCTGTGCATGCGGGTGTGTGTCTGCACGTGTGTGTGCAATATTTGATTGGTCTAGCACGCTCCAAGAAAGATGATGACCAGTGTGAGCTTGAAGAGCCGGTCACATCATCGCTCTCAGTCCCCGAGTGTTTATAATGACTCAACGCGGCAGACACTGCAGATTTATGATAGAGAGGAGTTGGAGTGCTTATGCCTATAGAGTTGTGTTTGGGAGCGTGTGTATTACCTGATGTGTGTGATGTATATAACAAAGCTTCCCGCGGCCTTTATCTCAGCATTGGTTGTTTTGTGGAGCGTGTCGGCTGCTGATAGCCACTATCAGCCAGCTCCACGCTCCTCCATCGCTTGGCCTCAGTGTTTTTTCCCCCACGTAGTCATTTCTCCGTCACACCTTCCTTGCCGCCTTTTCTCCTTTTTCCCTCTGACCTCTAATCCCTGTGTCCTCTCCTCATCTTCTGAACATGAACCCGACTCAAACTGATTTCTATTTTATAACTTAACTCTACATGTGTATGTCTAGCTAGCCTCATTTAACCCCCTGAAAAGCCCCATTTCGATTCATGTTTGTGTGCTAGTTACTTGACAATGTGGGTATAGTAGAATCAGAGAATATTTATGAAGATAAATTGTTATCATATTTCTAGGCGTGCCTGGTGAATAAACTTATTTTGAGTGTTATCCTGATTCTGACTCAACAGATAAACTAAAGATCCCTTAAGGTGAGAGTAAATCCTACATTCTGAAAGCGAATCCGTCCACAATCTCTCCAGCTTGCTTACATATTATCCTTACTGCATTGCCTGCTAGCGTTTGGGAAAGTCTGTATCTACATTTAAAAAACCTGCATTAAGTCTGTGGAAAGTTGGCTCAGCAGTCTGTCTTTTAATTGGTGTCTAGGAGGGTAGACATGTGATTTTACTGTAATGTAATGGGACTGCTTAACTGCATTAGTGCAATACACAAAACAAAAATACATAATTACTCTGGATATTTATAAATGGTTGCACCAAACTTCCCTATACATTTCCCTTTTAAAGTGTACAGTGACAGTGTAGAAAAGGAATTCCAGAGTTTTAACAGGGAAATCAACAAGACTTTATTTCAAACATGCACAGACTTAATGAACAAAAAAACTTTCTTTTGGTCAAATCCGGAAAGACATGTGTGTGACCAGGGGTGACTGCACCTGTGAAAGATACACACAGTTTAGCAACAAAACTAAACGCTGAGGGAAGATTACTACGTTTTTAATGTTGGTTTTGAGCAGTAAGTGTTAAACTAACGTTAATACAGCGTGTCGGAGGAACACAGCGTCTCCTGCGGGGAGTCAGAGGCAGAGGGACCGTCACCGCAGCGTTCGCTAACGTTAGCGTCTCATCTGGGGTCTGATAAACAGTAAATTTATCAAATTCAGTGTACCCACCACCGATTAACTGTAGTTGTCATATTTCACAGGGACCGCTTTAGTGCGGTTTTCATGTTCCAGTTGTTCAGCCTCAGAGGGGAGAGAGAGCGGCTGACCGTTCGCCTGAGATCAGTAGAGCAGACTGCTCCGCAGAGCCGTGTATAATTACAACTTTATGACATTTCATAAACAGTTGAATTAGCGGGGGTGCGCAGCTGCTACATGACCGGCCGGTCGCCGGTTATGGCTGATCACGTGAAAATCGGCCAATTCCGGTCACCAGCCGGTCAGTCGGTGCATCTCTAGCACCAACCCATGTATAAAGCTTTAGACTAGAGCATGTCAACCATGTATTCTCACTACCTCTCTCGTTACCTGCATTCACGTCTTTTAAATGTCTGAGTAAAATTGGGGCCAAATAGAACTGGAGCACAACGCATCACAGCTTCAAGATGCTCAAGAGCATGATAGCTTTCACTGGACCAAGCATGTCTCAATCTTTAGACAAGCAAAAATAAAACTGGTGCTAGGAATGCCTGGCTGAGATCTCTGCATCTGCACACCACATTTGTCTGTTGGTGGAGACAGAGGACTTTACCCTTTCCAAAACCCAGACTTTGCAGCGCTGAATATATACTAGCCCAATATTTGAAACAAATCTCTAAAGCTTGATTTATAGTTCTGCGGAGGCTCCATGCAGAGCTTTCGCCGTAGCCTACGTAAGTGGCCTGATGTTTATACTTGTGCGTCGGTGTGTGCGTCGAGCCGGCATGTGTGTGTGTGTGGGGAGTGGGTGATAGAGCGAGGGAGAAAGTGACTCATAGAGTCATAGTGAGAGAAACAAAGTGACTCCCCTGTGCTTTCTGACCACGGTGGGAAATCTGGAGCAGGAAAAGTTAAAGGAACACGCCGACTTATTGGGAATTTAGCTTATTCACCGTAACCCCCAGAGTAAGACAAGTCGATACATACCCTTCTCATCTCCATGCGTGCTGTAATGCTGTCTGACGGCTCCAGCGGCATCAGGCCAGCACAGAACATGCAGGTGAATGGTTCCAGTAATCCTACTGCTCCGAATAAGTGACAAAATAACGCCAACATGTTCCTATTTACATGTTGTGATTTATAGAGTCACAGCGTGTACAAAAAACAACGTAACATGAGACACAGCCGTCTTCTAACTGTAAACAAACCGGAAACTATATTCTCAAGCGGAAGAATATAGTACTTGGGCGGAGTGATATGCTCGCAGCAAGCCTGTCTGAGAATATAGTTCCCGGTTTGTTTACTGTTAGAAGATGGCTGTGTCTCATGTTACGTTGTTTTTTTGTACACGCTGTGACTATACAAATCACAACATGTAAATAGGAACATGTTGTTGTTATTTTGTTACTTTTGTCACAATTGGGAGCAGTAGGCTAGTTGGAACCAGTTACCTGCAGGATCTGTGCTGGGCTAAGCTAATGCTGGAACCGTCAGGCAGCGTTACAGCACGCACGGAGATGATAAGGGTATGTATCGACTTGTCTTACTCTGGGGGTTACGGTGAATAAGCTAAATTCCCAATAAGTCGGCGTGTTCCTTTAACCCTCGCCTTGATTACACGTTGTTTATGGAGGAGAACCAGGAAATGAGTCGGGGGAAATGCAGCGCTACCAAGCCACGGCCGAGCGATGTACTTCGCCTACATTTTTTTCGAGAGGTGCACGTCAGGCTACGGCGTAGGGTCCGGTGTAGGTTTGTGTCTCCACGTACCTACGTACATAGCAACGGCGCAGATTTTACGCAGAAGTCTAAATCAAGCTTAAGTGGATACATGAGCAGCCCATTCAACAGCACACAGAAATGAGGTTTATGAATTAAGATTTGAAAGCTTCGCTTGAGCTTATGCAAGTCCAGAATCCTTTTTACAGATCTACAGTGCATGATTGATTTTCTATTGAGAGAGATTTTTTCCTTTTTTTACATCCAGTAGCCGTTTGAGAAAACATGCAAAACTGTGGTGTGGTAAATGCTCTTTTGAATGCATTTCATTCACACCGTGAACCACCTTTGACAGAGTGTTGATTTGTTTGAAGATTTTATTTGAGTGTTTTGATGTTGCAGAGGAAGAGAGGCAACTGGAGATCTGGAGACATGGACCAGTGTGAATAGATGAAAGACTGAGAGTGAATTAGTTTCTCAGTTTAAATAGGCTCTCAGGCAGCCTCATGGCAATGCCAGAGTCCAATTTGGCTCAAGGCCTTTGTCGCATGCCATACATCACTTCTCTCCCACTTTTGCTGTCACTCTCCACTTCATACTGCCTAATAAAGCATTTATTCAAGGAAATGATTTAAAAAGTAATAGGACCTTCTCAGCCATCTTAGACTACTGGGACAGGAGGCAGACCTCAGAACCTCAGTGCAAGGTTTTTACACACATGTAAAATGTCCTGCTACCTACAAGCTTCCTCCTCTTTTGTCTGACTGTTTGCAGCTCTGTCTATATATTCATTTAGTCAGCCACTTCAGGTAAGGAGGTTTGTGACTTAATCACAGCGGGGCTGTTAGAGTCACTCTATAGGAACCCAGGAGTGCAGCAGCAGAGTGGAAGTGACTCTCAACCAAGATCAAGCACAGCTCTCCACCATTTTCCCTCGTAACAGTGCATGTTCCCTGGCAGCCGAGTGCCACTTACAGGGACAGGCACAGTACCTGCGTGGCTTTAGTGTGTTTTCTTGTTAGCTCTGTTTATGATTAGGGGTACACATCCAAGCACAGAGTCCTCTGACCCTGAGTGTGTGGGCATTTGAAAACTCTCATGCATAGAGAATGAAGCAGTGTCATTTGCTATGCAGTAGTCTCATGGAGCTCTTCATTACATAAAACCCCAAATCTATTTTATCCTTGACTTCTGTTGCATTCTAAGTTGAGTGTGTGTGTGTGTGTGTGTGTGTGTGTGTGTGTGTGTTTTATAAGAGTGCATGCTTTTGTGAGCATGGCAGAGTATTCTCTTGGCAAACCAGTTAATTGAGTTTTCAGGATCAAAGCCTAGTTCTTGTAATACCACATGCAAACTAGAATCTGAAATGACATTAAAAGTGCCGTTTATGTTGTAAGCATGCACCCAATCATTTCTTTCTAGGGTACTTTCCCCACCATGAACTGGCATCACCAAAACATGACCAATGAGCCTGGTGTGTGTGTGTGTGTGTGTGTGTGTGTGTGTGTGTGTGTGTGTGTGTGTGCAGGGCTCCAGACTAACTTTTTGCCTTGGTTGCACTGGTGCGCCTAACTTTTTTATTTAGGTGCACCAGCACAAAATTTAGGTGCACCCAAATTTTTCCTTGCGTCACCGTTAGAGCTGAATGGCGATACATGATATATAGCTCTGTATTTTTTTTACAAAGTGGGCTAAATGTTCAGTTTTAAGTCAAAGCCACTTTTCACAAGCTCTTTTATTAAAACAGATTGTGATTTAAATAAAATGCAAAGACAGGGTTTCCTTTACCAGTTAGAAAATATACAGCTGCAACACATGTAAATGAAAGTTATCTGAAATAAATAGCCTAGTATATATATATATATATATATATATATATATATATATATATATATATATATATTATATCTGCTGAGAAAGCTCCTTCACTTGTTTTCAACAACAATAACAGACTGATTAAAAGAAAAAGAGGACTTAGAGGTTTATATTATATTATAGAGGTTTGACTCCGACCTACGGCACTTTCCTGCATGTCATTCCCCCCTCTCTCTCCTCTTTCATGTCTTCAGCTTTCCTGTCAAAATAAAGGCCGAAATCTTTAAGAAAAATAAAAACATAAAATAAAACAGACAGACAGAAAGACATAGGGAGACAGAGGGAGCGCGATGGACTGAAGCGTATGCTCCTCACAGAGTGACGGCTGACTCATTATGAATGGGTCCAATGCGCTTTGGCGGGTCAGCGGCGTTACACACGTCTTGTGTAGGCTATGAAATGTCCGTATCGTCCCTGCGCTGCATTTTTATGAACTATGATATTCTGGCCATGGGTCACATCTCTCGCCCAGGTTCAGCGGGCTCCGTCTTACACGCTATTACTCAACGAACTGAAGTTAGTTGCATTTAATAACTTCTAATGTGTTTTTCGCCGTGGCGTCCGCAATAACAGAGAGTTACCAGCGGAAACGCTGGTACCAATACAGGTTTCCCTCTCATACTTAACAATATACAGCTGTGTTAATAACAATTAAAACTGTAGACAAATTGGACCGGCGGCGCTGTGTCTCTCCATGTGGCAGGTGAGCCGTGTGTGAGTGAATGGGGGCGGGGCTGCGCGGAGAGTAAGAGGAGAGATCAAAACACAGGCACGGCTTTACCGAAGGAATGGGTCATGTAACGCAACATTAAACCATATTGATATAAACAACATTGCTTCGTTCGTGGAGAGGCAGCAGATGCGAGGATGTTAGGTGCACCGGTGCGACCTAGGAAAAATCTTAGTCGCACCCTTACAAATTTTGGTTGCACTCTAGAGCCCTGTGTGTGTGTGTGTGTGTGTGTGTGTGTGTGTGTGTGTGTATAGACAGAGCCTAGACCTTCCCCGGGCTTACAAAGAGTCCTGGTGTTACATGCTGTATTTTGGTCCATGATGGCACGAAGGGGTGAGGGGCCACTCTGACATGTTATACCAGTAATAGTCCTGTAAGCAAATCACATCTGAGCGGCCAGCAACCTCAATTAATACATCGACATGCATTGCTGTAGATATAACATGTCACAATGATTCGTTTTATCTCATTTTGTCGTTATTCCCATATTTACAGTTTTTTCCGATTGCTAAACAACAGTGGGCACAACTGGAGTCACATGTGCAAAACTCTAACTACAGTCTGCACTACCAACAGTCACCTGAGCTAAAGTTCACAGTTCACATCTCCTGCAAAAATAAAATATAGATTGTATGTCATACCAATTTTTACATAAGGTAAAAAAGAAGGAATGAAAATCAGCCGTTTTCTTCAATAAAGTATTTTGTCTCTAGTAATTTATGGAATTACTGGGTAAAAAAAACTAAAGGTACATACGTAACAGTACCAAAGAATAGTGTGACTAATTCTGCCTCTCTCCAGCATCATGTGGCAAGTTTTCTTCATCACATTGGATGTCTTCATCATCTCTAAATAAAAATGAATGTGGTGTTTCCATTGCTTTCACCGCCATTACTTTCTGAAAAACAGTAAGAACGCAGTTTTACTATTGTAAAGATATAGTGTTTTTCACTTTTTTTATAGCTTTTTTATAACCTCAGACATCTTACCTGGACATATTGGTATCTTTGCTCTTTTACCTGTTTCTCTCAAATGGTACAGTGTGTAATTGTTTCATTCTTATTTGGTGTTTGTGTACAATAAAAGGCTTTCTGAGCTTTCTCTGTATGAATACCATATATGTTCACTAACTAGTCTAAAATAAGACACCTACTTAGGCTTTCAGCTAAAATTGCAATCAGCAGTGTTTGATAGGCACCAGACTGAAATCTATTCTGTTTTGAATGTGTGGTTCACAGTTTTGACAGCAGTGTGTTAGCATTTGAACAAAGTGCTGTAAATCTACAGTGTTGTGCACGTTGTGGTTAAAGTCATGGGATAAGTGTGTAGAGTTTTGAAAACTGTGTTCAAGCAATTAAAAAACCAAGTAGAGCTTGGTCCACATGAACTGCTGCTGTGCAGACTGTAGTTAGAGTTTTGTACATGTGACTCCAGTTGTGCCCATTGTCGTCTAGCAATCCAAAAAAACTGTAAAATCCATCTATTGTACATTTTATTATTGTTATTAAGGAGCACTCATGAAAATCCAACCCTTTAGAAATAGCAAGTGTGACTACGCTGTTTATTTTCCCGAGACAGGCTTTGGCACAACAGACCTCAAACATCTCCCCCTTGATTTGCTCTGTGTGTGTTCACCTCTCCTTTCCTTCCTGCCTTCACTTTCTTTGCTTCTAGTCTTGGTCGCTCAGCAGAGGCCCTAAGCCCTGTGGAGTGCACATCCATTTTGAACCCGGAGGCTGTCAAGCATGATGTTGGTAAATGAGCGAGCAAACCTGTTCCTTTCAGTCTCCCCACCTCCACTTATCCTTTTCTCCTGCATGATCCTAAACCCTCACCCTTTTTCTCACACTGGCACATCCCTCCATCGCTTGTCCCTAGCCTTAGCTTAGCTGTGACAGATTGTTGCTTCAAAAGGCAACAGAACTCTTTTTTTTTTTTTATAAAAACAGACTCTGCAAGTCCCATTGTAGATACTCAGTGAAGATTGTTTCATTCAAAGCACCTTGTAACAGATTTTTTTCTGGGTTAGCGTCAAGTCAAGTTTTGTATGTCAAATTTCATACACTAGTGAGCTCACTGTTCTTCAAATTAAAGGAAAATAAAGAGTAGTCTGACACAGTGGCATGGTGTATACTGTGTATTAGATGCAGTGCCTAAAGCTGGGGGCATATTTGCCGACAAAATGAGTCACAGAACAATGATGAAATTCCTGCAAAGTTTCATATAAACACAACCCTCCTTACTTGCTACTTGGAAAAAGAATGGGTTTAATTTGAAAATAAAGGCAGCATGTTGCAGATGTTGCATGAACAGCCTCTCCACAGCAGGGATAGACAATCAGGCACAGAAAACAGAGCCCACGGCCAGGGTATGTTAAGCATGTTCATTAATTTCTGTAGTTTCTCTCCTGCTGGCCCTGCTTGCTTCCTCAACGTGCCGTGGATCCTAATAGGCATAGGATCCCTGCTCACTGTTTTGATGCACATACAGAAAGGCCCTGAGAGAGGAAGGGAAATAAGAGCGAGAAAGGCAGGGTGATAAATAAAGACAGATGACAGAAGTGAACAGATAAGGAACATATGTCATCGAAAATAAATGAGGGAAATTGATCAGGAGAAGTAATGGCTGGACTGGCAGACTGAAAGAAAGAACTATAATTAACTAACTGTGCAGTATCTGCAATTATAAATCCAAAGTCAGTACTCATAAAATGTCACTGGCATCAACTTTTATGTACATCTGCACAATGCACAAGCCTCTGCACACAAATGCTGACACATGCTTTTGGATGTTACGGTAATAGCTGCACGTGTTATTGCATAGTTGCACACTATGTGAGCAGCTTGTCGGCCATAGGCAGTTTGCTTTACCTTTAATGAGTCGGCTCCATAGGTTAAAATTTAACCAATGACGCTGAACCAGCTCAGAGCTGTGTTAACTGTGCAGGGCTAGAGGGCACAAAAAAAGACCCCATCAGAGAGCGGCTTCCTGACGCCCCACTGTTCCAGCAGGACTCCGTGTGGAGCCACATCTCTCTAAAGAGACTTCAAAGGCAGGCATTTGCAGACCCGATGGAGGCGTTAACCTTTGACTCAGAGGCTCTCTCTGTGCAAACAGGGACAGCCTAATTGATGCTATGCACTGCAGAAAAGGAATAACTTGTCCTTGTGGATTGCAGCCATAGAATAGAGTGCTTTAATGTCCGCCTCTTACAGTATATGGAGACAGACAGTGGCTGTGCATAGCCTGTAGCAAAGTGGCCCAATTTCTTTATAAACTGTAGTTACCAAGAGTTTGCATCTAGTAATGCTACTGTATATGGCTTTCTTATTCCTTCAATTAAAAATGCCCTTACACTGAAGGAAAAAAAAAGTTCATGTATCATCGTTACCTTGAGTATAAGAATAAATCACAATTCCAACTGTTCCAGGTAGTAGGATTAGACAAAAACAAGCACAGAACTACCGTATACTTAAATGATTTTTAGAAATTAATATAAAAACTAAGGTAGGTATGGATTTGTAGATAAGGGAGAATGGCAGGGTGCAATTTTCCACAACCCTCGTGGCCTTGAGATGTTCAGATACCGGCGTAGCAGATGGAGATTGAATCAAGCCCCCATTGCTCCTTGTGTCCCAAGATAATGCGAAGTGGACACACAGTTCACTCTGGTTAATTTTCCACCTCATGTTCTGGCTCCCTCTCAGAGAGATGGAGAGAGCGATAATCCAGACTGATAAAGCAATGTGATGACTAAAGGAAGGCAGCAGGGGCCTTCTCTAGGTTTGCATGTTGTGTGTATTTACTGCTAACCACATTACTGGCTTTTTAAGAGACAAGAGACGCGCAAATAAGCATGAAACATTCGGACAGACAAACAGAGTTGATGGATGAATAAATGTGATGTGTGTCCACTTACTGTTTACCGTAGACGGACACAGGTTGCCTTTCCTGAACTTGGCATGATAGAGGCTGAGCTAAGTTCAGATCACTAACATGTTTTGACTGTGATTAATAAAATGTGTTGTTCAAGAGGAAGAAAGTAAAGTACCATGCTTTGCACTAAGATGTAAGAAGATTTTTCTATTCCCATTGCTTCATGGTGTCAATATTTCAGCACTCTTATTTTGAATTCTTTCCAACTTTGCATCTGCATCACAATAGTGTGATGTGAAATCTTGGAGCTGTAACATGGAACAAGAAGCTCTCACATGGCTTCCGAAAACTGCTGTATCAATAATGAATCAACAGTGTAGCCAAGCTTTTCCATTGACTTAAAATGCTGTTACAGAGAGAGAGAACATTTTGGTTAAATCATGATGTTGATATTTGTGGTGTTTCCAAGGCTGTCTTCATTAGGGCCCCCTGTTATGTCTCCTTGCGGTTGAGTATTTTGCATCCAACTAGTTTTTTTTTCTCGCCAGCATTGATTCCAGTGGTGTGTTGCAGCTGAGCATAGTGTCTCTCATGAAACACAATCTGCACATTTTTCTTTGGTTTCTGGCATGTCACACCAGTCCGATATGTGACTCTACATTTGTCTTCATTTTGTGCACAACACTACAATGACACTCCTGCAGGGCAACATGTCATTAGGATTGCATCTATTTACACTGAATGACTCCCACTTTTAAAAAAGAAAAATTTGGATCCGTTAGTTTTGTCTAATTTTAGACCTATTTCTAAACTACCCTTTTTATCTAAAGTCTTGGAGAAGGATGTTTTTAATCAACTTCAATCATTTTTAGATGATTTTAGTATTCATGAAAAGTTCCAGTCTGGTTTTAAGCCACGTCACAGTACTGAAACTGCCCTCCTAAGAGTCTACAACGACCTTCTCTTAGCGGTCGACTCAGGAAACTCCGCTGCTTTTAGATTTGACTGCGGCCTTTGACACTGTCAACAACTCTATCCTTTTATCCCGACTCAAACAAAGTGTTGGCATTGCCTTAAAATGGTTTGAATCCTACTTGACAGATAGGAGTTTTGCTATCCACATTGGTAACTGCTCGTCATCTGCTGCCCCTCTTTCCTGTGGGGTCCCCCAAGGTTCCATTTTGGGACCCATGCTATTTTCTTTGTACATGCTGCCCTTAGGGTCCATTTTAAAAAAAACACAACATTTCTTTCCATTGTTTTGCAGATGATGTACAAATCTATTTGCCTGTAAGAAACAATGAGAAGGAAACTATCCAGCCATTGTAAAACTGCTTGAGTGATCTCAAAATATGGTTGGATCAGAATTTTCTCTGTCTTAATGACAATAACACCGAAGTTGTTGTGTTTGGACGTGCTGAACATTTCAGTGCCTGTGTAGATACTCTCGGTTCCCAAATTCGTCCTTTTACCAGAAATCTGGGAGTGATTTTTGACAGTGCTTTTAAATTTGACAGATTAGTTCTGTTGTTAAAACTAGCTTCTTCCAGTTGAGACTTTTGGCTAAGGTCAAGCCTTACCTGATACGTAAAGACTTTGAAAGAGTCATGCATGCATTTATTATGTCCCGTTTAGACTACTGTAACTCACTGTATGTTGGATTGGATCAGTCATCCCTTCGTCGGTTACAGTTAGTCCAGAACGCAGCAGCTCGACTTTTAACCGGGACTAAAAAGCGTGACCATATTACACTGGTTTTGGCCACGCTCCACTGGCTTCCTGTTTGTTTCAGGATTGAATTTAAAATTGTATTAATTGTTTTTAAGATCTTAAATGGGTTCTCGCCTTCTTACATATCAGAGCTCTTACATGTCCACACGCCAGTCAGAGCACTGAGGTCGTCCAATCAGATGCTCCTCGATGTGCCCAGATCCAGGTTAAAAACCAAAGGTGACCGAGCCTTTTCAGTGGTTGCTCCAAACCTCTGGAATAGTTTACCTAGTCATGTAAGAACAGCTCGGACCATTGAAACATTCAAGTCCATGCTTAAGACCCACTATTATTCATTGGCTTTCAATTCAAGTTGAGCTTTGATATCTTGACATTATTGACCTTATTCTTTTTCTACTGTCAGTTATTTTGTATTGTACATTGTGCCTTGTTTGTGTTTATTGTTTCATTGCTTTTGGAGCATGTTAAGCACTTTGGTCAACTGAGGTTGTTTTTAAACGTGCTATATAAATAAAATTGAACTGAACTGAACATAGCATTTATTATTGAGGCTAATGTGTCCCTAAACACAGGTGGCAGGTTTGGAAATGGAAAGGGGCGCTGAAATATTTCCCTGCGCCTTGGATCCAAAACAGCTCCTGCGTGCACAGAATGTCTTTGTGTACCAAACTGTCTTTGAAACCTTTGAATTAACTCTTGGTTGACTTTGATACTCATGTAGCTCATTCTTGTTTACAGGATACAGACCTACTGGATATAGCACACATAAAAGATGCCAGAAATGGAAAGTGCACCAAAACGCCAAAGGTAAGCCCGCAATTAACTGATTTGAGTAGCTTGCACAGCCCGACTTACTTCGATATATACAGTGGGGGAAATAAGTATTTGACCCCTTGCTGATTTTGCAGGTTTGCCCACTTACAAAGAATGCAAAAATCTACAATTGTAATCATATGTACATTCTAACAGTGAAAGACAGAATCCCAAAGAAAATTCCAGAAAATCACATCATATGAATTTATTAAAATTGATAACCATCTGATGAGGAAAAAAAAGTATTTGACCCCCTGGACAAACAGCATGTTAATATTTTGTAGAAAAGCCATTATTGGCCAGCACAGATGTCAAACGGTTTTTATAGTTGGTGACAAGGTTTGTGCACATTTCGGCAGGGATGTTGGCCCACTCCTCCCTGCAGACAGCCTCCAAATCATTCAGGTTCCGAGGTTGTCGCCTGGCAACTCGAATTTTAAGCTCCCTCCAAAGATTTTCAATCGGATTCAGGTCTGGAGACTGGCTAGGCCACTCCAGAACCTTGATGTGCTTCTTCTTCAGCCACTCTTTTTTTGCTTTGGCGGTGTGCTTAGGGTCGTTGTTGTGCTGAAACACCCATCCTCGACCCATCTTCAGCTCTCTCACTGAGGGAAGGAGATGTTGGTCCAGAATTCCACGATACATGGCCCCGTCCATCCTCCCCTCAATACGATAGAGCTGTCCCGTCCCCTTGGCTGAAAAGCACCCCCAAAGCATGATGTTGCCACCACCATGCTTGACGGTGGGGATGGTGTTCTTTGGGTTGTACTCGGTGTTCTTTGCCCTCCAAACACGACGAGTTGATTTGAGGCCAAAAAGTTCTATTTTGGTCTCATCTGACCACATCACCTTCTTCCAGGCCTCTTCTGAGTCGTCCAGGTGGTGAATGGCGAACTTCATGCGGGCCTGTACATGTTTCTTCTTGAGCAGGGGGACCTTGCGTGCGCTGCAGGATTTCAATCCATGACGGCGTAGTGTGTTACCAACCGTTTCTTTTGTAACTGTGGTCCCAGCTGCCTTCAGTTGATTCATCAGTTCCCCCCCTTGTGGTTTTGGGATGATTCCTCACCGTTCGCATGATCAGGGACACCCCACGAGGCAAGATCTTGTGTGGAGGCCCAGACCGAGGAGGTTGGCGGTGGTGTGGTGCTTCTTCCATTTCCTGATAACTGCACCGACAGTTGATCTTTTCTCTCCAAGTTGCTTTCCGATTCTCTTGTAGCCCATCCCAGCCTTGTGCAGATCAACAATCTTGTCCCTGATGTCCGTAGAAAGGTCTTTGGTCTTGCCCATGGTGATGATGTTGGATGCTGGTTGTTTGGGTGTTGACAGGTGTCTTTTATACAGGTAACGAGGTGAGGCAGGTGTATTTGATGTCGATAATTGGTTCGGATTGGGGCTGTGTCTTAAAGAAAAACTAACTGGCTTGTAGGAGCCAGAATACTTGCTCTTTGTCCAGGGGGTCAAATACTTGTTTTTCCTCATCAGATGGTTATCAATTTTAATAAATTCATATGATGTGATTTTCTGGAATTTTCTTTGGGATTCTGTCTTTCACTGTTAGAATGTACATATGATTAAAATTGTAGATTTTTGCATTCTTTGTAAGTGGGCAAACCTGCAAAATCAGCAAGGGGTCAAATACTTATTTCCCCCACTGTATATATATATATTATTATTATTATATTATTATATTTATTTAGATGCCTTATGGTTGTTTTTTTTAATGCAATATTACAAGTAAGTATTGAATCAGGAACAATAGTTTCAATATTGTTCTTGTTTTTGTCTTTTGAGGCTCTGGGAACACAATGAGCAGAAAGGACAGAGGAGGTTTTTTTTGGGCGATGATATGCTTTGTGTGTGTTTATTTTTGCACAGAAATGAAAGACTTGAGTGGGTGTGAGCCCGACCACGAATCACACACTGTCTACATTCATCTTAGCCGTGAATTCTGTTATGGACAGGATTCAGATTATTTCAGGTGGTTTTAATGATTGACATTTAACCATGAGACTTGTCTGTACAGAAATGGTGGAGTTGTTTGTATGGGATGTGTAGTTAATGTAATTGTCTGTCACATGACCTTCGGATCTTCATATTTTGCATTGATATGATTGATGTGTATTGTATGCGGCTGTTGTTCACGCTTCATCTGTCCATGTTTAGTAAAGTTTTTAGACTGTGAGGCAAAGACAAAAGCGAGCAAGTGAAGAACAAATGGCACTCAAGATTGACCAACATGATTTGAATTCAAACCCACACAGTGCATGGATGGTTTCCACGTTATCCAAGTTTCTATTTCACAGCTACTTAAACGGCTTTTTGATTGTGAGCGATGAGAGAAGAATTTGTACACATATATTCTGGCAGGCTGCAACTGTCAATGAGTTTGTCACATTCTGGTGCAAATTCCGTTTTCGCAGCTAATGTCCCACTTACTAAGCGATGAGTAGAACAATAACCTGCCATCTTTTCCACTTTCTTATTCTATATCCCCGCTAAATGACTCAATTTCATATATCTGCTGGATCTAGGCAGTCTTGTGACGAGCTGCTTTTACATAGCAGCGTAAGTCTTCATCGTTTTTGACTGAGTGCAGCAGGAGAAGCGAGTGGGGGTCGCGCACTGCTGCTGTCTGGGGCGTGAGTAATGATGGAATGAGTACAATAACACAGAGAGGATTCATGCATTTCTAAACAGCTTACAGAGTGATGCTACCCAGGGAAGAGACATGACCACGTGACACGTAAGATGGTCGAAGCATTGGAAATCCATTACTGGGTGATGGAGCGGTGATGCACCCTGGGCATTGTAATGGGAGCACCAGTGAGACACAGTGTCTGAAGAGTTTATGGGATGAGGAGAGGAAGAGACAAAAGGAAAGAGGGAGGAGGCAGAGTGATGAAGAGACTGTGGGGATGAGAGGAAGGAAAGCAGAGAGAGAAGAGGGAATAGCAAGGGGAGCTTTTTACGTAAGGTCTGCAGAAGGCAAGAGGAAAGATGAGAGGAAGGATACAGAGATGATGCGAGGTCAAAGGAAGATGTCAGGCGAGAAGCACAGATAATACTAGACAGCAGTTGCTGTAAGTGGACAGCACTTTTTATTCCTTGCCTCTCAAGCATTTCTCCTTCACACGTTTTAAGGATGTTGTCAGAATGGTGCTGTCTTAGCAAGGATCTCTGCGCTCTTAACTTCAGCATGAAAGAAACGCAAAAAAGCTGAAAAGAATTCAAGATCGAGAGACATTTATCAACATTTCAAGGTTAAACCTAATACTCTGCAAGTCATACTGCACATAACAGTCCTATTTTTACTGTCTTGTTGTCGTGTCCGTTGGTTTTATATTCATATGCTCTCTAGTCTTTAAAGCTTGAACTGCTCTTTCCGCTCTCATCATTCATTCATGCAAATTGCTGAAAACTTACACACTCACCAAGACGAGTTGAGATGTTGAGCTTGTGATGACATGTTGGTATTAAAAGCTTTGGAAGTGCTTTATTGTGCCACTCATGAGTCCTGCAACTTAGCCCAATATTGTCAGACTCCAATCATCCTCAACAGACTGGCTTGAAATGGCCTCCAGATGGAAAGGCTGTTTTGGCTCGACTCTTTTGAGCTCTTGTTTCTACTACAGCTCAAGTTACTTCATATTGTCTTTGAGTGCCATCGGAATTTCTCTCTGAATGCCATTAAGATTTGGAGCCCGCTGCTGTGTTTATCGGCTTGTCGCTGTGTGTGGGCGGCATGTCTGCCCTCTGATGAACTTATGCCACTCTGCCCACGGGCTCCAGCTACTCGGTATGATTCATACATTTTCACCGTGAAGACACTCACACACACAGAACACAAATACATTTGATAGACAGGAACACTCACTATCACTTGTACCTTGCATACACTTACAACTGTACACGCGAACACGCTTGAGTAGAACAACGAAGCACGATAAAAACAGTATCCTTTGTTCTGCCATGCTCATCATGATGATGCTAATTAGCATGTGTCCCCCAATCATAATTCAGACTGATTAGATTGGCTGCATGTCCAAATGACAAGGGGCAACCTTTGCCTGACGGATGATGCAGGAAATAAATCACACGCCCTTAGGTCTGATGAGCAAAGCACTGCACTAATAATCATCCACTTCATATAGCCACAAATAGCTGGCAGATTTGCAATGTTCGACGCAGAGAACAGAGGGCATGCAGCTAACAAAAGCATTTGCTGTTGCTTCTAAATCTGTATGATTCTTATTGCATGCAAAGTTATTGTGGAGTGAGTACTCAAACTGCAATGGCAAGGAAGTGAGTTTCTTTTTGGCAGTGTGACTCTGTCATCAGCTGGATGAACATGGATTAGTTTTTTGTTTTTTACTTTGTGCATGTCATGCAAGTGTTTAGTATTATTTAGTAATATCAAACTGTACATTTTCCACAAAGCCAATATTGTCTATTTAACAGCATCCCTATCTACTTTTCTTGTCTTAAATATGGCAACCGTATAATTAATTGACAGGGTCTCACAAAACCTAAAGTATAATAATATGTATCGGAGATTATTCATTTCAGAACCACCTAACATGTCATGGAAGTAGCCACCTTAATACTGTCTTTATAAGATAACTATTTATTTTCTAACGTGTAAAGGAAAAGTTTGAAAGAAAGAAAAATACCAGAACCTATTTCTAGTTAAATAAAACCTTGACTATGGACAGTAGTTCCATATACAAAATCACTTCACTGGAGGGAGGAAAATATTATTTACCTGTCAGATTATTGATATATTTCATATGTGTGTTTGAAATGTATGTATGTATTTGTTAATACATTCTTTACATTTTGGGAAAAAATGTGATGTGTCAAAAGCCCCTGGTCACTGTACCAGGCCCCACTGTTCCAAACCATCCATTCATATTGTCTCCTTATTAAATCAGCAGATTAGATTGTTCCTGCACAGCATGTTCTCTCTGCTCAGCACCAACTAAAGCCAATCACTTCTGCAATCTCTTGTGTACACTTTACCATTCAACTAACTTCTACGTAACTGTGTTCAGATAACTTCTCTTTCACTCTGCCTCCTTTCCCCCATCGTGAGGGGCATATTGTCAGGCCGTCCCTCTGCTTTCTGGAAGTGTTCTTCTGTCTGAATTGTTCTTTCTGAGCAGAATTGGCAAAATGTAATCAGCATCTCACCATGCTGCTTACTTGCTTTCTCTCTGTCTCTTTGACAACCGAATAGATATCTGTCTGAGAAATATCCTGCTTGTGCTCAGTGCCTGTGTAGTTCACGGCATACATGCAACATACATCTTGGAAATGAAAAACCTTCATGATTTAGTGTTCTATACCGCAGACTTCATTCTCAGATCTTTAAATTTTTTTTATATAATGGAAGTAAGAAATCAAGCACAGCTGCTGTTACACTGCAGGAGGGCAGAATGTGTTCTGATAATTCAAATATCCTTATCTTAGCCCCAGCCCAACCATGTGCTAGGTGAATTATTTTGCTGCATGTGTGTTAAACAAGACATGACAGCTCATCCATCCCTTTATACATAGGACCAGGCTGAGGTACTGCCGACTGACTGAGTGTAGCAGATGGCTGTATGCACATGCATGCAGAGGAGTTGTACTTTTTGCTTTCAGTATTGGTGAATTTCAGGGACACACACACACACACACACACACACACACACACACACACACACAGCATGGCAAGGCATGCTGGCTTGTGGAGGTTAAAATAATCACTATCAACTGAGAGGGGAACAAATTGATTTCTGAGGTCTTGTCAAAGAGGATAGTTTGACTGATGCAGCCACTGTTATCAGCAGAGAAACACATGGACATCACGCACAACTCCAAAACATACCATAATCATGCTGCTACAATATGCAGTTAAAATACTAAATGAATGTTGTGTGTAAGTTTAAAAAGATGGACAGTTTATTCTTGGTGATGATCAATAGCAACTCTTGATTTAAGGAAAAAAAGGGCATTAGGTTTCTGTTTTGGCTTCCCTGGTTCCTTGTTGTCTTGACAGTGAATAAAAATGTAGTGAACGGACTGAAGCCGGCAGGTAGAATCAAGGCTGCGATATTATTTTCCTCCAGAGCTGTTTGTTCCTTCTGACTTTTATTGTGAGGTGAGAGGAAGTGGCCGCCAGCTCTGTTACAGTCTAAAGCTCGCAGCAGAAAGGACTGCTTCTAAATACAGAGCAGCTTGTGTGTCCCCAGCAGTGTAACAGGATCTGGGAGAGGCCAGCAGGCCATTATCACCACCGCTCTGTCTGGCCAACACAGTCGGCTAAAGCTCCATCTCCCACAGCAGTAAGTGCTAAACAGCTCCTCAGAGTACACAGCAAGCTACTGGAGAGTTTAGATGTGCCCTTATCCAATGCACATTCAAAGCGGCTGTGTTATGACAATGTGTAAGGCAGCGATTACACAGTAAACATGAAACTGTTCATACAGTTTCAAATCCTGGCATTTATGTTTTGGAAATGTGGAGCTGTGCCATACCAAATTCTTTTGATTTCAGTTTCAAATCAGAAAACAGAATTAGGCCCTGAGTGGACTGTACTCTGAAATCAGTTTTTTGATGCCACATCATTTAGCTTAAACAAATATGTAAAGAAATGAACATTAACAGGTTCTTTAAATGCAATCGTACGAGCGAGGAAGGCTTTTTTGAATCTCCTCTCCAGCATGTGTTTTTTAGGTTCTTTTTTAAGGCTCTTGCTGTGGCAGAGTTTATTTCCATCATCTGTGCTGTCTGGTGTGTATCGATAAAGGGCAGGGTCACAGTATGTGCTCCAGCTGCAACAATCACATCACTTGAAATCTATCGATGTTAGGCAAGGCCTTTGTGTGACCCTGGACACACACAGCTACTCTCCCGCATGACAAGATGAATAGCTGAGAAAGCCTGGCAATATCAGGTAACATGAATTCAGTGACAGTGCATAGTGTGCTTGGTATATTGGGCGTTGTAAAGAACACTGTATACTGTCAATGGAAGTGTCAATGGCAGCTGTAAAATGAGTGACAGGTATACAACCTTTGCTGATATGTTGTCTGCAGAAGCTTTAATTCCTGGTTTGCATTACAACAGAGAGATTTCTTAGAAGCAATAACATCACCAAACATAGCCTAAAAACAGCTATGATGAGTATTTTAGGTGCATCTGCTGGTGGTGTCATATTGTACATTGTGATGCTCAACATTTATAGCAAGTCCAGTTGAGCCATGTATCAGCTTATCACTGAGCCAATGCTTTATTTGTGTGTGTGTGTGTGTGTGTGTGTGTGTGTGTGTGTGTGTGTGTGTGTGAGTGTGTGTGAGAGATAATATCTGTGCTATGTAGAGGTGTTATTTTCAGTATGTTTCAATGATGTAATGATGTGTGCATGAGCCTGAGTTGCAGATGTAGCACAGTAATATAAATGCAAACAACCTTTGTCTCACCCTCCATCCCAGAGAGACAAATCGTAATTCAAGCCCTGGTCTCACCTGCTGCACAACTACACAATCCCCTGTAGTCAAAGATAAATAATAGTTGATCCCTGCTTACAGGCTGACATGCAGGGATCAGTGCTAAACTATATGAGATTCAGTCAGATGGATGTTGTCGGCACATCTTGCTCTCACAGGGTGTAGATTAGTGTCACATGGCAGTGTGTTGAAATTAGAGATGGTCCGATACCGATACCAGTATCGGTATCGGCTCCGATACCGCCTAAAACGCTGGTATCGGTATCGGGAAGTACTGGAGTTTATGCACCGATCGGATACCACATAAAGCCCTAAAGAAAATCTACATTAAAGTAATTTATTTATGTTCTTTTTACGTTATAACTAACTGTCAAACTGGAGAATAAAAGAAAGTTCTGTGCTGTTCATTGTTTGTATTTGTTCATGTTCAACCCGAGCCAGACTGACAACAAAGATAGAAATAATATCACATCCATGCAGGTAGTACACAATTGTTTAAACATAATGAAATATATGACACACTGGTATCGGATCGGTACTCGGTATCGGCTGATACGCAAGTTCATGTATCGGAATCGGTATCGGGAAGCAAAATATGGTATCGGACCATCTCTAGTTGAAATGGTAGACTTGAGACTATTAGTGTTTTGCAGCATATTCATGATCAAATCTTAAGAATGGTAATTATGCAAACAAGCACTGATGGTTTGAGGGATGAGCAGTTGAATGTAAAAGAAAACTTCAGGGAGACAGTCAATGATAATGAGTCGCTGCGAAGGCCTTTGTTAGGAAGACTCAGAGACAGAGTTTGTGTATGTTTAAAAAAAAAATTCAGGTATTAAACTAGAGCTGAAAAAATTTGTAGTTTAACAATTTGAATTTAAACATCAAATGTCTTGTTTTGTAATGAAGCTCAGCGCAAATTCTTTCAGGAAGACGTCATTACCCCAATCACTACTCATTCTTAAATCAAATCAGCTGTTCAAGAAGTGACGTGTCAGTTAAACCAACCAGACTCGGCCACGAGATTCAAGGGCCAATCACAGCCTTACAACTATGCTTTAAATCTGTTCTCTTCTTGTGCTGTCAGCTGTCGTTTCAGGCAACGCGCTCGACCCTCCTCCTCCCCTGCCTTCTCCGGTAGTTGTGTTTCTCCGGCTGACCGCTCCGTTACCTCTTCGGTCCGGTCTTTGGTCTCTTCACCGCCGCCACCAGTGTCTGGGCTCCATCGGGGGGTTATGTTCCTATTCCCTACCCCTTTAAGAAGATTATTTCGATGGAGTCCAATCTCCAAAAGACCTTGTACATTCAATATCATACAGTTGTACAATAAATATCTTTGCATATCTGCAAATGACGTCTCTCCTGATTGAATGACCAACAGTTCCAAAGCCAGTCTCAACACTCAAAGTTTGCTATTACAAAAAAAACAAAAAAAAAACAGTAAGTATTCCCATTTGAGAAGCTGGAACCAGTGAATTATTGCTCATAGAAATGCCTTTAACAAGTAATATTATCAAAATTGTTGCTGTTTTATTTTCTGTCCACCGAAGATGAATGTGTCACTTTTACAGTTGCTTGTCGTAAATAAGCCAGGAGCTCTGTCAGAGCGCTCATGAAAAATGGTACAGATTTGTATGTGGTAAATGTAAATGAATAGAAGTGTGGCTCTTCCTTCCTCTCCAGCGGGCTCAGAGACAGTTTTGTGCACAGAGGCATGAAACTGTCTGTCAGTTGACAGGGTCTGGAGAGAGAACTCCCACACACTCCCATTTTAGACATGATTCACAGACACATACTGTACACACAAGCAGACATGGCATCATTCTCATGGCAACTTGTGTCATGGTGGTCACTGAAATAAACATGCCATCACGCTATCCAAGCATGTATCGTCTCCTCCCATGTTTGACTCTCTTCAGTCAGTATGGCAATTTGTCAGTGCCAATATGTGAAGAAGACATTGGATACCGATACCATTGCTCCTAGTCTATATCCACGACGTTCCACTTCCGGGATTGCTCTGTTGCTGACGGAAATTCCGCCTGGCGGATGTCCGTTACCTTCTACTTTCTTTGTGTTGGAATTTTAAACTCCGGTGGATTTATGAGGACTATGGTTAACTCCTCCTCAGATCTCTGTAAGGTAAATCCAGACAGCTACCTACACTGTCTGTCCAATCTGAGTTATCTGTTGCACGACTAAAATGTCTTTTTAACGTACACGTTCCACCAAAACAAGTTCCTTCCCGAGGCTATTTTGCAGCGGCACCGTGGCTCTGTCCGGTGCTCTGTCCGGTGCTCAGCGCCGCCCAAGACGATTGTCATTGGCTTAAAGAAATGCCAATAAACCAGAGCACGTTTTTCTCCCATCCTGAAATCCTCCACAGCGCTGTGAAGGAAGGTCTGGCAAAGCGAGGCTACATTGCTCCTAACTGTCATTTTAATCAGGGGGATTGGCCACAGTAAAGTAAATGGGTATATCGACTTATAGATTTTCATAAACAAAACTGGAGCACCATTTGTCATCGGTCAAAGACAAGCTATTGATCTGGGTCAACGCCTCAATGTAACCTCCAGGCGAGCAGCAGCAGCAGAGTAAAAACAAACAAAGAAATGGTTAGCATGATGGACCCTGATGAGTTTGGGTTTGATTCAATTATGTAGATGATCACTGCACACCGAGAAATTCCCCTGTGTAAAGCTGGCCATCTGATTACAGCTCGTGGAGAAATCGAAGGTGATGCTCACTCTCTCTTTGGACTACCTCAGAAGCTGCTCCTGTTCCCAGCTAACGTGAGACCTGAGCTGCTGGACCAGGAAGAATGAGGAAAAGAATGAGTGAATGAATAAACAGATGAAATAGAGACTGTGATGATGAACAGAGCGGCCTGTGTGAGGGCAAAGGGAGAGTTACCCAAGTGGGTCCAAAGATGACTATCTTGGTGAAAAAGCCAGAATAAGCACAATGGGGCACCTGTGCAGGTAAAGTTCCCACCTTTAGCAGAACCTCAGCTGGAATGTCTCAAACTATTTACTCAGGGAAAAGAGAATTATTTCTTTTCTTTGCATTAGTTGCATTGGTAGTGTAAAGAACTAGTAGGGGGGGGTGTTGTTGTTTGCTTTAAGGATCAGCCAAAACTAATTATAACCATTTTTCACCCAAAGCTTCACAAACAAGCTGTAACATTCAATAATATAAGACATCCACAGTGTCGTCCCTGTTATTGAATTCAGTTACGTCAGCTCTGTGCGCTGCACGTTGTATCAAAGAAATTCAAACATAAGTCCATTGGTTAGATGCAATCACAACTTTACAAAGTTACAAAGCAATTCAGACATACGGCAACAGAAGAGGAGGACAAAAACAAAGCCAATGTGTGTGTATATATATATATATATATATATATATATATATATGATCAAATAAGAACCAGTCCAAACGAGAACTCTCAGACTAGAGAGCCCAGCTGCTGCCAGCAGAAAGTCGGCATTATGGTCAGTGAAGACAAATCGCTGTTAACACAGGCACCCATTTCTCTTTGATTTTAGTTCCTACAGGCAGAGGAAGGCGAGTCCACACTTACAGTCTAGATAGATAGATGTATCAGATGAGCTCGAGTACCTCTTCATCAACACGCTGGATCTTTCAACCATTTATCTATTACTGTTAGCTTATTTCAACTGTTTATCCATTACTTTTAGTTAATATTTTAACCTTTTTCATTACTTCTAGCTAACCTGACCATCATCCATTACGTTTAGGTAATTATTTCACCTGCTTATCCGTTGCTTTTGGCTAATTATTTTAAATGTTTATGTATGTAATTTTCTGAATTTCGTATATAGCCTGACTGGGCGGTGTGTACTGTGCAATCAATCAGCCTGTTGTAACTTATAGCAAACTAAAAACTACATTTACTAAAAATCAGTATCAGATCATTTTGATTTAGTATAGTGGCCATGAATCTTAATATTAGCTTGTTTAGCCTGCCACTGCTAGGTGACTGAAGTCTAAAATCAGTGGCTCTTAGCAGTCCTATCGACGGGGCAATCAGTCTCAATATAGTAAACTGGTTTTGTTTTATCGCAAATAGTCTCTGTACATCAATGTTATTATTTCAGAAAATAATCTCTGTGTATTACAGTGAAATGACATTGACAAAGAATGGATTTAACTTGCAGCAGAGACATACAGCGCCCCCATACTGTCTGCACACACACATGCACACCAATATACACTGCCCACCTTGCAGATGAGTATGAAATATGAGGGGTTATGACCAGTCTGATGGGTCTGTTGCCATGGAAACCATAAGGAGAGGACGAACATAGAGCTAACCAGGGCAGGAAAGGCTCTGACACACTGTGACTTTGACAGGAGAGCATAGGAACGATCACATGAAGCGCCAATTAAGTTTCCTCTCATCTAGAAACATTCACACCTCTTCTCTTGTCTTCTTCTTTATCTTGTCTATTTTGGCTGAATAGCACATGTCTCCATCAGCCTAGGTAGTTTGTTGCACTGCAGTAATTGGAGCAACATTTGCTGAGATCTGTCAGCTGTTCCAGACTTGATTCTCAAAGTGATTGAGGGACAAGAATTAAAAACTAACCAGTTTTTTTCTGCTTGACTGAACACTTGATTTTGTTTCTCAAGTACCAAACTTCCCATTCCTGTCTATTGCAGCATCTGCTCTTGATTAAAGCCAGCAAATGTGACACTTTCGGCTTGCTATTCTCTGGTCCTTTTAAATGTTCACAAATCTGCAATAAGCTATTAGATGGACTGGGAGATATGAAGCTCCACTGGCACAGCTTCAGAACCATTTCCATGTTCATTTCCTTGAGAGAGTTTTTGGAGAAAATTGAATTGAATCTACCTTTTTAAAATTCGATGATTTTTGAAAGCTAAGTGTCTTAGATGACTCATAACTTTAATTGAAAACTATAATCTGCTTTACTTTGCTAATGATCGCGATTACTAACGAAGCAGCACTAATGAAGCAATGCCAATGATCATTGATCATTTCAAACTGTATATATCTCATTCTCGAAACAAACTCTGCATAGTTAAGTAAACATCCAGACAAGCCTGCAGGCAGAAGAGAGTTTCTCCCCTCTCCCCCTCCTCTCTAATTTGTTCGGATTTAATCGGGGGTGATCAATATCTCCTCAGAGGTTCCCACTATACTGCTATCCATCTGAACGGATCATGGAGGATGGATCAGATGAGAGAGCAGCTCTGGTTGATTGCCGCCTTGGTCACACTAGTCAGCTCCTAACATCATTAATCAATGAGATCGGGGGACGTGGTGCACATGGTTGTGCTTGTGTGATGGTTTTTGTGGCTGTATGTATAAATGTGTGTGATAGTGTGTGTGTGTGTGTGTGTGTGTGTGTGTGTGTGTGTGTGTGTGTGTGTGTGTATTTAAAGGGCCTTTTCAATGCAGAGACATAAAGGGACAGGTGACCTTTCTCACTCCCTCCGACGATCCCTTCCAAGCACACAAGCACGCCAAGGACTTAATTGGTTTTCGATAGTAAATCTCAGGAGGGTTAGTAAAAGAAAATGTCGGATTCGTAATGCTGCTGCTCTAGAGACCACAGAGCTCTCTCCAACTATTTCCTTTTCAAAGGACCAGAGCAAGTGGAGGTGAAAGGCACATTCACTTTTTTTTTTCATCTCCCTCACTTGTTTTTCTCCATTGAATGATGTTCAGACAAACTTAAGTATGGATCTGAGAACTTGGATGCTCTGTCTTTTTTCTTCCTGAATGATTTCACTTTCTGTGCATTTGTTTCCACAGGAAGTTGTGTGACATTTGCTGCAGCCATTTGTTTGGCCACTTCCATTCTGTACACCACATGGTTTTGTAGCTGACAGACTGCATGTTCTGTTTCACAAGTGTAACACTTACCAGAGATGCAGAAAACACCCTGGGAATGAGAATTTCTTCTTAACACGTATTGTAGCCTCATGTGCAGTTTTAAAATCCTATTATGTTAAAAGCAAGTGAAAATTCTGTTAGTACTGTAAGTCAGCTCAATATCCTTTAGTTTTTATTCTTACAGACCTCAATATACCAGCCATTTGATACATTTCATTACCCTTCAAACAATATCTTTGTTAACATTCAATACTAAGGCAGACCATTCCTTTAGCATCAGGAAAACCACGCTTGATACAGAAAAATCTTCAGTTAATAACAGGTGGAATTATTGCGCCCTCAGTGTGTAATGTACAGTAATGTAATGCACTGCCATTATTGAAACATTTCTCCAAGCCAGGCGTTTCTGCTCTAAGGTCTTTTCTTGCATATTGCTCTGTAGGAAGCACTACTATATAAAGCAACTGGCAGGCATTTAGTCTGAGTAGGAAATAATGATCTCTGCCAGTAAAGTCATGAGTACAGTTTCTGCTGCTGGTCCTGTGTATATTAATGATATTTTTAAAGTATCTTCATCATATTTATATTTGCACTCACAGTAGTTTGAGCCAGTTGTTATTATGTCAACCAACAATGATGACAGTTTCCATATGCTCTCTTTCAGGGGTGTGGAAGAGGATGCACGTCTGACTTGATTTGTCCAAAATGTTTAGGCCGACAATTTTGGAGAAAAGGCGATGGTATTATGTTTGGCCTGCCTATTGTGAAAGCATCTGTTATAATAGGAAACACTTAATATGTGCCTTTTGGTTAGAATGATGTCCTAAAAGAATTGATCCACACTAGCTAGTATTGTAGTATGTAGTTTGTTCATTTTATATTATATTGTTAAGACAGTGTTCTCCTAGAGTTTGATCTGGCTGTCAATTGTGAAGTTTTTGGAGTTAATAAGTGGATTGACAAACCCAATGTTTCCATCATTGCTACTTCTGAAGGATGGCCAAGTAACAAAAGCAGCAGACAGTGACTTTGGTAAAAGCTGAGGATTTTAATGGTTCTCTCTCTTCCTGTATCATACAGGGAAAAAATCCCCAAATTTCAAAGCACTGTTAGCAGTGGATTACAAGTCAAAGGTCTCTCCGATAATCAGCTGTTTTGGATTGTCTGTCTGTTAACAAGCGCCAGGCATTTTGTCTAGACACATCTCCTGGACCAGCATTAGACACCTAGACTGGCTAATTAAGCTTAGAGGTGCCGTAGGTGTCTGTTGAACATCCGTGGGCTGATAATCATCTTTTATCAGAGATCGGTCACACAGAATCAAAGCCAATCAGATATGGAGGCTAGTTCCGCATGGGGTCTTGATTTCTCCCATCATGTGTGTCATTAACACTGTGGTATCTTGAAATGGCCTGTTGAATATTGTTAAATATCTGAGCTCTTGTTTAAACATTTGGTAATCCTTTGTTGGCAGATCAGTAAGGCACACAGATGCCATACCAAATGGGGCATTATGTGAGGGCGGTTGGTGGCTGCTAGGTTGGTAGTTGGCATGGCCCGGCCTGGCAGATGGTCTGGGGATGTCGGGACAGCAGGCTTTCTGTGTCACGGCAAAGCTAATGATGGCAAAAGGCTAAATGATGACTACAGACAGAGGATAAATCACAATTATCGCTGCACGATGCTTCCAGAGGATCCTCAAATGTTTGTAGAGGGATTTGGAGGCCCAATTAGGGCTGTTTATTCACAGAATTATGTCACCCTGTAAATTTTGTTCTCCAGTGGAACAGTGTGTGAACTGGCTCGACAGCCTGGTGCTAAACAACTGTTTCCTCAGACTTTGTTTTGCCTGAATGACCCAGAATACCCAGAATCTGAAGCACATACCTCCTGACCTCCTCGCTGGCATATGATGTTCTCATGTAATACCTCTGTAGTGATTTCACAGAAAAATAATGAGCTTTGAAGTGAGGAACATTGTGTTTCACTCAAGATCTGCCATTGGAGTACAATTTACTGTTGATTATACCTATGGATTTGTCCTATGAGCATCACCTTAAAGGTCCAGCGTGTAACGTTTGTAGTTGTTCATTATTAAAATCTGTATTGCCCTTCACTAACTTGTCCTTTTTTTCCATCAATTCCAAGTATTCCTATTGGCTTGAAATTTTACATTTGCGCTTGCATGAACTGGGGTAGACGCTCCATAATGATGCGCCATCTTGTAATACGTTAGCCGGTAAGGGACATACAGGCTATACTGCGCCGCCTTTTGCGTTTTCGACTCACAGCTGCTGCTAATGGGTATCGTCGCTTCCCGGCCCCGGCAAGTTTGAAGAAGGAAACATGGAGGACCACACGTATTCAAAATCCAGATTTCAGGAACAGGAGTCTTCTTCTCCGCGCCACTCTCCGACATGCACGCCAACAACCACGGCTGATAGACGGCCTTTTGTACACCTTCGCTTTTTGAAGCGTGAAGGCTACCGTAGCTGCAGTACGTACTTTGAACTGCATGGCGAGAAAGAGTTGATTGCGATATATGATCTCAACGCTAGATGGGAGAAATTCCTACACATTGGACCTTTAATGGCAGGCATGAATGTCACATAAGTGTAACACTGATTTTGTGAATCCACTTTACGATTTAATTCAAGCCCTGCGATGCTTTAAAGACAGTGAAAGTTCAAATGATATCATGGGTCAGAGATGTGTGTTGGAATTGGCAAATACTTATTTTACATTTTCAAAGAATGTAGTTGAGGTCTAATTTATTCATTTCTCCCTCACCCTGGGCCTCCTGATCTGACAACAGGGGAGAGGGATAGTCCACTACTGCTCCATATCTCACTACAGCCCTGTATTCAGAAAGCCACCCCACTTTTGAGCTCTTTAATCAAATCTGAATGATCAGATTTGAATCCGTTTCGTAATATCACATCATGATAGACTAAAAACACAATATGGAAGACAAAAACACAAAAACGACTTTAATATCGCACAACTCCTGTGCGTCATTAATTTGAGCCTAACAAATCAGGACAAAGCTTGGACAAAGTCTCTGGGATGATTAAAGCCAGGTCTTTGTGTACGTCTCCATCAGCAGAAAGACGAAGCGCAGCCCCTTCTCTTCACCTTCACTATTACTTTATACAGCATGTCGACTACTTCTGATGCTACACAGCACTCCCCCTTAGTCCTGCAGGAATGTCCCCCAATAAACCCAATTGGTTCTGGTCAGAATTATTAAAGATGTCATTGGGGCTGGAGTCTGTGTAGTGTCCTCTACACAGCAAGGAGGGCAGCATATTGGGAGTTTTTTGTGAAGAAGACATGAAGCCGGGGTGTAAGTAAAAGATGGCAAGAATGGGAACAGCTAGAGGGAGAGGACATATGCTGCGTCCTTACAACAGCAGCAGTGGTAGAGCATCTACAGCCCGAAGGCTGCACTGTGCCAACAGGGACTTGTATAAATTATTTACTCCTGGACCCCATTGTGGACATTTCCCCTGCGGGGCCTCTCTCTCTCTGTATGGGTCTCCTGGCTCTTGGAGGGCCCGAGCAGGGTGCCAGAGGGAGGACTGAAGGCTGGAAATGGCCCCTTTTTTCAAACACACAGCCTTATGTACTGTGAGTCTTTGCAGGCCGCTTTGAGGGAGCAAGGTTGATTTTGATTAAAGAGCAGAAAGTGAAAGCAGTGGTGGAGACATAATAGTGTTTGTCATGTTGCTATAAGAATAATCCTGCACTGTGTTTTGCTGCTAGCTGGCAATACAATCCACAATCCACTGTAGCTATGTCATTTGTTAATTCAGAGTTACATTTCTAGGGAATTAGTTATGGTGTATTTGTCTACTTTGTGCATGTGCAATTATGAATTATTCTGATAATTTCGGATAATTTATTGATCTCTCCTCCACAGGGAAGTAAGAGTTCATGGTCGCATACAGCAGGTTGGAATTCAGTGTCTAGCTCCAGGGTGCATCAGCAATGTGGATGCAGGTTCTACCAGTCTCTCAACTGTTTCTGCTCCCTGTCTATTTTTGCACTAACCATGTTTATTAGTCTCTGTGTGGGTGTTGCATCTGTGCCTTCTTGTACGCCAGTGCACATGCCTGTGTCGCTTCCACGTGTGCATGTACTTTATGTACCGAATGCTGATAGCATTTTCTCAGCATGTCCATAAGTCTGCCCGCACTAAATTAGAGCTTTTGAATGACTTCAGGATAATTACTATAGTTATGTACCTGGCTGTTTCTAGTGCCCGGGAGCTGTTTTTAGAGCCATGCCTAAATGACTGCCACTTGATGGACAGCTTGAACAGAATGGGGTTCATCCACCTCACAAATTGATGCGAATGAGTCACAGAGTGTGGGTGACCAGAATACCTGAGGCATGCTGAGATAGAAGAAGTACTTTTAAGTAGCATGGGGGAAAAAGCAAGCAGAATTACAAACTTTGTCAAAATTGGAGTCAAATTGGAGCATCCACATTTTTGATATTGATGATTTGACTAATTACTTTAAATGAAATGGTATTAAATGGGCATTTTGTCATTAGTTCATTTAACCTGGTGAACCATACCCTGAACTTAACCAGATCATTGGACCAAGATGTTACCTTCCCTTTCTATCTAATCCATTTAGCTAGTTGAAATGTTTCTTATATATGCCAGTCCAAACCATCACACTCCAAAGCGTTCAAAAATCTGTGAGCCTCTTTGACATTTGCCTGTTTATAAAATTCCCAGCTTCGTTTTTGGCAGTCTATCGTTTTATTACACAACACACTTGCTCATGCTTTACTAAATTCTTCATCCAAGTGATCTTCGTGTTTGAGTTGATTGCCAGCTCAGCTATTTGTCTTGTGTGCCACCAAAGTTCCCAGTTTTGTTCGCTGCTCGCTCTAATGAGAAGTGCTGAGCTGGTGAGTCACAGCGGTTGATTATTTTTCTCCTGCTGGAGTTCATGTGGTGTATCTGAGGTCAGCCAACTCCTGTCTGTGCCTCTGCCTTCCTGTCTGGCCAATGTGGGCTCAGCCAGCCAGAGGAAGAAGGAATGCCAGGTAGACTGCTTCCACCTCATCAAACCTCGCCCCTTGCCCCTTCTGACTCTCCGTCTTTCCGTCACAATGATTCACACACAGCGTGAATCGTCCTTTTGCCGCTTTTTTTGTGTCCTGTCTCCCACTCCTTCAAACTGTCTCTCCCTCGGACACCGACCTGCTCATACAGGCTCTTAAGTACCTCAAGTAGTGCACACATGCATGTATGAACAAATGTAAAATTTACGACCACAATTTGCTACTGAATAAAGAACGCGTGCCCCTGTAACAGATTGTTATGCAGGTTACATTCCCCGGAATTGAGGTGAAAAGGGACTCTCTGTGAAAGAGATGTGGCTAGTCTCCTCTGTATAATTATCCTCATGTCCTGCCCTCCAAGCTTTTATGTTCCCTCTTAATCCATGCTTGCAGTCTGCTTCCCTTCAGGTCTGTTATTCCCTGTGTTACTCAGGCATCTGCTACAAAAGTCTGTTTTTGGGCCATTAATGGTAGTATAATCGTGTATTCTCTTGTGTCTCGTCCAGACATTGTGATTTTATTTCCACGAATGTGTATGTAAAGATTCAAACAGCTGTTAAAGAACCTATTTTACAAGTTTCTTTTAGAGAGTTTACAATGACAAACATCATCCTTGAAGTTTAGTGCAAAACATCTTACTTTATGGCTGCCACTTTTTGTATCTGTACCCAGCATAAGGCTTGAAAACTTGATAGTTAATTGTAAAATCTACATACAAATGTTAAGTGTAGGATTGAAACTTGCGTTCATTGAACAACAAGTAATGTTTTATACAGGCTTATAAAATCAGTTATGATCAGTTAAGAAACATAACTTTCCTTTTTTTATCATATCTCTTATTAAGAGATGGTGGGAGAGTGTGTGTGTTGGGTGGAGGGTGTGACTCCTTTATGAAGATCTTCCTTTAATTGTTTCTCATCCAATATTCATACTTAATTTCAGCCTTTCTTCGTGAGATTTATTGTCAAAAATAAATACATTTGAAGCCTGTGGTTCTGCTCCTCTTGCTCTGCATATTTGGAAAGCCTCATGTCTTTAAATACCAGTACACATAAATGAGTCCATATGCAAAATAACAGTCTGTAACAGAAAAATATGAGAAGTCCTTGGCGGCACAGATCAAATATTAATTAGATTATGCTTCTCATGTTACCTTGGTGCCAGAGCAAAAGCAGATTTCTCAGCAAGATTGTCCAATTTCCTCCCCATTCCTGGACCATTTTTCTCTTTAAAGCCCTGCGGTCATCATGTGCAGTCGATAGAGATTCTTTTCTTATTTGTTTTTTTGGAAAGATTGCGGTCACGCTGACCGTAAAATGAAAAAAACATTAGTTTAGCATGCTGCAATATCAGGGGTTATTTGAAGAATGAAATGGCGTGAAATAAATGAAATGATATTACAGCCAATATGAAATGATATACAACCAATTATGTTATGTGGTAATTCATAAGATATTTTCTTGTAGGAGGTGCACAAAAGCAGACACACACACAAATTCCAGCTCAGGTGATGAGTTATGGAAAGAATGTGGGGGAGGAAACGTCAGAAGTAGTGAGGGCTCCTCTGTGGCCGATTCTCTCTGACAGTGTCTGTCGGGTGACGGTAAAATCCAGATGATTTAGTTATCGAGGGGGCTGTGATTTGCACTCAAATGCTGTCAAGCATTCTTTGTGTTTCCCATGAAGAATGTGTTTCTCCTCAATGACACAGCAGCCTGAATGAGATGTCAAGAGTTTTTATATGCGGGGTGGCAGACTAAATTAGGAGTTTCTGCCATTTTCTGGCCGAGGCTGCAGTCACAGCTGTCAACAGCTGTCAGACATCAGCAGTTTTATTCCACTTAACACTGTGATAGAGGCAGGTGACTTTTGTCATCCTTTCAAAGTCCTTCAAAATCTGTTCCTGTGTGGGTGGACGATTAAATCAACTGCTTAGAATTCAATATCATATTCAAACAAAACCATTTACTGTCATCTGATCAGTAAGATAAATTACTGTCAGAAGTTTGTGCAGTCTGTGGTTAGATTATTGATGATGAAATGAGATATACAGTGGTTGTATAACCTTAAAAAAACACTTTTTCCTTAGTGTACGATGCTCAGTCAGCTCCACTGTGCGTCATAAGATAATTAGCATTGGGTGTGAATGTTATGCCACTTCCCCAAGACATAAAAACGGGTGCCTGTCACCACAAGTTATTGCCGATGTGCTGGCATTTTGGAAATTGCGTGATATGTGCTCTCCGTCTCCCCTCTGTCCACCCCTCCGCCTCTTGTTTCACGTCTCGCTGCTCCGGGGTTAATGAAATGCCCCTATTGAAAAACTGGAACGAGGGATTGTCAAGTCCGTATCAGCTTCTAACCTTCTCCCACGCATTTTCTCAACCTGGGCCGTGATGCATGAGCGCCAACGACACATCACCACTGGCACATGTAGAGTGCTAATGATGCTCTTAAGCTTTTTTACTCTAATTCACTTCTTAACCATTATACCCATCAATCAAACACATGCGATATAAAGAGAAAATATTAAGCTGAAGAAGGTTTACAGTTTAAATCATTACGTTTTCCCACTTATACACCAGCCTTGTTCTAGCTACCCTGCATCCTTGAACTCCCAAACTCTGTTTACTGATGCCTCATTGATGGGCAGTAGCCAATATAGCTGCATTACAGGCAAGAGAGCCAGATGGCTTAAAGGAAAGTAAGTATCATTTTAAGTAATCAACATCATTTTGGCACTTTCAACCCGAAGCAAACCCTTTTCCCATTTTTGAGAAGGTCTTTTTTGGCTTATGACTGCAGGGGCACACACACACACACACACAAAGCCAATGTGTGCACACTTGGTTCCATACTCAGTGATGCATAACCTGACAGCTGACTGATGAAGCACTGACCTTTTACTCCTGGCCTTGTGGGTAATTCTCCGCCTCATGAAACTGTGGTTGTCTGAATCTACTGACACTTTAGTGCTCAAATGAATTATGACCATGTGGGAGAATAACAAAAAGCAGCAGACAGCGAGCCTTACAGATGAGAGGATGAGAGCAGGATGCAGATAGAGGGAGAGGGGAGTGGGGGGGTGGAAGCCCCAGAATCAAAGACTGCCTCCTGATCCCTCTCTGATTCCCCTCGCACCTTCCATCTTCTGTTCTCATTCACGTTCTTTGGTCGTGTTTACCATGCAGTTTGTGAGTGTGTTTGTGAGAGGTTTATCTGCGGCTTATCCTCAGTCTGTACAAACTGTATTGCATAGTGGCCGAGTTTCACCCCAAGCTAGAAAAACTAGTAAGGCAGTTTCCAAGCTGAGGAAGTTTAAAATATGAAACTGCAGAGCTGTAATGGAAGCAGACAGCTCTCCCATCCTCATATGAAAGGCTGCTGCTATTGAGGCTGAATCAAACAGGCCGCTTGATCAGCAGAAAAGCTTTAAAGCTGAACTACATGGTGTCCCCCCTGTAGCAGAAAACATACTGTAGTTCCCCACTGTGAGGGTGTGAAGTGTAAGATCTTTTTTTTCTTTGTTTGTGTGTGTGTGTGTGTGTGTGTGTGTGTGTGTGTGTGTGTGTGTGTGTGTGTGTGTGATTTTTTTGTTTGTGTGTGAGTGTGCGTGCGTGCATGCAACTTCTACAACCCATTTAGCTTGAGGACAATTTAACTTGCCTAATATTTTTCACTGAAATCCTATGATTTCTGCACTGAGCATTTTTTGTGTCTTCATCTTTTTACCTGCTTATTGACCATTCTGAAGAAAGTTGTTTTAAAAATGTATTTGATGCGATGTATATATGTTTAAGGATGCTTGAAGAATGTGATGTCTACGTTTTTGTGACTGTGTGTGCACGTGCGGATGATTAGCACTCTCTTTTGCGGGAAACAGCTTTAGCTTGGCGAGAAAAATGGGGCTCTTCCTTGTAATGGGATCAGTGTTTCAATGCTTTCTGTCTGTGTAAGTTGTGATGTGGCTAATGTTTAAAACATGCTCTGCAGATGCAGCGTGACCCTCTTAAATAAATGACTGCATCGCCAGGAGAGGGAGTCGTTTTAGGATTAGCTTTGCTGCGGGTGAAATGCTCTGTAGACTCACTGACTCATACTGGCTGATAAACAAGGAAGCATATGTAACACAGAAAATACACACTCGAACCAAGCCTTTGCTCAACACAAAAATGGTATTAAGGTAATTGACTTAAGGCGAATCATCATCTAGCCACCGCTACACATCTATTTCCACACATGATTGCGTAAAAAAAAATGAGAAAAAAAGCAAAAACCTGCGTCTGCACAGTATTTGTGTGGCAGAATGAGCACATCGCCCCCAGCTTGATATCCCATAATTTCCTTCCAAATGCCCGAGGCTCTCTACTGGCCCCACCAGCAGCATCTTGCCGCTCTGTTAGTTAACACGGCTAGCCAGCAGCGGGAGAATGCCCTGCTCAACCTGCAGTGCTTCTCCACAGTGTCACTGCTCCACAAGTTAAGATGCGCTCCTCTGAATACTGATTTGAAGTCATTTATAACTTTTGAGCCCTCCCACTCACGAGAGGTTATGTTTATCGCTACTTGTGCTTCTTTGGGGTTAAGAGGGCCATAATTGGGTGTTTTGTTAGATGAAGGGATTAGCAATTCATGAGGAGTGTGTAAAAGTGTGAGGTCACATTAGGTGATACACAGCAGATGATGATAGTATCTGACTGTTTACACAAAGTTCCAAAATGCTACGTGCAACTTATATACATAATACAAAAGTTAATATTTGCATCCAACAAAATCTTAAAGCCCTGAAATCATGTCTTAAGCGCCGTGCTTTTTAAACATCCTTTCAGTTTAACAACTGCAGATGCAGTTAAACTGCAGTTTAAACTAAAGTGCAGGCATCCTCAAGATGCCAATCAGAATGTTTTTTTTCTTTTTCTTTTAACACACTACTCTGTGAACTGTATGTCTTGTGAGAGTTGGTGCATTAAGAAACTGTAGCATCAATTTGTACACCAGCAGCACCTTCCTGGAACGAGGCACTGTTGACTTATTAAAGCAGCTATCCTTGACACAAAATCAATTATTTCAACCACCACCAACTTATTTAAAAAAGAAATGAAATATTGCCTCTTCTACTTGTCCAGAATGAGAATCGCAGAATTTGTGAAGCTGCTTGTTTTAAAGGGAATCTCTGTGGGGTTGACTTTAAGCTATAGTGAGTAGTTTCTGTCGCCTCCATGAGGAATTCTAAGTAATGACAACAATGCTGTCAGCGCGTCCACATGATACAGCCTTCCGTGATCGCGCACCACCCCCACCCCTTCCCCACGCAGTTGGCTAGTAGCCAAGGAGGACGAGAAGGATTAAAAAAATCATGATGGTCTCTTCAGAAGAGGTAATTATCTTCGATTTGCTCGATTTTCTGTGCGTGAAAGATGCCGGACGACACAGTCTTCTGAACATAGCCATACTGAAAAATACAGAGACAGTTTTGTGGAGCTGATATTCATAATTAGCTTTGTAGCAACTCATTTGGCAATGGCTTGAATGTAACGGACGACGTTCATTAATATAAAAAAGTTACTCACTAAAGCTTTACGTTTTTAATACCTGGCATCCCATCTGTGGTGCAGTACATTAAAGGACATTGGGTAGTTTCATCATTAATCATTCATATTGACATGTCCTTTGATGTGATGTTTCTGTGCATGTTTAAATGCACACACAAGTGTGACAGTGTGTGCATGTGTGTGTCCAGATTTATTCTCACTGTACATGCATGTGTACCTGTTTGTGTTTATGTGTGTGTGTGTGTGTGTGTGTGTGTGTGTGTTTGTGTGTGTGTGTTTGTGTATGCATTTGTGATCGTGCGAGTCCAAGCTGGCGCGTGTGTAAGTTTAGACAGGTGTCGTGCTGCAGGTTTAATGACCTGAGGTGTGGCTGGCTTCCCTTTGCCAATCTGAATCCTTTTCCTTGTGCCCAACAGAGTGGGACACAGTTTGAGGGCATGGCTGGTGACAGGTTGGGCCTCATGACAAACTAAGGCAGGAAGAGGAGGTCTGTGTATTTCCTCAGGCAGCAGTTCCACCTGAATGCTAAGTGAATGAGAAGGGCTCCGGTACTGACACACTGCAGCTGCTAACATGCGTCATGTATGCCTGAATGAACACACACACGAAACACATTCACACGCACACACTAAAATATAAATCAGTGAAATATAAAATCAGTGGTCCAAAGACTGTGAGGCATCCTCTTGCTTCAACCACGCCATCATCTTAAATCCCATCCAACCCCCACCCATAGCTTGTTTGGCTCTAAATCTCTTGTGGTGACTGGGACCTCAGGCATGCCTCCAATGGCTCCCACAATGCACCAGCACAAATTACATTTCACTCACATGGCTGAGCCCACTCCTCTCCTCTTCTGTTCTTCTCTTTTCATGGCTTCACTTCTATTTCTCTTCATTCCTCCTCCTCCTCCTCCAGCAGGGTCCGTCTCCCTGACATCAGCTCGTTTTTCTCCTTCAACATAACTGCTGATGTTTCTCCGGTTGATGTGCTGTGAGTGCCTGCTGCTCCCTCCAACATCAGCCCTGCGCTGACCGCGTACAAGGAGATGAGCTGTTCAGCTAATGGCTACAAGTAGCGTCGCTCAAAACAGTATCAAATTGTATTGACGTTCAAGCGCTGTAAAGAATGAAATATGCATCTTACTGTCGTCTCATCTGTTCTCAGAAGGCTTTCATCTTTGGCAGACTGCCAAAGCAAAGGGTTCTTGGGCATTGTGTGTTTTAGCAAATTGAAACTGGCTTTTTATGCTTTGATTGAAGGGGCTGGAGGCATTCAGACTATGTTAATGGTCAGTGATGGATTCCCATTCAAATCGGCACTTAGTGTTCAATTGATTGGTGGTCAAGCCCAGGATCATGTCACTCTGACCTTATGTGCAAATCATACAAAACTGGAATCCTGTCATTTTTGCAATGCGCAGTATGTAGAGTGAGTTTCATGTCCTCTTCTCTTCTGGAAATTATAGAAAGTATCTCTCCATGCAGTCACACGCTGCAAAACTTGACTGTGAGAAGCAGGCAGACAGACAGGCTGTCAGTGGGGAGCGATTCTTCAATAGGGAAAATGTATTGCCTCAGAAAAGTTCAGCATGATAACAATGGGCGCCACTAAGCCGCACAATTTGATTGGGGGGCGTGAGGGACATGTAGAGGACATTTATCAGCGTGACACAGGACACAATACTCTTTGTTTGATTGGATAAATTAGTTGGAGCTCATTTGCTTTCACTGCAAAATCCCTTACAGGGCTTTTTTTGTTGTGTTAATTAAGCCAGAGCAACCATTTTGTATGCTGCTTGTGTATTGGGGCAGCACAGGAGAGGAAAAGATCATTGTTATTCCTCTCTTGCACCTCAGAGGCATTGTAGATTGCTTTTTTATATGATTTGCGCAAAGATGAGCTGCTTAAATGTATATTTGCTAAAAATTAGTTTGTTTTCATTTTCCTCAGACAGTTGCCTCTGCTGAATACAAATTCTTTTTTGTTTTTCTCTGTGTGAACTGAACTGTTGCCAGCGTCCAATGTTTTGTTACGAGAGACAACAGACGTCGTACAACAGACTCATTCAGCCCGCTGAATTTGTTAGACGATGAAGGTTGTGGGGGAATTAAAGTTGTATTCATCTGAAATCTGAAAATTGCATTGCTCACGGTGGAGATGATTTCCTCTCAGGAATTAGCTGTATTTGTGAAGACATTTCCTCAGCTAAGTGAATCCACTGATTATGCCTGGTCACGAGCACTGCTGTGCATTGGCTGCTCTTCTTAGTATCATTTCCCACAGTTAAACTTGAAATGTGACCAGACGGGAGGATGTTTTCCATACTAAAAAAACAAGCTGGAAGCACGGTTTGAAAACCATTCAGCTCTCCGGATTGAGTTGTCGTGGTGTCTGAGATAGTACAATAAATAACACCATCCATCCCCTGCGGATATTTTGTGATCTTCTGTGCTTTGAAACAGTAAAAGTCTACATATTGTAACAGTAAGTTCACCAGTGTCATTCTTTTTTCAGTAATATTACTTTAATGCCTCCAGGCCTTTTAGTTTGTTTACACTGGAAATGTCTCCTGTGATAGTGCTGCTTAACCCTGCCTTGTTTGCTGCTTTTATAGCCTTTAATATGGTACCTGCGTGTCACACCGAGATCGTCTGGGGCTGCAGCGTCTCACCTCGCTCCTCACACCGTCTGCCTCAGACAACTGACCTCTCATTAATCACATAAATCAGCTGCCAGACAAGGTGCAAACTCCCAAATACAGGCAGGTCTTGTTTCAGTTCAGTGCATTCAGAGGGCAATTTGGGTTGTAAAGCAAGGTTAAACCACAAAACCATGACACAGAGCAGTACTGTCTCTCACTTCCTTACAAAAAAGCATTCCTTGTCTTTTTTTTTTTTTTTGCCCTGGCCTGTGTTATGTTTTGCCTTTCCAATAATGGACATTTTGTTTGTGCTGCAAGGTTTTGGATGCAGCTTTGACTTAATAATAATAATAATAATAATAATAATAATAATAATAATAATACATTTTAAATGTAATGGTGCCTTAATATGAATTAACTGTAGGCCACTGTTGTAAAGGCAGTGTGTTTTAATGTTGTAAAGGCGGTGTGTTTTACATTGTGTATGCAGCTGGGGTTAGAAGCTGGCACAACATGAGTGGGACTGATTTTGAAATGAAAATGCACCTTACACTTTTCACGTGATGACTTTCATTGGTTTGCTGAATTTGATAATGGCGATGCTTTTTGTCTCGTTTGTGTTTCATTATTCAGGATGCCAAGCTGCGTGAGCTACTGGATGTCAGCACGCTGGCGGGGAAGATGGAGAACAGGATGCTGACAGTAGTGAGCGGCCCTGACATGGTCAACATCACCTATCTGAACTTCATGGCCTTCCAGGAGGACACGGCGAAGGTAAATATTTCGCACCAGAACAAAACCATTATAAGGATAAGGCGTTCTATTCGTGTCTGTGGGATCTGTGTTAATGAAACTTTTTCCTGAAATGACTGGGGTCAAGTTTTTCAACTGAATAAAGTGATACACTACGCGTTTAAGTGAATCACAATAAAGGTTCATTTAAATTAGGAAAAGGCTGTGTAACAATAATGTGATCATTTACTCAACTTCCGTATTTTTTATGTGATAATAAATAGGTGGGATCAAATAACTATTTATTCTCTGTTCAGGGTGGAGGTTTTTGATGAAGGCACAATTTCTCTGTTAGGTTAACTAATTGCTCAAATGGACATTATCAGCATATCCACATCAGCATATCCGAACTAATGTTTGCATTAATTCCTAACATGTCAATAATAACAGACCACCCCATTTCAAGCCTCAGCACTAGGGTTTGCATTTGACTCTGTATGTGTGTGTGTGTGTTTTATTTACTGCAGGAATGGGCGGAAGAGCTGTTCAACCTGGCATCTAACCTCTTTGTACAGAACATGTCCAGAGAGGCCTGCCTTGAGAAAATGTATGTCATCCACACACACACACACACACACACACACACACACACACACACACACACACACACACACACATACAAACACTCACACAAGCAGTCACACCAAAAATGTAAATCCCCAAGATAAATATGAAAATCAGGTCTGCTAGAAACAAACAAATGTCAGTCATCACAAGCGTCACATCAGGTATTTACTGTAAATTTACTGGGAAAAGCAAATGATGAGTCTCGTCTAAAAGAGACATATGACGGACTGTTTTTCCAAGTCTCCAACGATACACAATAACTGTTTACTTACATGTGCGTGCAAAAGCATATTTGTAGCACGCACGTAACTTCCCAAAGTATGCAATAAAACATCATAAACCCTGTGGCACACATACAGACTTCTTTATGCATACACCAGGGTACATGTGCACTGTACTGTACACTCACACACACACACACACACACACACACACACACACACACACACACACACACACACACACAGGGGTTGCTTATCACAGCTCCACAATGCAGCCTGAGGGTTAGAGTTTAAAAGGTCAGGTAAAAACCCTGCATCGATGGAGAGAGTAAGGAGAGAGAAAACAGACAGGAAGGAAGGAAGAGGATAAATAAAACAGCTGGAAATATGTTAAATTAGTTCATGAACCCGCATGTGCATCTCAGTCTGCTTATTTGCTTCTCAGTGCAGGAGTGCATATGTGACAGCATGTACTTGTTTGGGTTTGTATCCATATGGTGCCGTAGCTTATATTTTTGTCGCATTGATGACATAATGACAGACCCGTGTCAGTAGATCCTTAAACTGGTCAAGTTGCTGACCTGCAAATTGAGGGGGTGTCACAATGTTACAAAGGAGTCACCATTTTTTTGGGCTCCAGCCTATTACATAAATCACTTGAGCCCTCATCGCTGGCTCTTTGTCCAGTGAGACAGTTGTCATCAATCGCCCTCACACCACCTCTGATCCTGTGAAATAACGTTTTTAACGGCTAACAGCACCGCACTTGTATTGATCTGATCGAAATACACACATTGATCTATTGTTGACAGCTGATTTATGTGTGCAGTAAGTAAGTGCAGCTTACGCAGAGTGAACCTAAATATGAATCTGCCATATTGTATTGAGAGAATATAACGGCCTGTGCTTGGTGATAACTCCCAGCTGTCTGATGTTTATCAGTAAACAGAAGCCATTAACTCGCACCCCCGAGGAGTGTAATTGACTTATGAGACAATAAAAGTGGCCATTGACCACATAGTACACACAGATTTGAATAGAATTGAGTAGAACAGCTTCCACAGTCACGCTGGTTGCTCGCAGTTGTTGTGCACTGCTTGCTTACAAATAAGACGATTCTTTGTCATACCACTACCACAGCATGAGGAGACGTTGATGTTTGTCTGCATGTGGTTAATTCTCATCGCTAGGTCTTAATGCTGTGATACATTTTTTTTAGCGTATATAGGCAATGTTCCCAGCTACAGGGAATAAAACAGAACCCAGCATGTCTTTAAGTGGCTGCTTGCTACGAGATGTTGTTTTGAGATCAATGCCATAGGGCTGTCGCCGCTCCTGCTTGGATTTTGTCGCCTTGTGCCTTATCAATGATTAGGGTTAGAACTGCACATTTTTACAATGGGATGACCTGTGACTATGCTAGAAAACTTTACCAGTACTGAAATTGTTTTTCTTTTCATCCCATGACAAAAAAAAGTAAGTGGTTGTGCAGAAATAAGTATCTGTATTACATGTGACTTCCTTTGTTCAGCATTACCTAGAAAGGGATAGTAGAGAGTCAGAAGGGAGAGAGAGTAAGACAGACAGAAAGAGAAAGCGGTGAGTAAAACAGAAAACAGAGACAGATGCAAGTAATCAGGTTTCCCCTCTTAATAAATAATACAGGCAGATGAGGGCATCAAGAAACACCTTCTTTACTTTCTCCTGTGACATCAACTGTTGTCAACTTACTCTCTTACTCTTACTTACCCAGCTTTCTCTGCCAGCATTTTTCATTTCACGTTTTCCTCTTTTTTTTTTTCTTTTAAAAAAAGTCTGTCCCTGTTAACCATTACAGCTATCTGGGACTTTGCCTGGGGCACCCGGCCTGCCCTATGAAGTGGACACTGTAATGGATATTAATTATTAGCCAGGAGCCACTTAAAGCCCAGCCTGTAATGGTTGTTGCAGCTAAGCTATTTTTAGCCCAGGCTGCGCTGCCTGTGTTGCTGCTGCATGGCTCTGTGCTGCCAATGCAAGACTTCCAGAGATTAGACACGATTCGAACCCGTCGTGTAAACACAACCAAATAACTCAAAGTGTGCACAGAGAATTCTTCACATGCAGTCAGCCGCTCACTGTTATAGAGACACTAGTCTCGCTTTGCCAGACCTTCCTCCACAGCGCTGCAGAGGAGGGTCTGACTAGTCCACACAGCATTCCCAGGATGGGAGAAAAATGTGCTCTGGTTTATTCTTCCTCCGCTTATTTTCCATTACTGGGGCATAGGCTGCCTACAAGGATTCTCCAGCCTCTCCAGCTGTCCCCAAGTGTGGCCTGTCCTCTTGACATCGGCGTCCAGGTCTCGCCGCCAGCTGTTTCTGGGTCAACCTCTCTTCCTTTTCCCTTGGGGATTTCATGAAAGGGACTGTCTGGTGATATTGGAAGCCAGTTTGCAGAGGGTATGCCCTATGGTAGTTTGAAATTGTCCGCGGCTCTGGTTTAATGGCACTTCTTTAAACCAATCACATCTGGAGGAATTTCCGGTGGCACTGGAGCAATCCCGGAAGTGGAACGTCATGGATATAGACTATAGAGACACCAGTGTGCCTGTTTGACTTTGCATACTCGCTCATAGACAGACAAGGAAAAAGTCTATGTACATCAGTCACACATGTAAACTCAAGCACACACACACACACACACACACACACACACACACACAGAAATTACATTTATGCAAGTACATTACTCAAATAGACAAACTGTTGATTTCATGTTGTGTATGGTGTGTGTGCTCTGTCCAATGTAGATACACTCGGCTGAAGCTGCAGCTCAACCCTGAGGGGCGAATCCCCGTCAAGAAGTAAGTCTCTCTGACTCATCCTTCTCTCCTCTGCCACCTCTCTGCTCTTTTGATCAATGCATAGCTTCCTCTGCCTTCTCTCGGTACTATGAGCATGTATTCCTTTCAGTTTACACACATTCTCTGCATATATGTGTGCATTTATTAGAATATGTTACCCGTCTCTTCTGTCTCGTCACAATACTCCCTTTTATTTTTCCAATGACTCTCCAGCTCTGTGTGTGTGTGTGTGTGTGTGTGTGTGTGTGTGTGTGTGTGTGTGTGTGTGTGTGTGTGTGTGTGTGTAGCATGGGAAAGTCCCATTTATATCTGTCACTAACAGCTCAAAATCTGTGTGAGAATTTCCTTTTATGAATTTCACTTATCTGGGAGTTTGTCATCAGCTCATTGAAAATCCAACTCACTCCATCTCCATTAGTCAAGTTGAACTTTCAGGCAGCCAGCAGTGAACTTCTGCGATAACCTCCCTCAGAGCCGCAGAGGAAAACAGTGGGTGTTAACACAGAGAGGCCGTTTTAGGGAATTAACCTCCTAGCTGGGAGGACATGTCAGCTTGACTGATGTCAGCTTGACTCTGCTCTCCCACTGAGCATACAGTACACGCTCATGGATCTGCGCAAGAATACCTCTTCATGTAATTAAAACAGGAGGAAAAGGTGCAAGGCAATGCAAATAAAGAGAGTTCTTCTTAAACTACATTTTAGTGTTGTCTTTTTTGTCAATGATATTGTATGTTGATATCGTGACAGTCAGCGTTTAATGACGGCAGTGCTCCAAATTCCATTTCATTGGGTACCCAGAAAACCAATGTTAAAGTAGATTGGATGGACAGTTCATGAGATATTTTAAAGACAGACAGACACACACACACACACACACACACACACACACACACACACACACACACACACACACACATACAGAGGCTTCCCAATTTATTAGATAGATATACACTAGAATAAAACACAGGACAGTTACAACCACACAGAAGCACTGTCTTTCTCTACACTCAAAATAACAAGGTCCAGTAAAAACCATTCACAGTACATCCAAAGCTAAAAAAGAAAAAAATCTAAAACCCATTGGAATATCTTAAAACTGTGGTGTCACAAAGCTGAAAACAGAGCTGTTTGTATTAGCTCATGAAAACCTGATGTTTTGAAGATGCATGGTTTTCATAAGACAGCAGTCATACAATGGTCAGTTATATGTTGTGGAGTTGGAAACCTTTTAACTGCATATGTTGTGTTTATTCACACAGACAAAAGCCTATTTTGGTGAAACTGTTGAGAAAGCATGTGTGGAGTAATAAGTACTTTCTAAGAAACTGTAATATGATAATGAATGGTTGTGGTAATGGTCATTGTAATGGTAATGAAATGCTAATAATAATAATAATAATAATAATAGTAAGCAATGACAACAATTTAACTTTATGTGATCATCTGTGTAAACATGTCTTTGTTAATATCGTCTTTATAAAGGATTATAAACATTATCATGTTTTATGTAGATGTGGTGTTGCCATCTAGAGTTTAGACAGTGTGAACATAAGTATTCACAATCAATCAATTAAGTCTGTATTGTAATATTAACATTTGAATATATCAGTTCATTAAAGGGATAGTTCGGTGGGGTACAGTTAGGGTTAGTTGTATGAGGTACTTATCCATAGTCAGTGTATTACCTGCAGTAGATGGAGTAGTTTCCCCAGTTTGGAGAAGTAGGCAGGATTCCCGACACGGACACGTGTGTATGTGATGCTGTGGACAGGGGCAGGGGCAAAACCCATTTTAGCACACTAAAAAAAGTTGTTATTGTGTGACTTTGTTTTTTTGAAGGGTTAGAAACTCCCGTGTTCTGTGAGGTAAAAATACAGTTTTTGTCAAACGAGTCTGGTGGCTTTGAAGAGAGTGATATAACCGCTTCAGAGCTGTCTGACGGCAAGGTAAAGCAGTCAAAATAGAAACGCCTGTTGGTATAATGAAATATAACTCAACAGCATCAGAAACTACAGCTTTCCAAATGCATATTTATTAGAGGGCTGTTATATTAGACTGATTTGGTTTTATTTTTTCCCACATTGTCTCTATTCAGTTTTTATGTTTTGTTATTCTGCATATATTAAAGTTTCAATTTTTATCTTGGCATTTCTTTGTCTCATTTTTGTCTTGTAACATGTAATTTTTCCTGCAATTATGTGGCTGTATTCTCTTCTTTTTTGTTTCACTTTTTTCCTTCTATCCTCGTTAATGTTTGCTGCTGCTACAGCAGAGCTTTCTCACAGGGTGTCCTTAATAAGTATCAATTAAAAGCTGTGATGAATTCACCAGTTTGACACAGAGGATCAGAGTGAAAACTCCTCTGTATGTGTGGCATTTTCTGTGATTACTCATCAGGCTGTGTTTTTCTGTCACCCCGCAGTATCTTCAGGATGTTCTCAGCAGACAGGAAGCGAGTAGAGACAGCCCTGGAAAACTGTAACCTCCCTTCTGGCAGAGTGAGACCAAAATACTGAATCTCTCCCTTTGTCATATCTTTGAACCAGCTCATGTCTCTGTCCCTCTTTCTCTGCCTCTCTTTCCTATCTTATACTCCAAGCTCTTTCATCATTTTCATCCATTCATCCATCCTTCCATCCATCCATCCACCCACCCACCCATTCATCAGTCTGTCCTCTCACCTCAGCCCATTCTCTATTCTCCTGAAACAGCAGCTGATTGCTGCTTTGCTCATTTGTTTGGAGTCTTATTTTCTGGCTGTCTGCATGACTTCCCACTCAGAACTGATTTAGCCTTGGTTGTAGTGAAACAAATAGACCCAGTGGGAGCAATAGAGATGACAAAAGCTGTTTAATCTTTACCTCTCCCGGATATCACTAGAGAGAACCTGCCCCATCATGCAGTGGGGTGTAAACAGTCCCCCAAACACAGCAAACAGTGTATTCCAGCATTAGCAAGCAATTTGCATGTTTGAAAGTGAGAAAATGCTGAAACAGATGCATATTGTAGCTGTAATGAATGGCTTCATAATACAAACAAAATGAACATACACACACACAAGAAATACAAACACACGCACGCACGCGCACACACACACATATATACGTATACACATACACAGAACAAGCTATGTATAATTAGCACAGGGAGAACAGGAGGTAAGAACGTGTTGCTGTATGAAGGTCTGGTGGGATTTGCTGTTGTTCCAACGCTCAAGTAATTACAGCTAAACGGTAGTGCTGTTAATCCCTCAACACACACACACACACACACACTCATAGACAAAAGCACAAACACAACGTAGCTTCCACCAGTGTCTTTAGAATGACTCATTGAGTTTTAGCAGGGCTTGACCTGCATTCCCCCCATCCCTTAGTGCATCCTTCCTTATCTTCTTTTCTCCCATTTGGTTCTGCTCTGTTTCTTGCTGGGACAATGCTATTGCCTGCTGCTGAGCACACTGTGTCTTTATCAGACCTGTTTTGGCACTTGTGGCCACAGATTTTTTGTTTAAGTCTAGGTTCAAATTGCAGGCAGTCGTCTTTGTTTAAATAGTGAAATGTATATGCATGTACAGTAATCTCTTCCAGAGAGAGACTATAGGTTGGGGTCAGCTATAGAACATCCCATAGCATGAAAGACAGATCTTGACTTGTGCACATAGAAAGATCCATCTTGGGGAGTTACAAGGGTTTGCTGAATCCAATATGAAACACTTGTAAGCAAAAATGTTCTTGCATAAGTCCCACTGTGTGAAAACTTCAGTTACGTATAAGCTGTGACGGTTTAGCACCCACACACTACACTGAAAATATAATTGTAGCAGCACTAGTGGATCACTTCTGATACTAGATTTGTATGTACAGTACGTATGTGTATGCGTAGACCATGTATGTGACCATGTTGCTGTCGTCTGCAGCAGAATGACTCCATCCCGCAAGAGGATTTCATTCCAGAGGTCTACAACATGTTCCTGAGCAACATCTGCCCCCGATCTGAGCTGGACCACATCTTCTCTGACATGTAAGAACCATGTTTCTCTCAGTAGTATTTGCCTTTTTAAAAAGTCTTGTCAGGAAGTAATCAATAATCTTTTCGGCCTCCAAAGAATACGCTGATTCCCAGTTAAAAAGTTGTTTGAAAAACTTGAAACAGAGTGAGAATGATTCATTTAATATCATTATTTTCACAGCCATCTATTCCCCGTTTCAGACCGGCAGTTAGATAATGGCTGCAATCCCTGAAAAGCCAATATGGCTTTCCAGGCTTAAGACACCTGCTTTTGCCCATTACAGTCGTCATAAGCCTTTAATTAGTACAGCCATTGTGTCATAATGGCCCTGGTTCTCCTCGAGCCTGGCGGTGTGGCCCCTTGTGCTGAGCTGCTCCCTTGGTCCAGAGGGACTCAGACCATCAGCTGAGGCAGCATGCTAGCAGGACCGGGGCCACACGGAGTCATAAATCTCCATCCTAATCACAGTTAAGTGAGATGGCATAAGAGCCAGAAGGATATGGAGATGATAATTTAGTGGAACAGGCTTAGATATGAAAGGCGTTTTAATCAAATCTCATAATTTACTCAACACAACATTTAATCTTCTGCTCCTTTGCGCTTGTGTTGCCCTCCCTTTCCAGATCTCTTTGCTTCCTTAATTAGCGCTTCTTCCTCCATCATTTTCTCCTTGTTTCATTTTCTCATCTTAGTTTTTGAATTCTGTTCTTGCGCCCACATCTTGCTTGGTAACCCTACCACTACTCACCTTATCCCCTTCTCTCTTCTCAGGGGAGCTAAAAGTCGTCCATACCTCAGTTTGGAGCAGATGACAGAGTTTATCAACAGTAAACAGCGAGACCCTCGTTTGAACGAGATACTCTACCCCCCCCTCAAACCAGAACAGGTCCAGATGCTGGTGGACAAATATGAACCCAACGCTTCCCTCGCACAGAAAGGTCAGTGGCTCAAATGTCTGTCAGTAAACACAAGCACGCTGTTACGCTTATACTGTATGTCACATAAGACACAGTCTTACATAAAATAAGGTGCTCATAAGTCATTTTTAACGATTAATACTACAAGTAATTAATACACTTGATGTATATGTAACCAAAAGTGCAATTATGTAGTAAAACATTTTGGAAAGCACAAACAAAAAACAAAATGTTCGAAAATAACGCAGTTGAAGCAGAATATAGATTTCTGGAAGATTCTCCTACTGTCACTGGTCGGGAGAGTAAACGCCATTAAGATGGTGGTTCTCCCACGATTCTTACACCTGTTTCAGTCGATTCCATCATGCATTCCACAAAGCTTCTTTAAGAAATTAGACTCTATTATAATTCCCTTTGTCTGGCAGTATAAAGCGGTGCGGATAAACAAGAAACATCTATGTAAAACAAAAGAAGAGGGGGGCTTTGGTCTCCCAGATTTCAGATGCTACTACTGGGCTGCACATTTAAACGCGCTGGCTTTCTGGAGGAGTGGTAAATCCATTGAGAGCATGGTTGGAGATCCCCCAGCCTGGCTTTCTATTGAGAAATCAGCCTGCCGCGGGACCTCTCTCCCGGCCTTACTGAACAGCCCTGTTAAGATAAACAAAGCTTTATACGGAGGGAACTTTCTAGTACACAACTCTTTGAAAGTCTGGAAGCAGATTAAACTGTTCTTGAAAGCCCCAGACATGTTCACAGACAGCCCTATCTGCGACAACCATGCCTTTAAACCTTCAGGATCGGATCCTGCGTTTGCTCTATGGAAGGAAAAAGGAGCGGAATGTTTGAAGGATTTGTATCAGGGTGGACACCTCATGCCCTTTGAGCAATTAATGAACAATGAGCAATTAATGAAAATCTCCCAGCCTCTCATCTTTTCCGATATCTACAAGTCAGGCATTTTATAAAGTCTTGCTTGTCTACATTTGCAAACATACCAAGGCATGACACACTCGAAAACATAATTAATGTTTGACCAGGCAGAAAAGGAGCAGTGGCAATATTGTACCGGTCATTGATCAAACATGAACCAACCAGCACAGATAGGTTAAGAACTGAGTGGGAAACAGAACTGGGGATGCCCCTCACTGAGAAATTTTGGGATTCATGTCTTAAGAACATTCAGAGGTGCTCAGTGAATGCAAGACTTAATCTAATACAATTTAAGGTAATACACAGGTTGCATTACTCAAAAGTAAAAGTAAGCAAGATGTATCCCAACGTATCAGCATTTTGTAATAAATGTAAAAACCAAGAGGGCACCCTCGCACACCAATTTTGGTCATGCCCTAACTTCCACTCATTCTGGTTTTCTATATTTGATTTCTACTCAAAAGCCTTCAACAAACAGTGGATACCCAACCCCCTTGTGGCCATTCTGGGTTCTACGAATGATATAGCTTTGAACTATGGCAGGGACAAATGGCCAGTATACTTGGGTACGGTACTGGCTAAAAACCTTGTATTGAGATTTTGGAAGTCAGATGCTGTCCCTTCATTTGAGATGTGGTTGAGAGAGCTGGGTGAAGTCCTCCATTTAGAGAAGATCAGATTCATGATTGCAGGGAGGGAGAATGCGTTCGATAGGGCATATGGACCGGTCATGGAAAACTTAAGGGGTCTGAGGGAGGAAACGGAATGATGAAGGGTCCTATATATTGATAATGTGGCATTAGCGATTTCAAAGGGAATTTTTCTTATCTCTCGACTCCTGGTTTTACTTTTTGATCTCTTAGTCTTGATATCTGCTATGGTGCCTCAACATGATTGTTTTCAGAACCCACCAAATAATTACAATTGTTCTTGGTTGCTGCTTATTGTTATTGTTGTTATTGTAAATGTTAAAAAAAAAGTAAAAAAAAAAAGAAAATGTTGCTTGTATGGACAAATGCAGTCTGAACCCAATACTGTTCTGCAATAAACATATTTACAAAAAACAAAACAAAATGTTCACACATATAGCCAACCTCTTCCAACCCTACCCCTAACTCTGCACTCCAGCCCCCACCACCAATACATTTGGCAGGGGTGTTGCCATAGGAACACTGCTGCCTGGTGTCCACTGTTGGCCACAAATACATATTCAAGTATGTTAGCATGTACACAAACACTGAAGTGAGTCATTTACATATTCTTCTTGACTGCTCTGCAGTTTTGTTCTTAGTATAATTCACAAATGTTGTGTCTTTCTGTACATCTGTTTCTAAGAAAGGAAATGCCTGGAGAGTAAAAAAAACATATCTGATGCATAGAATGTGCACAGACCAATGATTTGATTGGCAGAAGAATATGTGCCAATTCAAATTGTATGTCTGCTGGAAAGCATAGTGTGCCAAAATGGGCGACTTACCACAATCTGTTCTCGAGCAAATCACTGGGTTGTTTTTTCCCCCCTATTATGTCATACCAAACCATTTTAAAAATAATGTAAACAAAATTATATATAATAGAATAAAAAAAAATTGAAAATACAAACTCAATGTGCATTTGATTAGTGTATACTTTGTAATGTGCACTAACATTTAAACAAATGGAGCCTATTGACTACATGAAATGTATCCAGCCTCCCAATCAATACGACGTGTACATTTAATGATATCACAGCATGCCACTTGATTTATAAAATGTTTGTACCTTGGGTGTGTTTCCCAAGCAGCAACAGTGAGCATTGCTCAATCTTCATGGATGATTGACTTGATATACCTGCATACAGCTGTTTGTCACTATGCTGCAGATCTGAAGTTTAGTTGAATATATTTAAAACTACTTGGAGAACAAAAAATAGTCTGGAGGCTATTATTAAATAGACTTAGTGTTTGAAAATAACAAAATGCTAATCTTTGGTTCCAGGAGAGGCTGTTTATCTAAAAACCTGTTCAGTGTATCATTACTATGCCAATCATATTTGCATGTTTTATTACTGGTTACACTAAAACTAAATCCACCTGAGCTGACTCAAGCAAGGCATGAGTGCCACTTTACTCATCTCTTCTCCTAAAGTACCTACTTTACTTTTTTTTTTTTTTTTAAATGTGTGACAAAATGAATCGGGTGCCTAAATAAGATCAAATACTTTTTGAAACCACATTGAAATCTCCTGTTTAACCGCCCTGTGTTTGACTCTGATCACAGTGATGTGCTCGTACTGCGATGTTGTGTGTTCAGCCCGTCCCAGGCTCTCTGGAAGCGTGCCCTTCTCTGTCCTGATGACAGATTTCCCCATGTGAAGTATTTATCTAGCCGGAGGAAGTGCTGCCATCTGCTCTGCAGAGAGGTCCAGAGCTCCACATGCTACCTACACACACACACACACTTTTTCGTCTTTCAAGGACACTCATACATACATTTAGAAATATGTGTGTGTGTGTGTGTGTGTGTGTGTGTGTGTGTGTGTGTGTGTGTGTGTGTGTGTGTGTGTGTGTGTGTGTGTCTGTTTTTGCATAGTAAGCATGTGCTTGTATGTTGCACTGAAAAAGCATCATGTTGATGCACACAGTCAGTATGCGTAGATGTGTATACGCCTTAATCGGAGATAGCAGATAGAGTGCATTAGGTGTGATTTAGGAAGACTTTCTATTTCTTTTCTGCTCATTTTCTTTGTCACACTTTCTCATTATCTGTATCCAGCTGTGATTTTGTGGATATTATACCTTTTATTCATCTCTTTAGTGCTCTATCATTGTCTTGAGTCTGTACTCGCTCAAACGTTCATACATTGTTTGAATGCAGATGAATGAAATGGTAAATGAAACAAGACGCTTTAAGTCTTTTATGTCAAGAGTGGATGGTGGCATATCATCGCATATTGATCTTCGGTGATTGTAGAGAGGAGGCTCTTTCTCAGACTTTGTAAGTTTGCATCCACTCTTCTAGGTTATCATTACATTTAGAATACATTTACACTGCAGTTTCCCTTCAGCTCAACAGAGTCCTCTCCTTTCAGATTAAACTCCACCTTTCAAGCATCACCTTTAGAATAACACCTGTAGGTTCTCACTCAAGTACATCTCTAATCCCAGCCATGTTAGCACAATTTCTCCCTGTTTGACCTACAAATGTCTTGGGAACTGTGTCAGTTTGAGTGGTACAGAGTTTAGGCCTCCGCCTGGCAAAGGGAGGTCCTGGCAGTCAGCAGGGAAGATGCTGAGTTCTACTGAGCTCACATATCACAGACAGCAGCCAGCTTTAATTAGTCCAGCAACTCTGCAGAGGGCGGCACCGCATTAATTAGCATAAAGTGGCCGGAGGGACCTGCTGCACCCATTGAGCTTGCATCACTTAGCATATTTAGCATAACGTCAAGCAAGTGTGTGCGTGTGGGTGGAGGAGGTTGCAAGTTTTTTGGTTTAGCTTTGAGCCCTTGCTATATGTACAAAACTGAATCCGTGCAGGTGTGGTGTGTGACGTGTATGGTAATGTGTATGGAAATCTTCTGTCTGGATGACTGGAGCTTTTCTTCTGCCAGCTTTTTACTTATTCTGCATTATTCACTTTGTCGAGCAAGTTCACTGAAGACATGAGCTCAGTGATGACAGCAAAAAGGCAAAGCTTAACATAAGTGACCTTGACAAACAATCACAACCATGAAAGAACAACGTCAAGCGCAGTTCAGCTTTTTCAGATCCCTCTATGATTTATTTTGGTCTGTAGCAATGCAAGTTGAACCTAGTGGAGCCTGAAAGGTAGAAATTCAGGTTTGTACTGGAACCTACCTGTGAAAACAGGAGATTTTTTTAATGCATTTATCCACGTAGACAGCTTACATATTTCTAATGAAGGCTAATAACTGACAGTATACAGCCACAGTAAAATGTAAGAAACTGAAACACTGAGGTGCAGGCTTTAAGGATTAACCGCAAAGGCTTTCAACAAACAGTGAATTAGGGTTCTAGCTAAATTAAACTACTAATGTAATCTCAATGTTAATTAGTGGTTGTGAACATTTTTGTAATGTAACCTTTAAAACCTGCTCATTTGTATTCAAATGCAGTATGTGTACGCAGTATAATGTACACACAAACACTCAAAAATACACTTTTTGCTAGATTGTTAACCATGGTACATGTTTTATTTAAATCATTGCAAAGGTAAGACTGTCTGAAAATAATATTTTTTATATTTTTGTAAAATGGTTTTTAATAATGTAGTGTAAAGGATAAGGCTGACGATTAGTTATTTATTTCTTTATTTTTTTTAGATTTCTTTATTTAAAAGGGACAGTGCACATTAATCAACATGAGTACAATGTCCAACATGTAAATGTGCCAGATTTAGCCATACAGGCAAATTTTCATCTGCAGTCCCTAGCAGGTTAATGACTTCCCTACCCTGTCTGTAGCTTCTAGCCCATTTTATATATATATATATATATATATATATATATATATATATATATATATATATATATAAACATATTGCAAATATCTAATTTAATTTTTAGAGAAGGCTAGATAATTTTCCAAAACAGCAGGGCACTGTAATTCTAAGCAAACGTTACTCAAACAAGAGGAAATGGATTTGTTTAGGACTATTTCCAGCCGCAGATTATTACACATTTGGTGTGCTAGTAAGTATTTACGGCAGCAGGACTTGTGTGGGATTTATTCAAAATAAACTGCAGTGCCCATGTTCATCCTAATGAAAAAACATTTCACCCAGTGCAACAGTGTGTTTCACTGATAGATTGTAGACAACAATGGAGCTCTATGGCACAGAGGAATAAGCTTAAACAGGTTTTGGCTACAGAAACAATACTTGTTATAAGATCAATTCATATTTGTTTTAGTTTTTTATTAGATTTGTTGACAATAAGAAACAAAGAATATCCTCAGACTTATGCTTTAGTTTTCAATTTCAGTTTCAATTTCAGTTTCAATTTAATTTATAGTATCAAATCATAAGTTACGAGTTATCTCAAGACACTTTACAGATAGAGTAGGTCTAGACCACACTCTATAATTTACAAAGATCCAACAATTCCAGTAATTCAAACATCATTTTGACTAACATGTCTATGCACTGTGTTGTGTTTTGTGCAGGTCAGATCTCGGTGGAAGGCTTTGCCAGGTATCTGAATGGGGAGGAGAACAGCATCATCCCCCCTGAGAAGCTGGACCAGAGTGAAGACATGACCCTTCCCCTTTCCCACTATTTCATCAACTCCTCCCACAACACATACCTCACAGGTATGCACATACATCGAGACTCACGTCAAATGTCTGTGGCGTATGTAAACTCTGTCTGTTTTTCTATTTGTTTTGCATTCACATACAACCACTCAACTTGCTTTTACTGACTGATTGCACCTGCGCATCATTTATTCTTCTACACATGAACAGATCACTTGTTCATTTAGAAATACCATTTTGGTTGCACAAGTAAATACACCTGACTTCATACCTCGCAGGTCAGTCAATCATAAGCGACAGTGCAAGTCAGGCCCCCTTTCTTGCGTTACCTCTCTAGAGGTTATCCAATCAAGTCATGCAATGAGACTCAATTCATTGATATTCATGAGTTAAATATTTCTTTAGAATGGTAGTCACAGTAACTGGCTCCCCGAGCACGGCAGGCACAATACAGAGGCCATTTCTCTTCAATGGATATTAAAATTCATCTATTCAAATCTATTCTGGGGGGAACTGGAGAGCATTGAATCTTTCAAGTGGATCAAATTTCTCCAGCGATGGGAAAAAATGGAATTCAGGTAATAGGCCAAACTCATGGCCTGCCAAATGAAGAAATGAAAAAAACAAACAAAACAGGTCTTTGATTCTCACCTAACGAACAGTTTTTCTGCGGGTATTTTCATAGTGAATTTATTATTATAGGTGCGGCAGTGCAGAATGCATTTCTGTCCTTGCAGTGTTTATGTTTCACAACTTTATAATAAAGATCCCCACAAGATAACTCGACTGACAGCAACTTATTCATTCATGCTGATGTATTTCCATCCTACTGATCCATGGTAAATTAAAGCAATGTTTTGTGCAGTGTACAACACATGACCTCATTTAGTAAAGAAAGTGTTTCCCTAATGGGTTTGGGCGAGGATGTCTCTCAAAAGAAGAGAAAGAAAGAGTAAAAATGAGTAAAGGAATAAAAAAAATCTGGAGAGATTGAATGATGCCAGCTGACGTGAGAACACAGATCTGCCTCTCACTTTGACACAGTTCCAATCGTGTTGTGGGAAAGCATTCTGCTAATGTGAAGAGATAATTGCTTCGCTAATGGTGACAGGGTGATGAGATCTGCATGCTTCAGATAACGACAGTCGTATTGTTTTTACTGCATGCTAGCAACTAATGCGGTTAATGAGCTCTTGGAAGGTGGGAGGGCATCCTGGTTCTTCTGGGATCAATACAGCAGTTACCTGAAGTGGTGTGTTCATGTCTGTTTGCTTGCTTATGTGCGGAATGCAGCCGGCCAGCTCGCAGGGAACTCTTCAGTCGAGATGTACAAGCAGGTTCTGCTGTCGGGGTGCCGCTGCATTGAACTGGACTGCTGGAAGGGTCGCACCACAGAAGAAGAGCCCGTCATCACTCACGGCTTCACCATGACAACTGAAATCTCCTTCAAGGTAACACAAAGAGAGCAGAGTGATAGCTATATAGGCGAGGGGTTGCTTTGTGTCTTTAGGTATTTTAGGGTTAAAATGGGTTTCTGGGTTTCATCTTTATTTCCAGTTGATTCTATAAGCATGAGTTTGCCTCGTAGTGCACACTTTAAGGTTACATGCAAGTGTGTTGGCAGCCACCTATGTGTACATCTGCATCGTCAAACATATGCACTCCTGTGCCAAAATGCTAAACCTTGATTCAGGCTACAAAAAGTAAAGCGAATTAAAAGAGAAAGGTAAGCAGCTTAAATAAACAATATGTACTGTAGATGGTTAATATTCTGTATTGTTTGTAGCTTCAAATTTTTAATTCTATTTATTATGGGGACACCTGTGATTACTGGTGTTGGCAGTGCATTTTGATACTACAGCAAACACTCCTTGAGCAGCTACTACTTGTCAGAAAATACCATTGCAAAACAATTGATGTATCTGTTTACATTGCAGCCAAACAAACTCACATTGTTTTAATAAATAAGTCAGCCAATAATAATTGCAACTGCGATCTGATTTCATGCTGCACACGTTGCAAATGATGAAAGTTGCATGTCTTGCTTTGTAGACGCATTTTTGAACTATGGTGGTTTGCGCTAACTGTGGTGACCAACACATTGCATTTTGTGTGACTGCTTCAGAAAAAAGCCACCCCATGTTTGGCTTGTTGAACACCTTTAATGTGAAGTGGTGGCAGTAGGCAATGTTCTGTTTGCATTAGCAGTGACTTAATACAGTGCTGACAAAATGTAAAGAGAGCCAACAGTAAACAGTGAGGCTGTTATTAATGAGAAAACATTACGCTGGATTACACGCATTCAACGTTTTCCTGTAAATGTGAATACAGTTATTGGCTATTGCGGAAAAATTATCACCATCATTTTTTTTTTTCTAAATGGGGTTTGATTTAATGCTTTATTTATTTTTTGTACTTAAACCCAGACAGAAAAGCAGACAGATACAGAGCCAGACACAGAAGATAAAAGTAAATATGGAGGAAAGCAAAGCTGAATAAGAAGTGGGATAAACATAAAGTGGGGCATGCATTCAGCAGATGGCAAATCATAAAGGACCGGGACGCACTGAATGGCCCTAAACTGAAGTGCTGAGGAGCGCTTAATTGAAGACCCAGAAGATGAGAAAACAAAGAGAAAAAAAGCATTTATAGAAGGAGGAGGGTGAGAAAATCTAAGGGCAGAGTAGGTGTGAGGAGAATAAGAAAGAGGGAGGTGGGTGGGTGGGTTGATTGATCGAGGAAATTTGAGTAACAAAAGAAGTAGAACAAGCTTAATGGAATTCCCCTGAGAGTGAAATAGGAAAATAGTTTTGAGAGACAGACGAGGGAAGAGATCTACAGATGGAGAGGGTTGAGTTACAGGCAAAGATTTTTTTTTTTTTTATTATTGGAGGAGCAAATGGAAACGAAGGCATTAAGCGAACTGACACCATTGTTATCGATGGCGTAATTGACTTAGACAATCAGTGGATTAGGAATCCGGTATCAGATGTCGAGCTGTCTTCACTAGAGTTGAGCAGTGACACCAATTCACGGCTCAGTTCCCATCCTCGTAAAAACATATCCACGCTGAAATTTGTGTGGACATGAATGACTGAGCACACAGCAATTTGTGATACACTTGACAGGCTTTCCTTTCACATTTTAAACCAGAGTGTACCACCATGTTGACATCCTGCACTCACACATACACTGAGACAAGCATTTGATACACACAGCCATATAATTATATGCAGCCAGATAACATGTTGCATTTGGAGTAAGGCGGAGTGTAATTTATTTTTTGTACTACTGAAAAACTATCTTTCTGTCTATTATATGGTTATAGATTTTTAAGAGGTTTGGGCATGTTCTCTGGGAGAGGCTCTCAGCTATTGTAGGAAACCATATCACTGTAAATGGATATGATTCTGGCTGCTTTAAGAGCTCAAAAGTGTTTGCAAATGCTTTATTTTCTTGTGACTGCACAGCATACTATCACATGAACCAACGATGACAGCAATTCATTTATTACATTACTCAAGTAACAATAACAACATCTTACCCTAGGTGTGTGTATTTAACATCATTTATAGTTATGTCTTTTCTTCTTGTGTTTTTAGGAGGTGATCGAGGCCATAGCAGAGTGTGCCTTCAAGACCTCGCCCTTCCCCATCATCCTGTCTTTTGAGAACCATGTGGACTCGTAAGTCAGCAGATCATTTCAAGTCAGGGGTGCAAAGTCCACAGATTGAGTGTCAACCTTATTGATAAGCACTGTCTGTCACTGGACGGTTTAACATAAATAGGCTTAAGCAGTTATTCTTGTGTGCATCAGCTGTGTAAACATCCACACAAGTTCAAATTGGTTGTTATGTTTTTTAATGGCTTCGAGGGGCTTCTTAGGAGTTACACACATATTCAGTGTGTATTGATATTGGGTAGAGAAAAACCACGATGGTGTGTGTCTGTGTTTGTTTCCGTGTGTGATGACTCCCAGACCGAAGCAGCAGGCTAAGATGGCAGAGTACTGCCGGTCAATATTTGGAGACGCATTACTGACAGAACCTCTGGAGAAATATCCTGTGAGTACTTAAGATTCTCAAACACACACATGCGCATGTCCTCACACACATATTCATACTCTGGCTCTCTCTATCTTTCTAACGCGCACACACAGATGCATAAGACATGGCCAGCAGCGAGGATATTCAGCAGATATTATCGCACAGATGAGTGCACCGAAGAAGTGTCCTTGAACACTGCTGGCCAGCATGCTACATTCAGGAAGCAAAAAGCCACACCTTATTGCATACTCACACAAACATATATTCATTAATTTGTTCACATACACATTACAATTTCTTTGTATCTATGTCATCTGTCTCACAAACATATTGACATGTCCTTCGGCACCAACAAAATGTGTTGTCGCCGCCTTTTTTCTTCCACTCCTGGCACGCTCCTGAATGGCCTCCCAGACTTTACCTCTGTCTCTCTTTTCCAGTTTTCATTTTCAGTCACAGACACACACATACCTGTGGCTGTTTATGTGCCATGGAAGCCAACTTTTAATGATTCATCTCGCAGTCATTTTTATTTTCTCTTCATCACCCCTCTGTTATCACGGGAGTGCCTGCAAACGACAGCGGCGTCAGATTAAATGGAAGTGTTTTACGCTGTAATAATCTAAACGTGGCTTTTCTTGGCAGCCCTTTATCTGTCTCTCCTCTGTTGCCATGGCTACTAGTGAAAAGCTTGCTATGTCTCTTTGTGGCCAAACTCTTTCTGTTTTTTCTTTTTTTCCCCCCACAGGCGTCTTTGTGTGTAATGACGCAGGCACTTACGTGAGGCAAATGTTAGACACTTGTCGCACAAACTCTTGCACGCACACTGTCTGAAGGAACCCATGAAAACATGCCACTTATCCTGCACACATATGTACTTTAACATACTTCCTTGCACATTATTCACCCGGGATGTCTTGTCCCTGTTGATATAACATTGTAGAGCAGCTTAAGTTCCCAACAGCCTTCTGACCGGATTTGACATTGAAGTGTTATTATCAGGGGGAAGCCTTTCGAATGGAGTGGCTGAGGGAAGAAGAAGGAGAGAGATATGGGGAGACAAACACCAAGGGAGGAGTTAGAGAGAGAGAGAGAGAGAGAGAGACAGAAAAAGAAAGTGCCGTTGAGGAATCAGATTTCTACCACTGAGCATGTAATAACTGGGAAAGGTGAGTGCAATGACAACCACACCCCTCTGGCATTGAGACAGCCGTTTATACAGCGTATCAAATGGGATATCGGCTTCGTTTGTCCATAAGGGGCCGATAGGGTAATATAGCTAGATTGGTTCTGGCTGAGCCTAAGCCTAAGGTGAGAATAAAGAGGATTAGAGTTTTCTGAGAATTTCAAGCGCCTCCTGTGTGTCTCCACCCCACAAAACCTCTGGTGACTGGTGACTATGTTTGTTTTTCCAGTTACTCTGAGGACAGTATGCTCTTTCCAAAAACATTAGCTGAAATTAACTGAACATTGAATTTGCCAAGAACTTCTCTTCTTGTTTGTTATACCGCTCCCATCACTGCATTTATTATGCTGACAAAGGCTGTATTGCCAAAACAGTTTCATTATAACCAGGGGTTAAATTGGGATTTGTTATGTGGGGATGGGCTCTGTGGTTTCAGGGTTGGGTGGTTTCTTTTTATGGCCGGTTGCAACCTATAGGGCTGCACAGTATATCGCTTTTTTTTATCATCGTCACAATGTCAACTTGCGCAATAAACACATCGGGAAAGGTTTTTTGAGTTATTTGAAAGAGAGTATTAGTGGAAATCTGCAATTTTAAAATGTAACTATCATTTTTTTTTTGTGGTTGCTTTTGTGTTCAGTTCAATTTTCAGTTTGTTCAATAAAAGAATGTTGAAGAGTGGAAATCATTTCCTTTCATTTGTTTTTAATTCAACAAGCAATTTGTTGTGTTTTAGCAGTATACTGAAAGCAGCAGGAAGGCAGAACTGAGTACACTCTAATATCTGTTTAGTTATAGCAGGTGATATTGTTACTGCGATATTCTACAACGTTATCAGAGCCCTAGGAACCATGGTTAAGGTGCATTACCGCCACATAAACTGAGGTTGCTGATCTGCTTAATAAATGGCATATGGATTGCTGCATTGAAACAGCGCTTTTTTAGTCTTAGCGACCACTCAAAGCGCTCTACACTGGCCTAATTCACACACACATTCATATAGTGGTGGCTGGAGGCTGGGGGCTATCATACAAGGTGCCACCTACTCATCAGATAAACATTCACTCACATTCACAGCAATTGGAGTTCAGTATTTTGCACAAGAAAACTTTGCCGTGTAGATTTCAGGGTTCAGGGATCAAACCACCGACATTACGATTGGTAGACGACCAACCTACTCTACTACGTCTTGAGCCACAGCCACCAAACGGTAGATTTTAAGGCAACCTATTGACAGAGAGATAGGAAACCCCATGAAAGTTTGCAAGTTCTTACATCACCTCATTTAGGACCATGTTCTCTACAGCTAGAAAGAGAACGTGTTTTAGTCGTTGTTTGAATTATTAAGCACGTTGTATATACAAGATGTGCTAAGTTAAGAATCCCCTGATGACATAAAAGAGCATGTGCCAGGGCTGATCCCCGGACAACCTTGGAAAAATGTAACCCCTGATTATAAATGCAAAAAAATATGCAATATGTTGAGAAATAAGGCTATTTTTCTTGCAGTTTGTTCACTTTTGTGAGGCTTAGTTTTAAGCTGCAGGCAGACCAGAATTGGCAAGGCGAAATGTACACGCAAGCAGAAAGCAGGCGGGATTGAGAGTAGTGTGGGCAGACGAGCAAGCATAAAACTGTTGGTGCTAGCGTGTAGCTAGCAAGAAAACAACAACTTTCCACAAATTTAAGATAATACACCAAAGGTTCACAGTCCTGAAACACATTGTTGAATTTCGAAGAATTATTCAGATCCTTTACTTCAGTCAAATAAAATTGAAATTGATTGGTTGATTGATTAAGTGGCAATACCTCAATGTATAGTAGTTCACGAGTAAAGGTCCTGCATTCAAAATTGTACTTCACTAAAAGTACAGAGTTATTATTGGCAAAATGTACTTCGAGTATCAAAAGTAAAAGCACTATTTTGGCAGAATATTACTCCTGTGAGTGTTACATTATTATATATTTTATTGTTGAATCATTATGAATGTTAATGTTTTAGTTGAAGATCATTTCAACTACTTTACATACTTGTAGTTTGCTCTAGAACAACACATCATATTTTATGTTTAAGTTGATATTAAGTCAATCTTTGCAAAATCTCAATACAAAATGGAATTATTTAAGTAAAGTAAAAGTACCAAAAAACGGTACTGAAGTACATTACTTGAGTAAATCTACTTACTTTCCACCATTGGCCAGATGTCACAACTTGAAAGTGATGAGAAGTAGAGCGAATATATGAGAAAATATATTCCTAGAATCTGGTGCGACCATGTATTTACTTTTTTGGAGAATTTTCTGCCTCTATTGATGCCCTCTTTTCACCTCCTCTGTACAACTGAGACAAAAAAAGGGGGAAAAGCTTAATTGAATACATCCAGGTAAATTGTAGTTTAATCAAACACGTTTAGTGCTGTGCATTTAAGCGCAGTTAAAATTACGTGCCACATTCAGTGCTGAACTGGTTCAGTTTAAGTGGAACTGTTAGAGTGAAGCCAAAGCAAACAGGACATCTAATCTTTATTTTATCACTTCCCAGCAACAACATTAGAAAGGTGTAAATGGATGTGTGTGGCAGCCGGGAAAGTGGGTTATTGGACGGAAATTCTTGGCTTAAGTTTGGTGCCAGAATCACTGTTACCCTGCTCTTAAAAGTGAGAAATGTTTAAAGTTTTGTTTTGTTTATTAGCTGATACATTGTAAACTTTGTGTGTTGTGAATGTATGTTTGTGTGTATTCAACATTTCTGCTGACTTTCTCCGTAATGCATTATTTATATCCCTAAACACTGTGATCCGAAAGCAGTGTACCCAATAAATAAATCAGAGATCATCCTACTTCTTGCCAGCTCCCTTGAGAGGGTGAATGTTTGTGTTTAACAGTCAGTCCCCTCCCCCCAGGAAGCTGATTTAAGTGTTGAAAGTGTAAACTTTTGAGCTGTTACATCAACAGAGTTTGTATTGCTCAGTACCAACCTCACGGTCACTAACAAGCTCTGCCTTGCAGAATCTCCCAAGGGGAATTTTAAGCAGAATAAGATTTTCTAAAACTGCCATTCATTTACATTTTGAATGACTCACTCCAGTAAACAACTTCAGTATTTTCTTTCTGTAATTAGCTAATTTGTCTCCTAACATTTGTTTTTAGTTTTCGTGTTGACGTGTTTGTCACAAAAGAAACCACTTGTCTTTATCCTTCCATCCAGATCATACAACCATATAACAGTTTTACTTTATTCTCTTCCTCTGGACCTGTGTCTTTTTTTTTCTTTCTTTTTTTAACATGACCTCTCTGTGTTCATTGCTTTCTCCCACCCCCCGTCCAGCTGGAGTCTGGCGTGCCGCTACCGAGCCCGATGGAGCTGATGGGGAAGATCTTGGTGAAGAACAAGAAGAAACACCAAAAGACAGACGGAAGCACCAAGAAGAAGCTCTCGGAGCAGGTGTCCAACACCTATAGCGATTCTTCCAGTGTTTGCGAGCCCTCCTCCCCTAGCGCAGGTACAGCTAGCGCTCCCTTTGACACACAAGCGCTCACACTCACATCCTACAAACAAAGCCATCAAGTCCCACTGGAACCGTTGAGTTATGATGTTTCAAATGCAAAATATAGCCTGACCGTCTGGGTCCATCTGTAATATGGACCAACACCTCTATGCCATGCAGAAACTGAGTCACTGGAGCAAAACAGTGCTATTGTTTATCATTCATCATTTTCATGGCCCTCTCCATCAGCTGAAGGTATTATTGGCTATTGCATACCCTCCCTGTCCGGCGTATACACTGCTAGTCACTTGGGTGTCTTAAACACAGGCCGGTAGTGGCCTTCATTGTGTCGGTGTGTGTGCATGCGGCTGTGTGCACATTATACTATAACTGTCTAAATTCTAAATTTAATAAATTAAATTTATGGATTTTTATATTTTTTAGTTTTTAGTTTTCCCTTATTGTTCATATCTGTATTGTAGTTGGCTACACTTATATACACACAGTTATAGAATGAGTAGGGACCACTAAACTGAAAAAAGTAAGTATCTTAATTTGCAGATGTTCTGATTGTGTGTGTGTGTGTGTGTGTGTGTGTGTGTGTGTGTGTGTGTGTGTGTGTGTGTGTGTGTGTGTGTGTGTGTGTGTACATGCATGCTTCTTTTTATACTTTATATTTCCCAGTATCTATTTATGTTTGTACATAAAGGATATCATTTAGTTGTAAATGATAATAAACCTTGCAATCAATCACCTTTAGTTTTCTTTGATCGCTGAGCTGCAATCTTCATTCTTACACTGACACACACTGCCCCCTGGTGTAAGGAAAAAAGTTGCACAAGTGTTTGACTCTTATCTAACTGTCAGGAATCTTTTTTTAACTGGTGTGCATTGAGACAATCACCGATCAGTGGGGCGCAATGACATCTGCGGATCGGGAAAAATATACTTTTTATTTACAGATTAATGATGTTCAATCATGATGAACCATAAAAATAAAAGCATAGAAGTGTCCATTCCCATCTTTTGACAGCTTTGACAGTTGAGCACAGTAACATTTGAAGGCAAACTAGATGTTATGAAGAGCTTTGTATAGTTAATAAGGGCTATACAATTATTATTAATTACAGAGTAAAGAGTTGTATGACATACTGTACTGCATGATGGTAGACTAAACAACAGAACACAACACTTCAAATTAAGCTTTACAGTAGTTTGACCTTGTAATGTTGTACAGTGGGATGCAGGTTTGTTGCTTTTGATGAATTTGTTTTTTCCACACAGGTTCAACCAAAGAGGAGATGGCTGATTCCTCGCAGCCTTCAGAGGGCGCTGAGCTCAGCCTGAGGCCGCAGGGCAGAAAGTCTATTGGTGAGTCATACATAGTACATGACCTCAGATTCTGCGGGAAATCTTTGGCAGGGCTTTCATCAGGCAGGCTGCAGACACTGTAGGTCAGTCTGACCATTACACTGCTAAAATTAATTTCCTCAGTTAGTGTGACCTCAGATTCAGTGGGAAATCTTTAGTAGATCTCTCATTATGCAGGCGCAGATGACGGGGTCACCGCGACCAAAACAATATTAAAATGAATTTCCTCAGTCACCATGAGCTCCATGGGTTGGGCTTATTTGTGTTCCTGCTGTAGATGTAATGGAGGCAACTGATCCGTGAAAAAAGACTTGTTTGAAGGCAATCAGCTTTTAAACCAGTCTGTCCAACATTTTGCATCGAGTATGTGGCCATGTCTATTAAATGTACACACATTTAGCTTTATTTATTGTGTTTTACCTTTGACCATATTTGTGGCTCATGTTTCAGGTGAGGTGGAGGCAGAGAGTGAGGATGATGATGATGATGATGACGACTGTAAAAAGGGCTCAATGGATGAGGTGTGCATCTCATATGACATTTTGCAATCAGTTCAAATACTAGTAAAAATTTTAGATTTACACTACAGCTCAGTGTACTATTTGCATGCCATGTGCTGAGGCTGCCCTCTAATGTACATATTTGATAATACATTTTATTTCTACTGATGTGTTTCCAAAGTCTTGAATAATAAGGGCGGCTTTTCAGAAGCTCAGACACATCCTTCTCATTGTTTCCTAGCATTAAAGACAGACCTTTTGTTAAAACATTGTGCTGCATTACGTTCATATATTTGTGTGTGTGTGTGTGTGTGTGTGTGTGTGTGTGTGTGTGTGTGTGTGTGTGTGTGTGTGTGTGTGTGTGTGTGTGTGTGTTCATGTACAGGGTACAGCAGGCAGTGAGGCATTTGCTACAGTGGAAATGTCCAACCTGGTCATCTACATCCAGCCTGTCAAGTTTAACAGCTTCGAGGCTTCCAAAAGTATGTACAACATACCTGAAGACATTGCATGCAAAATGAACATACTGAATACATTTTTAACAGTGATTTTGGAAGAAAATCACTGTGATCAACATATCACCATATCTGCCCGCAGAGATCAATCGCAGCTTCCAGATGTCATCCTTCGTAGAGACCAAAGCTTTGGAACAGCTGACCAAATGTCCTGTAGAGTTTGTGGAGTATCCTTCTCAGTTTTACCACACTACTGAATATAACTCACAATGTTTGAGTTTGAATCTAATTTGCGTTCATGTTTAACTTCTGTTCTTCGAGCTGTGTCTGCAGTGCACGTACTGCATTAGGGCCCATTATATTCCTTATAGTAGTCTGCTCTTCACCACTTCACTCATATGGCTAATTCTGTTCTGTAGTAATGAAGAGATGATAATCATATACATAGAACTGTGAGTCATTGTTAGTAATTCTAGTTTTAAAGTCATAATACAATAGTTGAAGAAGTAGTTGTAGTAACAGTACCTGTTGTACTTTCTAATGCAGGCCATGCAGCATTGTCTTTAACCAGCTATGTTCAGATACAACAAGCTGCAGCTGAGCAGGATTTACCCTAAAGGCACTCGAGTGGATTCATCCAACTACAATCCTCAGCTCTTCTGGAATGCCGGCTGTCAGCTGGTGGCTCTCAACTTCCAAACAATTGGTGAGCGAGGATAGTGAAAGACATTTCTATTACATCTTTTTACAACAGAAAAATACTTTGCACATCTGTACCTTGAGACAGGTGCGTCTGGGACGAGTAGGTCAAACGTTGCAGAAAAAACAACAACCTGCACACTGTTTTACTTGCAAAAATAAATGTAATAGCTGTAATAGTTTCGGCAAGTTAGACAGTGTGTGGGAGTTTCTTTGCAACTTTTTATTACATTTTATTACTTATTATTACTTAAGACTCGGGGGGACAGGGCCTTTTCTGTGGTTGGACCTAAACTCTGGAATGCCCTGCCTCTCCATGTCCGAACTGCCCCTACAGTTGAGTGTTTTAAGGCACGTCTAAAGACACACTTTTATTCTTTGGCTTTTAATTCTGTGTGAGTTATGTGGTCCACTGTGGTGTTTATTCTTTCTTTTATTCTTTCTATATTTTATATATTTCTTTTTTATGAATTGTTTGTATGTTCTGAGTCTTCTGTGCAGCACTTTGGAAACTTTGTTTGTAAAATGTGCTCTAGAAATAAAGTGGATTGGATTGGATTGGATTACATCTTTTTAAATTGTGTAAATGCTTTATTCCTTGCAGAATTTATGATTTAAAAACTTTTTTAATGCCTCATTATGTAAATAATAAAGTTTGCATTTTTAAAGTTGGTTTGTCAGTTTTACTTCAGTGTTGTTGACTCACCTTAATATTATTATTCTGTCCTCACTCCGCAGATTTGTCCATGCAGTTGAACCTGGGCATGTATGAGTACAACGGGAAATGTGGCTACAGACTCAAACCGGAGTTTATGAGGCGGCCGGACAAACACTTTGACCCTTTCACTGAGAGCACAGTGGATGGGATAGTAGCCAACACACTGTCTGTAAAGGTGTGTGTATTTTTGTGTTGGTCTTTTTGTGTCTGCAAAGCTCTGTCTGTCTCTCTCTGTGTGTGTTTGATCATCGTTTATGCTCTCTTGCTTTCTTTCCTTCTACGGTCATTCCAGATCATTTCCGGCCAGTTCCTGTCAGATAAGAAAGTAGGCACGTATGTGGAGATCGACATGTTCGGCTTACCGGTGGATACCAAGAGGAAAGCATTCAAGACCAAGACTTCTCAAGGCAACGCCATCAACCCTGTCTGGGAAGAGGAGGCTATTGTCTTCAAGAAGGTTCTATGTTCTCTTTCAAGCTTTCAATATACCTTTATACAGTGCAGAGAACACATTCACTGCCAAATATACACACAGACATTTGTAATTACTGAATGTTCTAAAGGCTGAAATCAAATTTGAGACTGTTTCGGAAATGTATCAAACTCTGTGGTGTCATTTTAACAATGAGTGTTTTTTATACACGTTCCTCAGGTTGTTCTGCCCACACTTGCTTCATTAAGGATAGCCGTGTTTGAAGAAGGAGGGAAGTTCATCGGCCACCGCATCATTCCTGTGTCAGCCATCCGTCCAGGTAACAAAGATTTGTCAAAACACAGCTCTTATTGTCCACCATCAATTTAAACATCAGTTTAATTTAACAATAAATTCCACTTTTGGAATAGAGTCTGAGAATAAAGGAAATACACTGAAGCAAAGTTATAGAAGCATTTAGCTCTTTAAAATAAATACACCCTCAGAAACCAGAGACAGTACCAGAACAATTAAATGTGACATGTTTGAATAAGCTGTGGTTGTTTCCTGAAGTGTCTTTTAATTATCTGGATGCTTTGCAGCACTTGCAGATGCAGGCTGAGCTCCTGAATTGTTGTTTCTGAACTGATAGACGCTCAATCTGACTCTGCAGGCTATCACTACATCAGCCTAAGGAATGAGAAGAACCAGTCCCTGACTTTGCCGGCTCTGTTTGTGTATGTAGAAGTAAAGGACTATGTCCCAGACACATTTGCAGGTAAGTCAGGTGAACATATTAAAACCAAAAGTCAAATGTTTTCGTCCAGAAAACACTGCAGGTCCAGAGTCATGTTCAAAAGTCTGCTTCATTTTCTTTCTGATACTCAGATGTCATTGAAGCCTTGTCCAATCCCATCCGCTATGTCAACCTGATGGAGCAGAGAGCCAATCAGCTGGCTGCTCTAACTCTGGAGGAGGGAGGAGAGGAGGAGGGTGACAAAGAGGTGTGTGTGTGTGTGTGTGTGTGTGTGTGTGTGTGTGTGTGTGTGTGTGTGTGTGTCGCATATGCTGGACATCCCACACGTGTGTGCTCATATTTGTTTGTGTTTATGTGTGGAAAGCTTTGTGCCACTGATCAGTCACTAATCACGATGAGTGGTCCTTCAGCCAGCTGGCCGCTCGCTTCATTGTTAGGATCTTATTGGTTTAGGAATTAAAAACAGATGGTAGGGAGAATGAGAAGATGCAGACAGAGTGAAGTTCCCTTTCTCCAGCAAAACCCTATTAAGATGCAATTTAGAAAGAAGCAGGTCTTTAATATCACCGCACTTTAAAACCCACAGCCTTCCACCAGCACCGTTGTAGTGAAAGGATGGATTATGAACCACAGCTTGTTTCCAGCACAGATCCCCAAAGATATTATCAGCAGACTTTTGTTTGGACCATTTTTCATACCCAGTCGCTCCATGATAAACTGCACTGCAGCCACAGCTGTGGCAGTATTGTTGCTGCATTTCATTAAACTTCCTTCAGCATCCACCTGCGGGCTCTGATTATAGGTTTCCTCTGAGGATAGGTCTGTCATTGTGACTCTGTGTACTTTCACCTATAGGCTATGCTTTAAGGTGTTGTGACATGTTTAGATTCTAGATGTCAAAAAGGAACACAATTTACAAATCCGTTTACTTGTCTGGCTGAAATGGCTGATAAGACGTACATGGTAACTCCAGCTCAACCTTTACTTTGGTTTGTGACACGTTTTCTGACCATGTTGAAAGTCTCATTCACAAAAAGGGGATATGGTTTGAGGTTGACAACCAAATCAATCAGTCAGTTAAAAAATGAATACCTATGACAATTCCTTAGACCTCATATCGATCCTATCAAGGTCTGTAATTGTAAGGTTATAGGTCTAACCCAGATTTAAGCATAGCGTCAATCTTAAACGGACTGTATTTAAAGGTACCCCGTGGAGATTTTGACCACTAAAAACATTTCTATGGAGCTCACAAACGAGGACGCACATGCATGCTTGTATGCTTGCGGGCGACGTGATACACTGTTGATTATTTCACGTCCTCATTTCAACTGATCGACAATTGGTGGTGATAATGTGCCAAGAAATGTAGCAATGTACCAACAAAGGCAAGGAAGAAGAAGCGTAAATAGCAAAAATGTGGATGTAAAAAATACACAAAATTATTCAAAAATGTGTCTCTGAAAATTTTCTATGTGGAAGAAAATGCATTCAACACATTTATTAGACCTTAAGGATATACAAAATATGATTTGGTGAGACACCAAACATAAACATAACTTTGTTTAGAAAAGAAAAGGTACCATATCTCTGTCCTAGGCACTAAGAATCTCCAAATTACTTTTACATTGAAAGCACAGCCTGACTAACTGCTAACTAACTGTTGTGATGTGATTCACTATACAACAGTTGGCAGCTACCTTTAACTTTAGTACAGGCTGCAGTTTGAACATAACCTAAATGCCAAGCAGCTCAGAGAGTTAAACAAGTCTTGGCTGCTTAAGAGAATGTGACCTTCTGCTTTTTTCCAAGTGACATAACTCAGTAAACTAATGGGCCATCAACATTACAACAACAGAAGGAGAGTGGTAACCTTGTAGGTGCTGCATTGAGGGTAAAGTAGCTGCAATCTTTGTTAATGTGGTGTCATTTTGAATTTACTTGACAGAGAGTACAAGTAGCCAAGGAATAATGTAGGTGCAATGCAACAGGGAGCAGACAAAGGGATGTTATCTAAGGAGGGATGTGAGAGGCAAGGTAGGACACAGGGTCATCTCAGGTTATAACAAGAGGGGACCGGAAAAAAAGGGTTGTTCCTTTGGGGCTTGTATTATTTGATTTGCCAGCTGATATGATTAGCCAGGAGGATGTCAAAGGAGTGCTGTTTCATGCTGTGACCATGGCAACAGTCACCAAACTGGTAGAGCATCAAAAGGGAGAGCACATTGTGTGGATACGAAGGTAGAGAGAGTGGGGAAAGAAAGAAGAAGAGCTGTCTAGTGTGACTAGAACAGAGATTATTTAAAATTGGTTTAACATTTCAGAGATAAGGGCATATAGACCGAGAGCCAGCGCAGCCTAGGGGAAATTAAGATCTGCTGAGCCACGGCACTGGAACAATGTTGAGAGTGGGTTACCAAAGCTATGTCTACAAACTATCCTGCAGGACACAGGTACAACAAGAGACTTCTGAAAACAGATACCACCACTCAAGGAGGTTTTTCTTCCAAAAAAAAAAAAAAAAAACTTGTATGACTGTGTATTTGGAGGCTTTGTGACACAGAAGAATTAGATATTCAGTGAACTTTATATTCAAGTTTAAAATAGCAATGATATCACCTGAAAGCAGCAAAGAAATGTGTGACAATTTATGCAATGTTTGATTGTGTGTGTTTCTGCACCACCACTTGTAAACACTGAGAAGGTGTATATACGTGCTGTTCGTTTTACCGTACTTCATATTTAAAATGCTCTACAGAGGAGTCAGTGGTTAGTGCTGTATTCACAGATGTGTTAACTGGATTGATCTAAATGTTGAATCTTCCATGCGATGGACAGGTGGAGGCAGGAAGTGATGCCCCCTCAGAATCTAAGGTGGACCAGAGGGTGACGTTGCCTGCAGAGAACGGACTGAGCCACACACCCATTATCGCCCCCAAACCCCCTTCACTGGTCGGACACCAGCCCCAGTCTGCAGGTACTCCATGAATAACCAGCCTTCAAATCCCATCATCCCATTTTCCCAATATCTTAAATGTCACCTGCGTTCTAAATGCACTGAAATTATAACATTATGTTGAAACATCATATTCACTTTGAGTAACACTTGCTTCAAATATATTGTTAAACATTAGAAATACACAATAATTGTTCTATAAGAAAATGTGCAGATTCTTCGATGAGATAATACATTTGATTTAATTTTAGTTTGCTTTAGTAAATACCCTTACATTTTGAACCTTTTTATGAAATGTTGCAATTAATCTTCTGTTGTTAATCATGATAATACATTCATAATTTATCTGTCAATGTCTCTTATGGACAAGATTTTGAGGATTACGGGTTACAGATAATAGCCACAACTGAAAAGAGAAAAAAGATTATCATGACATTATATTAATATAATAACAGAAAATGTGTGCTTCTCTGTATGTTAATTAGATGTTTGGGGGGGGTGGAGGAGATAAACAAGGTTCTATTGTTCATAAAGAAGTTACTTGGCGCCCAGACAATATTCATAATCTATATTAAAAGAACATGAAAATATAATTTCTCTGTTGTAATAACAAAAATCAGAACCATTTCAGAAAAGATCTGAGATATTTTGTCACGTAGCTATGCAACCAAGTGGCAACTCAACATGTGAACTTGTTTTTGGTAACCAGGCTTATTGAAACCATCAGTGAAGACTGAAGACATCATTCAAAGTGTCCTCACTGGTAAGGTTTTGTTTTTAAACATCATCCTGATGCACACCCTTATGTGGTTATTATTCAGACTCAGACTGACTGGTTTTGGTGGTCACGTACATGATACATGAGTTTGGGCATAATCCTGTCAAGAATATTGAGTAAATTGATTAAGTTTGCAGGATAAAGACTTACCAGAAATACAACATATAATGTTTTTTCATGAAAAGATTTTTGAAGTTCATGAAATTCACACTTAACCATATGCTGTCATGTAAAGTACGAGTCATATGTGTTGTAAATGCAGTGCTTATGACTTTATGTCTCTAGATATAATGGGATTATTCTGTTGGTATATTCATCACTGCAATGCAACTTCTAAAAGTGCTGATAATTTTAGCTACAAAGCAGTTGCTGAAATCAGCTGTAACATCATGGTGCTTATGTACTGTATGTCCACACTATTTGAATATTGTACAAACTGATTTGCATTCACAGTTAAATAATAATAATTACCTTTATGTATAGAGCATTTGAAATCCACATTGCAAAGTGCTTCACAGAACAAATTAAACTTGGCTTCACAAAATGTATTGTACAGTCTGTCACCCTGTCTCTTGCTCACTTTTGTCCCATCATTCTTTTGGTCCTCCGTCCCCTGCCTTTAGAATTAGAGGCTCAGACGGTGGAGGAGTTGAAGCAACAGAAGGGCTTTGTCCGAGAGCAGAGGAAGCAGTACAAGGAGATGAAGGAGCTGGTTCGGAAACACCACCGCAAGACCAGCGAGCTGATCAAGGAGCACACTGCGCGTGTGTCCGAGCTACAGAGCCAGCATCAGCGCCGGCGCTCTGCCCTGCAGAAGAGCCGCAAACGAGACGGTAAGAAAAGGTAGGTAGCCTCCTCCTCTTCTCCTCTTCAAACTGCCCTACTATTGGTTTCCCTCTTCACCTCTTTCATTTGAGGTCTTTGACTTTTGCTCTATCTGTCTTTACAAAAAGGAAATCCACCAAATAAACGAGCCAAAGTAAGAGAAGAGAAGGTTTTGGCAGTCTCTGTCTTAGTTGAAAGTCATTCTGGGAAATAATGTAAATTAATATCAAGTTCAGGGAAAGTGGGAATGCCATAAATAAATTAATTACAACAATACAATCTTCTTGATAACATAGTATGTAAAATGGTGTATGGATTTTGCCTCCCTCCTTTCCTTATTCATTCCTTTCTTTCTGTCTTCCATCTACAGAAATACACAGTACATCATGCACTTGTAAATACATATTTAAAATTCACTGTTGCATATTGTATTGCTCCAAAATAAACCGTACAGAGCAGACATTGCATTCTTCCGAAAGAAAAAGAGGCTGAGCTATGTGTATAATAAGAATAAGGGGATAAAGCTTCCTCCAAGCCTCAGGGAGTCGTTCAGGGCCCTCAGGAGTCCATCACACAGCAACGATTACAGTCCTCTCAGCCAGTGTGGACCACAGAGCGTAGACAGATAACACATTTCAACCAAATTACTTCAAGGTAGAAGATAAGTGCTCCTCCTAGTGTTTGAAATAGCATCAATGTTCATAGCACCATTCCCTAAAAACGTTTTATTTGATGACCAGTAGCCATGATGAGGGCATCCATGTGCATATCTGTGTTACAGGTTTTCTTAATAGTAGAAGTTTTATTGTTTATAAAGATACATATAATATACTTTCCTTTACAATGTCCAGTTATAGAATGAGTAGGGACCACTAAACTGAAAAAAGTAAGTATCTTAATTTGCAAATGTTCTGATTGTGTGTGTGTATGTGTGTGTGTGTGTGTGTGTGTGTGTGTGTGTGTGTGTGTGTGTGTGTGTGTGTGTGTGTGTGTGTGTGTGTGTGTGTGTGTGTCCAGTCGGTCCGAACACTCTCTGTCAAGCCTGGACCAGGAGCTGTGTGAGCTGGATCAGGAGTGCAGCCAGAGGCTTGCAGAGCTGAAGGAGGAGCAGCAGCAGCAGCTCCTCACACTTCGCCAGGAGCAGTACTACAGCGAAAAGTACCAGAAACGAGAACACATCAAGCAGGTAGTAAATACTAACTAATATTAGTTAAGTAAATACTAAGCAAAAGGGCTGCAATAAATATGTCTCATACTGTCTGTTTTCACTTCACTTTCAAGAGATGTATATATCTACACCTTTCTTGTCAATGTCTGATTTCTAGTGTCCTCCTTTACTAGCGCTACTGACAATATGGAGTATGGGCAAAAAATTCAAACTCCATTTGCATGCACATGCAAGGCTCTAATTCTTTAGGGCCTTTAAAATGCTTTTGCAATTTGTAGTGAAATGGCTAAATAACTGGAAAATCTGAAAGAATAGACATTAAAGGTGCTCTAAGCGATGTTGGGTGACGTTACTTCTTGTTGACGTTCAAAGTATTTTCAAACAAAATGAAGACTAGCTCGTACTAGCTGTACCTCTGTTAGCTGCCTATTTATGGCTAACATATGTATAGCTTGTTGAGTGACTATTATTCACTTTCCCAGAGTTTATAATACCAGTTAGGGTAGTCAGTGTTTCCATATAAACAGCACATATAAACATACATATATAAACAAGTGCATAGTGTATGTAGCAGTAGGATAAATAGGCACGTGTAAGCCACACACATGCAGGAGCTTGCCCAGACTTGTGTTGTAGTGGATATAATGCTGAATGAATATATACAGCCATCATTCTGCTGCCTGTGCACATGTTCTGTTGTATGGTTTGGAAAAATGAATGTCTTCTGCTCCAGTACACCTGCACAGTGAGCACAGCTGAGGTGTCACAAAGGTTTATTCAAGCAAAAGACAACAAGCATGAAGGAGATTGTGTTGTTTCCATGATCTGAATTTTGTTTAATTAGGACATCTCAACGAATGTGGCTTCAATTAAAGGGACAGTTCACCCCCAAATCAAAAATACATATTATATTACATATCTTACTTGTAGTGTTATTTAAAGATGTCCTGCCATACAAAACCGTTTTTCCTTGTATTTTTTTGAAATATGTTAGGTCCATATGTGTTTGTGTTATGTTGTGAATATGAAAATGAACTGCTACATCCTTTGCCAGCTCTTGCCACTGAAAAGAAATAAGCAGAGAAATCAGTCTGACATCATATTGCCTGAGCTCATTACTATTCATTAGCTCACCCAGTTGGGCTGGGTAAAGGATTCTGACAGCCAGGCTATCATTGGCTAGCTGTTAGCAAATCAGATTCAAACAGATTAGCTTGTTGAATATTAATGAGAACTGGCAGAAATCAAGCTGAGTCTTGCTGTAGGCTTTCTATACCACGCTAGAATGGCTTGAAACAAGGTAACCAAGGCATTTTTTCCACAAAAATTTGTACAGAGTCCATGGTAGAACTTTAGACATTACCACAAAGTAATGAAATACATGTGGCAGGGCACCTTTAACAGTCTAGATTGTTTTGGAGTGAGTTGCCCAGTGTTGGAGATATCCGCCTTAGAGATGTCTGCCTTCTCTCCAATATAATGGAACTAGATGACACTCGGCTTGTGGTGCTTGACTTTAATACTGCAGCTCCACCGCCCGATCGCTCTGGCTCCAAAATTATCCGGGATATTTGGGCTTCACTTTTGTACAGTGGGAGGAAGTGAAGGCGTGTTGTCCATCTTTATATAAAGTCTATGGTTGGACCAAGAGGGAGTTCTGAGCGGCGTCATACATTTTCCGGGTGTAGTTCGTTGTCAAGAAAATAGTTCCTACATGAAACTATTCCGAACCAGGTCTGTGGATTATCTTGAGCAACTGGGTCATGATTTCTGAAAGTAGACATTCCTGTTGATTTTTTGGCGCTTTGAGCACTCGAAGCCAAGTGCCATCTAGTTCCATTATATTGGCGAGAAGGCAGACATCTCTACAGACGATGTCTCCAACACTGGGCAACTCACACCAAATCACAATAGACTGATAAATAGCACTACAGGTATGAGGAAAAAATATATATTTTTGATTTGGCGTGAACTGTCCCTTTAAAGTGAAATATTGACTACAATCCTCAATAATTAAAAGCAGATTTTTCCCATCATACTCTCTTTACCCTATTTTTGTGTCAGATTATGACTGTCTTTGTTTCTCTCTCTAGCTGGTTGAGAAGCTGACCACTATAGCAGAGGAGTGCCAGAGCGCTCAGATCAAAAAACTCAGAGACATCTGTGAGAAGTAAGACTGTGTTCAGTATACAGCATACACACACATATTTACACAAACACAAAAGGATCCTACATTCTCATTCTTTTTGTATCTTCTTTCTCCATCTTGCCATCTACAGAGAAAAGAAGGATATCAAGAAGAAAATGGACAAGAAAAGGCAAGAGAAGATCAGTGAAGCCAAATCTAAAGACAAGAATGTGACAGAGGAGTAAGTATCTGTATTGAACATTATTAACAGTAAACAGTCCTTGTAGGTTGTTATATTTATATTACCACTAGATGTCACTAAACACTAGAGATTGAGCTCTGGTGGGGCTGGTTGCTTGGTTTGACTGTTGATAAAAATTCTGCCCACAGAGAGAAGCTGGAGATCAACAGATCGTTTGTCAACGAGGTGGTGCAGTACATTAAACGGGTAAGAGAGGACATGGCTGTGGTTGGATAGAGAATGTATAATGCATAACATCAGCAAATAATATGCCTATAATGCCATACTACGGTTGAAGTCATTTGATTTAATTCATCCATCCATCCATCTTCGTCCGCTTATTCGGGGTCGGGTCGCGGGGGCAGCAGCTCCAGCAGGGGACCCCAAACTTCCCTTTCCCGAGCCACATTAACCAGCTCCGACTGGGGGGATCCCGAGGCGTTCCCAGGCCAGGTTGGAGATATAATCCCTCCACCTAGTCCTGGGTCTTCCCCAAGGCCTCCTCCCAGCTGGACGTGCCTAGAACACCTCCCTAGGGAGGTGCCCAGGGGGCATCCTTACCAGATGCCCCAACCACCTCAACTGGCTCCTTTAATTCAAAACTTTCAAATTTAAATTTGTATTGACACCTATGATACACACCATTACCTACACAAAACATTTGTGGGTGGCGCAGTAATACTATTGATGACATACAAAGACCTTATAGTATCTCTGTGTGTGTGTGTGTGTGTGTGTGTGTGTGTGTGTGTGTGTGTGTGTGTGTGTGTGTGTGTGTGTGTGTGTGTGTGTAGTTGGAAGACGCACAGAGTAAAAGACAGGAGAGACTACTGGAGAAGCAGAAGGATATCCGCCAACAAATCTTGGATGAAAGGCCAAAGGTAAGACATTTTATTGAAAAGATGTTAAATGGAAACTCAAATTTGAAATAACTCTTGATTTGTGACGTGTTTGTTGAAACTGTACACTCTGATATTTTTCATTATTTACATCACATTCTCACCATAGCGCGTTTTTTAAGTTACTGGCCTGTTGCATGGCAGGATCCACTGTCAGGGTATCCAGGGTGCACGGCTCAGCATGTCTTTCAATCCTTGCATGTGCAAAACAAAAAAGACATGTTCCAAGTATTAACTGGTGAGGCTAGAAATGGCAATCCAGCAACAGACATTTCAAACATTTTAAATGTTTAAATATCTTAAGACTTTTTTGGTTGGTTGGTCTGGCCTTGCAGAATAATAAAAAATTTTTTTTACACAGATCTTGGGTCAGTATTTTGCCCTTTAGAAAATTAATGGACAACATAGATGTTTCATATGCTGTGACTAGAGACATAATTTTGGTTAAATGTGACTAAATTGTCCTTGAACCAAACTATATACTGTATCTGTAACTGAACACTGGCTGTTCATTTACACCACTGGGGGGCGACCTGGCCCAGGTTTAGTGAGATATGGCACTGGTACTTCTGAGCAAAATTGTAAGATGACCTCCAAATATTTTTGAATGTTTTTCCACTTAAATATCTAGCTTAGCTGATATCAGAATATATGTGTTTAAATACCAATACTTGATGTACTTTATGTGGTTGCATACACTATAGAAACAGTATGTTAAAGGGTTGTTTGGCTGTATATCAGTGAAAACTGCTTAGTTGCCTTGAAACATAGAGCTCCCTTGCTGTGGGGAGTCCTTGGCTGTCATTATTAATGGGATACTGGAGGATGTAATACCATCATGACACTGCTGTATGCTACATACACGGCTCATTGTGTAGTGGATGTTTTAGCATGAGTGCTTTTCCTATGTGAGTTGCGCACTTCCCAACGTTGTCATTTTGACTATCATTGTAGGACGATTGTGCAGCTGAAGAGCATGGTAAGACCATCGTTGCATCCCAGTGTTCAGCATTAATATAGCATCAGTGTGGCAGTATTAATATGCAAGCTTTTATACACCTGGGCCACTGACTGGCATCAAGTGACTGCGCATTGCACCTCTGTAATGGCTGAGACCTGCCAAGCATTACTACAATGCAGACCACTGTATGAATTATTGCAAATATGTTTATTTTTCTGCAAGAACGAAACATACAGTGTGGCTGTATTGCTGTAAATTTAGGTGTAATCTGCACAGCATGGCAGCATAACAATATAACAGGGACAGCAGATTGGCCTGTGTATAGTGAGATCACACCCCAGTCGGAGTGCTCATATTTGATCCCACGTGTCGATGTGTCCTTGAGGAAGATCCTAGATACCAACCAGAGGGAAAGAACTTCACCATTTTGAGTTACCAATAAGGTATATCACATCAACTTAACACTTATGTTCTATTAAAAGCAGAAATGTCATCTGTAACATGCAATGTTGCACAAGGATCTCTGGACCCTATAGTCGTCTCAATTGTAAGATGTTTGTAAAATGAAACCATTATGGACATGTAGTTTGTCATGATCATAACACTAATATTATAATGTGGTACTAGTGCATCCACTAGACACAAAGGTAGTAACAGACATTTTCTCTTGAACTCTCAAAATGATTTTGACAAGATTTTTAATCTAATGCAGTACAAAGCATATTGCAGCACACTGCCAGGGTAATGAAAATTACCTCTGCCTGCCAAGGAGACACTTCGATGTGATCCTCCAGTCACGTTTTTACACTTGTTGTCAAAAGAAGAGCATAGTGTACATTTACCACAAATGTGGTAGTGTGTTTTTCTTTAAAGATGCATAAATCAAAAGAGTTCTGTTGGAGACAACCCCATAACCACCCACTCTCAAAGTGACAGCTCCTTGTTTCTTTGAAACCACTTAGAGTTGAGTGTGGGAGGTACAGTATAGACATCTAGCCCGACACCTCACATGCAGTAGATCATTCACATTCAGCAGTATGAAGAGAAATTAAGTAGTCAGACTAAAATGCTGACCAGAGGCTGTTAAATACAGGATGGGATGGTCGAGTCAAAGATGATTGTATTTTTCTTGTTAACTGCCTGCTTGTTCTGTAAATCACTCGAGTTATTGAACTGTGCTCCTTTTAATGTGGTCCTGTGGTGACATTTATCATCTTTTCATGGTTGCTAAAGCTTTCTTGTCAATAACACCAGAATTAAAATGATTTCAAAGTCATATGAGCTGTATGAAAGAGGATCATCATGGTCTAATCAGTGTGGAATTAAGCAGATTTTTCCAGATGACAGAAAGAGACGCTGCTGTTTTATTTTAGTGATCACTTCAGAGTTCCGGTCGGATTTCATTCTGTTAGCAACCGTCGTTTCCCTCAAAATTGTTTCTGATTACCCATTACCTAACCCGCTGTCTCAACCCATCCCCTCAATCGACATCCGGACATTGGCAAATTTAATTCCCCTGAGGAAAGGCTATTATATAGTAATCAACCATCTCTGCAATATCTGTTCTCATGCGACGTCAGTCATCCATATGCAAAATGATGTCAGAAGACATGACGCCAGAGACAGCTAGCAGAGAATGCCCAGAGTTATGTTTGTTAACGATATTCAGCATGCTACATACAATGCTGGAATAGCAAACAAGGACACATTTGGGATTATGGGTATTAATGTGAAATCCTGAGACAAAACAATGTAAAGCAACTTGACATTGTTTATAGCCTGCTGTCTTCAAAAACCTTTTAGGAAAGAAGGCAACCAAGCTGTAATCACTGAGACCCCTCCGGGTGTCGGTTGTTGTCAACAGTTTTCATACTGTAAAATACAGAGACTATGACTTTCTCTGCCAGCCTCTTTCATAGTTTTTTCATTGTACCAGTTTTTTGCGTCCCTGATTTCACGTTTCACTTTAAACATGTCGGGTACTCTTTCCAGAATGGTCTTTTTCTTAAAGGCACCTGAAAACACTTGGCTTACTATTTGACTGAAAATTTAAAGATTTACCTAAAATATCTATTCACGTTACAATGTGTATCTAACTTAGCTACCAACACTGTTTATTTCATCAATATCAATACCAATATTATTCTATCGTCAATACCATAGGCAGACTGGCAATCTGGCAATCTGGCAGTTCTGGCGAATGCCAGAAGATCCGGTGCACTCTTGGGCCGTTTGGGGCTGCTGGAAAAAAGAAAAGAAAAAATTTGGCAACACTGGCGTTTCACGCTGGTTTAACAAAAATATGTAAGACTGTACGGCTGCAGCCTGGAGCCTCCTGTCTGGTGCCGTCAGGCTTCTACTTTCAAAATAAAAGCTTGCGTCTGGTTCGCTATGTCTTCGCACTTTGGTGTTTTGGGTGTTTAAGTATGTAATAATATGTTTTAAATATGCAAGCATTTCCATTTTATTCTAAGATAGTTTATTTGAAGGTTTTATGAATTGCTCCAGTGTGTGTATTATTTCATTATGAAAGCTTGTAAGTGCGCCTCATACTGCTGGTGCCATAATCTCACGTGAGCCTGATTTTTGCATGATTATAAAGCAAATTGGGCCGGTAAGGGACGGAATTGCCAGGGCCAAATTTTTGTCTCAGTCTGCCCCTGGTCAGTATCATAGACTGTATAAAAGAAGGGAACATCACCCATTGGTGATACCATCTAACGTCAGTGCTAGCTGGCTAGTTCGGTCAGCAAGGTGCATCAATTGGGTTGCAAATTTTGTGTTGAAAATAGCAATTGAGGCCATAAACTCATTATGAAAATGTTTACTGAGCTAATAAATCAAGTAGGATAATTTCCCCATAGACTACTACAATCAGACTGCTTTTTGCAACCATTGCAGTCGTCCCCTGCTGGGAATTAGAAAGAATCCAGGTTTAAGGGTTTGCCGCATTGGCTTCACTTTTCAATCCCGGAAGTTGCCACTTGGTCAATGCAATATGACTCTGGTAACATGTCCCAGTCAGTTCTGTCAATATAGCCTTAGAGAGTCAGCTGTACATAACATGAGCCCAGTTCTTTACATTCATGCTTTGGACAGCACCCCACTCCCCCAGCAGCACGTACATGTTGGTTACATACAGCAGAGTTAAGTCTATATTTTCCAGCTCTGCCTGATAGCATTTGGAAATGTCCTTGAGCAAAACACTCAACCCATGAGCAGGCCATTGGCCTTGCAGCTCTCATACTATCTATTTGTGAGTGAAATGAATATGAACCATTGTAAAGCACTTGGCTCTCGTAATTAATGCTCTTTGTGAATGCAGTCCATTCACCATGGTTAAAACGCCCCAAAATTATATTTGAGGCAAAGCGTTGTTGAATCAGCTCACAGGAAAACCCTTTATTAGTCATTTAGTCCATGGATGAATGTAAACAACAACAGACACACAAACATAGAAACCATTATGGACTGAAAGACAGGATGTAGATAGCTCCAATGGGGCTAATGGACGAGGGCACAAACAACCAGGGCAAGGCTTGTTGTGTGTCCCTACGTTTGGTGTGTGTGCGTTAGTCTTCGTGAATCAGAGAGAGGAAGATACAACATACTTTCTCTCTCATACAGTTCTGACCCAGTTTCTCCATTGGGTTCAGCGCAGCCACTAATGGACAGCTATAACTATCCCTGGTGGAGACCCTGCTGAACAGCTCACTACAATGATAGTTGTGTGTATGTGTGTGTACACACATGCATGTGATATACCTAAACCTAAAACCTAGCTACAGCATCTCTGCAATGCAAGTAGGCATCTCTGCATTATTAAGAACCTCCTAATTTTGTGAGTCAGATTCTGAAGTCCTAACTTTACCGTCCTTTAAGAGGCTGTAGCGGGTTCCGTTTCACAGCTAAAGTAATTATATAGGTTCATATGAAACTAGACGACCTAAGGAATCCAGTGTCAACCATGTCATGCTAGCTTGTTGGGACGGGGGCAAATAATGCTCTAAATTAGGCAACATTTTCACAGGAAAAACTGGCATTGCCCTTTTCAAAAAGGTCATGTGACCTCTCACCTCAAGATATCTGAATGAATATAGGTTCTATGGGTAACCATAAGTCTTCCCTTTACAGACATGCCCATGCAGTTTGAGGTAAAAACAATACAGTTTTTCTAATACAGTATACATGTTATTTTCACCTATTCTAAAATGGTGTATTTGAATATTATAAATTGGAATTGGAATAAATTGGGTATGACTGGAAAGGTGAGACAAATTGTAAATATGTGGGATGATGTTAGTCCCTAAAGTAGCCATTTCATTGTAGTGAGACCATTTTTTTTTTTTTTCAAATGCTGTACAGATTTGTAGGCATTCTATTATCAAATGGCTTGAAGAATGGTGCAAATAGCTTATGTAAATGTAAAAAAAATGTACCTGGGGGAGCATGCCCCCCGGACCCCCCTAGGTTCACGCTTGATTCCTAGCTTGTGATAGTTTGAGAATCAAGAACTTAGTAATTGATTGAGAATGGAAAGTTAGAGAAAGAGACATGGCAAGGTTTGTTCGTCATTACCAGCATGTGCACTCAGTTGTGACTGTCCTGCTAATGATCCAATCAAAACGCCACCCAAGAGTCAGCGGTGCCCAGCACGATGACAGATGCTGTTCCCGCACACCTCCAGACCCTATATTCTGACATGTTGCTTCTTTTCATCTTCTGTTACTTGCGGCCACATGGTCCAGTTCACATTGGCATATGTCCACCTTAAATTGGTCACACCTCATGTTGATTGTGATTATCTTTTTATCAATTGTCAAGGCAAGTCATTTAGCTCATTCACTCAGCTTGATTCAAAGAAGAGCAGTTTGAAACATTTTCTTAACATAACCATGTATTACATCAAATTGGACTTTTCAGGAGTTAATATGGTATGACTTTAAGCTTTGTACTTCCAGGCTTTTTTTTTCCACCATCACAAATGTGGTCAGATCCCATTTTCTTTTAACCAAAAAGGAGAAATAAGACCGACATCTCCGTCTTATCCTCCAGACTAAAGGCTTACCAGGCCACCTTTTTTTGGCTGTAAAAGAGAACTAATGATGAGGCCATATGTTTCACGTTGTTTTCAACAGTGTGCGTTAGTGTATGTGTGTGTGTAGTGTGAATACATGTTATTACGTGGGAGACATGCTAATTATTTTTTACTTGAATGAAAAGGAAAAAAATCTAATGGTGTCTCCCCACTGTGCAAGCCTTGAACCAACACAGAACCACACATACATGCACACACACACTCGTTAGTTCGACAAGCAGGAGTCTGTGCAGTCGTCATGGAAACTCGGGTCCCCCCCACTTTCCTACTGCTCATATCCTCTTCTATCCTACATGACTCTTTGCAATCTGTTAATTTGGATCTGAGTGCTCATGACGCAATCCCAGGGATGGTTACTGGAGTTGGATGAAAGCAGCAGGAGAAGGAGGGAGGAATACAGAGAGGGTGAGCAAACAGGTTGGAGGAGACATGGAGGACTGGACGAAGAGAGGACGAAGAGAGCCAGTATGTGGCCAGCCTCTTTCTCCCTCTGTTGCTTTCTATGTCTCACCCTCTCACTGGGTGATGTAGGGGTGGCCACTATGTTCCCTCATCACTTTGATCTGCATCATCTCTGCCTAGCATCAATAATGCCCCCCCCCCCACACACACACACACACACACACACACACACACACACACACACACACGATACCCACAGGGAGCACTGAGTGCAAACCAAAAGTAAAATCCATTGTGTGTGTGCGCTTACATGTTGCACGCTTGGTTACTCTTCAGCTCTATTATGCTAGCTGCTATTTTAGATCTGTGCATGAGTGTTCATTATGTATGGCCCCATGTGCTAATGAAGCTCTCCAGGGTTATGCTCTGTCTAAGGAACATTCCCCACTGAACTCCTGCTGGAAACTGTCCTCTATGGTTTGGAGGTTTCTGGCTTCAGCACAAGTCACCTTTTACAAGCGGTGGGAATAGCAGTTGCAACTGATTATGTGAGGGAGGGGAGTGTTACACACAAAAGTTTCAAAGTGCAGTATGGTAGCTGGTGCATTTTGGGCTACATACTATACATACTACACAAAAGTTTCATTACATGAGAAAAGTCAACTAGTATGTAGTGTTTTACCAAAACTACAAATTATTACTGAACATTATTTTGTGAAAGACTAGTAGAAAAAATTAGGCATATATAAATAAGAAGATTTTTGAGCCTCTACTAGTGTTAAAACTAAGTGGTGGATGATTTTTCAAGAAATTAGCTGGACTGCTCGACAGCAGTAGGAGTTCTTTTTCAGATGCTGCAACAAAAGAAAAGTCAGAGAAAATAAATTCCGATGTGTTTACCGTCTTCAATGAAATGAAAGATAAGAACTCAATAAAAACAGTTAACCTCCTCCTTATGACAGCAAGCAGCAGGGTTTGAAGCAGCACTAATCAATACTTATGTATTAACAATTCCCATCAGCTCTTTCTGTGGCCTGGACTGTTTTGGTTTACTATCACTGCTCTCATCAACCTTGTTTCCAGCAGCAAAATAACTCCAGATAAATCCATTGTATGCTACCTGCCCAGCACCAAACAGCAGACATGCAAAGTCAGTAACCAGCGGGTGAACATAGTGGAGCATTTAGCAGCTAAAGTTGGTGGAAACCAAAAATAGCTGAAAGGAGAGTGTATTAGACTTAAATACATCAAGTTGCCAGAAACACATCTCCAAATGAATGCTAATGTTGCTCTATGTCAGCTCGATTAGTCAATAGTTTGCTGTTTACCATACAGTATAAACTTTATAAGGTGATAATATGTCAGTTTTTTGTTTGCAGCTTGTTCCACTGCCCACAGGTGTCCAAAGAATCAGTGAATACAGGTTTTTAACGAAAATGATAAAACTGACTCTAAAAGCAACCAAGCACTCCTGTTTGTCCACTGTAATTATATGAAGTTATCATATTTCATTTCACAATGCTAAACAAAAGTTCAAATGCAACATGTAGCATCTTCTGACTTAAAAATACCAAGACACCACCAAGCACATTTCACAGCTAGCCTTCTCTTTTGAAACCAATCCTTTTAGGGGAAACACTCATTACGGTACATGCATGGTGGAGGTATGCAGGAGTATAATTTTAAATTCCTGGAACTGAAGAGAGGATTCTTAAGAAAAACTCCTGCAACGCCACAGATGACTTATTTGAGAGGAGTTGGGAAAGGGCACTGACACACACACACACACACACACACACACACACACACACACACACAGACACACACACACAGGAAGAGAGATACATAATACAGAAATGTAGCATGCTGACTATTCTGCCTAAGTCTCTCTCACTTTCTTTACCTGTGTCGTTCTTTTTCATTTTCATAGTCCCATACAGTGGAAATAATGTAAATGAAGGTATGGTGTTTCCTTTCCTTGCTGCACTCTTTCACACACACACACAAACAACTTGCATGCATTACATGGCAAAGTCCTTTTTCTTCAAAAAGCCTATTGCTGACAAGGTGGCGACCCTGTCTCCTCTCTTGGACATGGGATCTTGGGTTTAGCCTAATTGGGCTGTGTTTCAATATGCAATATATCTCAAGGTCAGCAATAGCAGTAGGAATTCATATTTTCCTCAGACCTCCTTATTATGAATGTATGACGAGGCACAGTTAACATAGCTACACACTGAAGCTATGCGGTGAGTTGCCAGTTGAAGGGTTTTTTGTGGTGCTGCAGCAGGCGTTATGTCACGGCTCAAAGCAAAGAATTAATTTGGCTCTTCGGAGGCCTTCTCTGCTTCCCTTGATAGCTTCTCAAAACGAGGACAGCTGGTGAAGAAGGTCACTGAATGCTGTATTTTAAGAAAGGCAGAAGTGTGTGTGTGTGTGTGTGTGTGTGTGTGTGTGTGTGTGTGTGTGTGTGTGTGTGTGTGTGTGTATGTGTGTGTCTGTGCGTGTGCGTGTGCATGTGTGTGTGGGGGGTCTGTTGACGGATGACAGGTCTTCAGAGATGAGGGACAGATTTGAAAGCTGGCCGGATAACTGCTGCTGGTTGGTGTCCAAACAGGAACTGGACCACTCACACACGCACACACACACACACACACACACACACACACACTCTATGCATGCAACACACATAGCAAAAGCACACACAGAAGCAAATGTACAAGTTCTTTGTTGTTGTCGTGGGTGTTGCTCAGTTTCAAAACGACTATTGTTTCCAAATAGTTGATGCTTTTGATTTCCAAAATCAGAATTCAATCTATTTGAGCATGACAAAAACGAACCTAAAACTTAGCTCCACAAGGTCCAGGAAGCCTGAGGACTCACTGATGCCTTCACTGTATTTCCTGAATCTCTTCACTGCCAAACTGATAAGATGTCAGATGGAAGTTGGTAATCATAAAGCTATAGATTGGGAGGAACTCTCAAAAAATTGCAGCTCTAGCTGTCTGTTCTCTAACCCACACATCTTTCTATCAATTCTTGAGATTTTTTTTAAAAATTAAACACATACATGCACGCAGACAGACACATGCTCATTTCTTTTTTGAGAACTGCCTGGTGCCCCTCAGACTGCTCTACCCCCACCCCCCCCCACCCCTGCTTCCACCTCCTTCACATGTGCCAGGGTGTCATCAGATGGGAGAAAGATGACAGTTTTAATCAGAGGGTGTTTTTTGCCTCAGCAGGCAGGGTAAAGACGAGCTGCACTTGTACATACACACATAATTCACGCGCACACGGTGTGCAGACTGTCCCACCCCTAAGTAGGTCATGCGCAGTGCAGAGCAGGGAGAGAGAGACGAGCTGTGGTGCATCTTTAGCCATCTGGTTGTGATGTGCTCAATGTCCGCTCTGTCAGACCCACAGAGAGAGTGAGAGAGAGAGAGAGAGAGAGAGAGAGAGAGACATGTTTCAGGGAAGGTGACCTTAAGATGCTGTGCTTGGTGGGGGCTTTAGCAGGCTCTGCTGTTCCACTCAAAACATTAGAAAGCCACAAGTCAAGAGCTCCTTCATTACACAGGAAGACAGACAGCATCAACTGCAGTAGCTATTGTTGTTATCTGGCTGTCTGCACTTTCACATTTCACATTTTCACTTGTCAGTGCACACGCTATCATTTTGAGAATATGGTTTTATACTGAAAATTGTAATACACAGACAAGTAACAGTGGTATATACAGATTACAAAATGGAAAAGGATCTGTATGTGAATTGCGATGGAGATATACAATGTACAAGGTGAAAATGCTTTGATAAAATTAGATAACCCCAAGTTAAGACAACTTGGCAACAGACTGTGGAACTGAAGTATTAAACTACTGAATACCAGACCAGACTTTTTCCAACATAATTCCCTGAGCCTTCAACAGGCTATGACAGAGCACAGCAGTAAACTTCACTTTTCTTTTAGCAATTTTTACCCTTTGAGCTGTAGTCTCTATCTAGATCTGTACATTAATTGTTTTTTGTTGTTTGTTTTCTTTTTCAACCATTTTTAGATTTACCAAAATATGCCAAACTGCTTAATTCAACAGTATTAAATACAGAGCTTTGTCTAAGTAAATTAAGTCTTAAGGAGAAAATAATAATAATCCTGATTTGAGTCAGGAAGTATCTGATCAAATAAACCGATTTTCAACGTTCAATGGCAAATTGTGATACTTGACAGTTTATCGATACTCAATACTATGGACATATTTCAGTCGGTACTCAAAAGCTGTGGTTTGATACCCAGCCCATACTCATGTATACATACCTAATCATAATCCACAGGATATAACATCAATCTAATTTACAGTATAGCAATGCATCAAAGTGCTGTCAAGGCAAGTACATTGTAACAACCAGGTTCTCTCGTTTTGCTATGTAGCACTCTTGAATGAAATTGATCTTCCGTCTCATAAACTGAAGTGGGGGGACCAGGATGGCGGTCCTTGACCTTTATTCTATATCCTCTCCTCTTTTCTTGAACGATTCAGGGCTTCAGCTGTGAATTTCATGGCCGCTGTATTGATTGGAGATTGCTAGATGGAGAGGAGTTCATCTAAGACAATTAAGCTTTTTGTTTAGTAGCTTTCTCTGTCTGAAGTTTGTGTAGGGGTGCGTATATGTCTCAAAGCTTTTGCAGATTTACAGCAGCAGTATTTCAGACCTTGGCTTTTCGTCCGAGTGAGTCCATGATGCGTTTTCTACTAAGATTATTATTTGTTTACTTTTGATGTAAACAACTTCAGGTGTCTGAGGTGGGCCCTTAGTTGATTAACAGAGGCTTCTCTGATAAAATATGGATCCCAGACAAATCCTCTCAGATTTCGCAGGTATTTTCGATCTCTCATAACGCTGACGTGACTGTATTGAGCTGCGAGAAGCTGACACCATTCATCTTACCGGCTTTTCTTTTAATTACTACCCTCCCGTGGGAGCCAGCCGGGTAGTTAAACAGAGAAATCAGCATTACAGCAATTATTGGCTCACAATGAAATGAATACAATCTTGTCATCTGTAATCATTGGGGGCGTCTATGCCTGGGAGAAAACAGCTTCTCATTTCTATTTCTCAGTCAGGGGAGGGGAGTGTATATACATAGATACAGGGGGATCCTGGTCTACCTCAGCCGACCAAAGTACCTGTTCAGTGCTGAATGTCAGGGTTCAAGGCCATCACTTATCGATTGCTTGTTTTCAGTCTATAAGTTATAGATAACAGTAGAATTCATATGAAAATAATCTTTAGATAACAGTCATGGGTAAAATTTACAGGATGTACTGTAGCCTAGCACATGCAAAACAGTGTTGGAATTCTTGTTGGCAATATTTAGAGTTGCTGTATCAATAATCAATATTTTTTTATTAACAATCACGTCACATGAAGTGTCATGTGAAAGGGGTCGCCCATAGTGACAAACCCACACAGAATTATTATGCAACTCTGCAATTCCCTTCTAGCCTGACATCGCCAGACCAAATCACACATACGAGTCAGTCTAGAACATCTCAGTGCTTTTGCCCTTTTGGACGCAATTACATAGACCTACAACCAATCAGAGCAGCGCAACATGTGAAATATCGCTGAGTGACGGACAAATGTAAACAGACTACAGCTTCAGAGACGAGCTGTGATGGTATAGCAGCATCCATTTTTTGCCACCAGAATTATGGTACTCCAACAAAAAGTTCCACATCAGCTGCAGCCATCTTGGTTTTCGAAAATGCCTCAACGGCGCTCCTATCTACTAAGCTAGGTTTATGCTCGCTGTTGTGTCGACAGTGCGCAAGCCAATTGCGTATTTTGCGTAAAGGCTCCAAAAGTTGTTAATCATATCAAATCCGCCCCATATGAGATAAACGGTTGTGACTGGCCCATCCAGGGCCTGGTCGGCTGGTTAGTTCCCTTCAGGTCTCTGAAGCGTTTTTTTTTGCATCTTTCAGCTCATTGTTTTGGTTTTATGGCTCCCAACAACCAAACCAGCTGTTGGGTGGCTTACTCTCAGCGTTCTCATCAGCATCATTTCCAGACACACCAGGGAGCTGTTTTCAGCTAAATAGCTCCGATAAACAACACTGTGTGCTACCTGTATGCAGACAAACTTAGTGACTAGCTGATGAACATAGTGGAGCATGTTGCAGCTAAGGAGTCAGATATTTCTCTCAGGAGCTAAAATGAAAGTGAATATGGGACTAACATTTGTTCAAATGAATGTTAATGTTTCTCAATGGTAATGTGTGGAGTTTTAAAAAACTGGTAGCGCCATGGAGCAATGTTGTTACGTGTGATCCCCAGTTTGTTTGTGTTGTGCCTGCGCATAAGGATGCAACCCAGTCCCAATTCTTGCAGCTAGTTTGACGCTGTTTCACTGATCAGCAGTTGTCCGCGGTAACACGCAAACCATATCAAAGGGCCAAGAAAGGCAGGGAATAAGAAGACTTCTAGCAAGTAAAGATAGGGATAAATAATGCCGGATTTGAAATATTTTATCTAATATTTAAAAAATAGACTTTACAGATGTTTCATGAGGAATGAAATTAATTTGACGAATTTGTAAGTCAATAAGGATACACACAATGCATTTTGGTTAGAAACTCTGAATGAAAACATAACTTTTGTTAGTTAACAAGAAAACTCCACAAGGTACAAATCATTTTTGTCTAGTTTCCAAAGAATAGGCTACCCTAAATTGGTTGGATTGGTTTTCTGAATTCTGTGCAGCTATTGGTTTTTATTCATGCCAGCATGACATGAAAAACTGTATCTCTATCTAGCTATCGTGCTACCTCTATCTGTGTATCTCTCTATATCTTTATCTAGTTACATTACGGCTGCATGGTGAAGTAGTGACAAGTAGGAATTATTTCAGTGAGACATCCAAGATTTGAGAGAGTGGCTGCTAAAAACAATGTGGTCGAGGAAGCCAAACAAATGGATAAGGAATTTGTTAGTTTCTTGCAATAAAAAGTTCCTGTACTTAACAGGTCCATGAGATGTGGTTACTAAGCGTTTTACATAGCTGATTGTTTTCTTTATTTTCTTCTGAGAACTACTTTGCCTGCACAGGAGTTGATGCAAATAAATGAAATAAGCTGTAAAACTTTCAAATCTGCTTTTATAGCCTTTGTGTACAATGAAAAGTCAAGTGATCATTCTACTGTCGGCTGTTGAGCAGCTCAACTGAAATAGGTGATAGTTAAAGGGATACGCCACCGTTTGTTGAAATAGGGCTTATCACGGTCTCCCCTAGCTGTAGATAGGTGGGCCAACGCATTTTTTTGTAAACGCATTGTTTTGGTCCGGTGCAACACCGGCAGCGCCACCGCTAGTTAGCTTAGTGTAGTGAATGGAATCCTTTGTTGACGGTTAGCATGTCGTGAGTAAAAGTGAACCATCAAAAGAAAAAAAAAAAACAACCTAATTACTTGTACTGAGACAAAAAAATGCATTGGCCCACCTATCTACAGCTAGGGGAGACCGTGATAAGCCCTATTTCAACAAACGGTGGCGTATTCCTTTAAGAGTTTTGCTCAAGGGAACATTTGCAGTACTGTAGCTTGTAAATCCGTGGAAAGAATGACTTATTTAGTTTAGGTTTTTTTAATTTGATGTTCTTGTCATAAGCTAATGTGACTAGCAAGCTAAAAAGTTAGTTGTGTGACCATATTGACACAATCTGCGTTGTTTTCTGTCATTGTGAGCATCATCAAACGTAGTATGTGTAACACATTTCAAATTTACAGCTTTAATCTTCTAGTCGTGCCTTTTCTTCTGATGTAAGAATTCTTGGCTGACGTGTGTGTTCTTCCTCCACAGCTACAGAGCGATCTGGACCAAGAGTACCAGGACAAATTTCGCCGGCTACCCGTGGAGATCCAAGAGTTTGTTCAGGACAGCAGCAAGGCCAAGCTTAGCGACGAAGGTGTCCACGGAAACCTTGTTGCCTCCTCAACAACAGAGAGGCTAAACCACAAGGCGCTGCAGTCGGAGGACGACATGGAGGAGGGCTCATCGGAACGGGTCTACGACACGCCCCTTTAGAGATTTAACCTCGTTGCTTTGCTTCACACTGGGACACTGATTGGTGGATGTGTTTGTGACCGCAGATCTAGGATGACACTGCTCCAACTTTGGTCCTTATTGTAACCAATGGGAGGATTAGATCAAATTTGAGCCTGAATTGGTAAGTAGAGGTCCTCTCTGTGTAGAGTGCAGTCTTGTCCAGAAAACTGTTAAATGTAAATAGTAACTTTTTTTGTGTATTTATATGTTACCTTTATGTTGTCGTCTCTTTCGGTACGGCCACAGGATGTGTTACAAAGCACTAACTATTTGCAGGAAATAACTTACTTGAACTATTGCACAGAGAGAGTAGTTTATTTTTATTCTTTTTTATTATCATGATATTGACAGCAGTGGTGATTCGTGAGGTGTGTGGTGCCAAGGTTTTGATTTCAATTACAGCGGACATTGTCCTTTAAGTGGAGTCAACTTGTACTGTAAAGAAACCACTGCATATTCAGCCTTTAAAGCCTCCATCTTTATAAGATTTAAATTCACCTTTACTTTTTTGCACTGAAGGCTCCTATGTAACTATGTAACTCTTTTAGTTTAACCCACAGGCACTGGTGGCTTGCTGGTTCTCGATTTTGTTCTCACAGAACTAAGCCTATGTGTTGCTGCTATTTTGTTTGAAACACCACCCTTTTTAACCATTATTTGGTTTGTATGAGATTTGGCCTGGTAATATTATGCAGTGTCGTTCTTTTTCCTTGGCTAGTTTGTGTTGTTTGTGGGCAATTCTGCCCACAGAGGAAGTGAAGAGAAGGTGTGTTGTACAGTATCTGCATGTATTTGAACAACTGTAAATGTTACAGTAGCTCTGTAGCAGAGATGTTTATTAAATGTAAATCTATTTTCTTGGAAACATTTAAACTAAAACCTGCAAAACAGTGTGGACCCAGTGTGGCTTGATACATCACTGTGGCGTTAGCTGGACAGGACTAAAATAAGACATACCCACATAACAACACACCCTTTTCTTAGATCCAACAGTAGCTGGCTCAAGTTACCAGGTTGCCCATTGTATTCGTCACCTTTGTTCTCTTGAACTAAAACAGTCAAACCATGATATTCAAACAAAAAAAGAGGATTCTGCTGTAGTTTTAAAGAGCAATGACCTTCCTCTTAAGTGGTTTATTGTGTACCTACAGTGGAATGTGTGTGTAGTTCCCTAGTACACAGAGCAGATGCTCAGGAACACAGGAAGTATGTCACCCAATGTTCACCCACAATTGGTAGCTGTTGTTTGAAGTGGGGGAATAGTTCAGTTATGTTCAGACACCACAAGCTTAGTTTATATCTGTGAAACACCAGCGTTGATCTGATCTAATGAACAACTGCACTATTTCCTCTTTAACTTAGAAACTGTGCCCATTTAGTAACCATGAGGAAGTGTTTTGGGCTTCCTAGCTGTCCAGTGCCATTTAACTCACGGGCCATTTGATATTAAATCATATTTCAGCTGAAAAAAAACGACAAAAAACGTTGAATGTGAAGGATTACCTGCAATGTAAGTACAAACTACTTTTTAAAAAGATATTGATGTGAGAGTCCTGTGCCTTGGTTTGCCTTGTTTGATGTTGAATGTGTGAAATGCATCATTGTTTAAATTGCCATTATATTATATTATATGAAGCTGTCTGATATTGAATAGGCTGTGTGCACTTTTAAGTACAGTACCACTACTGAGTAATGCTTGTGATGAGCAGTATTTGACATGTGTCTCATAAGAAATGCGAGACATCCTTCTTTTTAGTCTTGAATCACTTTATTTAACAGTCCCCCCCCCCACCCCTCCCCTTCTCATCAACTTACGTGTATGCACTCTGGAAATGTTAATGTATGTATGACATAAAGGATAAAACATGAAGTTGATTTTAAAAAAAATAGTGTAAAGGGAATTTGCCTGTAATTAAAATAAATGTGGCTATTGTTGTACTTTGCTGGAGTGGAGAGTGTCTTTTGATTTGTCATTGAATAGAATTGTGTTTTAATTTTTACCACTTAATATTTGTCTATGTCATACATGTTTTAATAACATTCATTTCAGTCATTCATACCTCACTTCATTGTCTTCATTGTCTTCTTAGCTTTACATCACCTTCTTGTATTCAGTTATCAAACAGTTCCTCAATACAGTAGTTCTATTGTCTTATCTTTCTTTTCTCCAGTCCTTAATTGCGGGTTGTGTTTACATTTGGTTTGCCTTCCTCGTCACCGTCTCGTCATGCTTTATTATTGTACTTAAAATAGAGATTTCAAGGTTACCCCACAGTCTCTGTAACATAGCAAAGACTGAATAATGATGGCGGAGAAACAGAGTACAAAAGAGACTGAAAATTATAAAACTGCATTACAAGAAAGCAAACCCAGCTATAGAGATTGTGTTTGGCAGTATCTGTGGGGCAACTTGGCATGTATGTACTGTATGTATGTAGGCGTGTATGTATGGTTTGTATGTCACACACTCAGGGGCATGGGGAAGTCTTGACGACCTACTTCCTATCATCTCCTAGGTAACAATATATTTGAAATAACCCTAAGAGGAAGACTTCCATTAATGAATCACTGGTTACCACTTACAGACTGAGAAGCACTGAAATTATAATTGTTAAAACAGTCATGCAAATTTGCTTTGAAAATGCACAAACATAGTGAGGACTTTTGTCTGGCAATGCGAGACCATTTGTGTCATCAGAGAGAATATACAGTATGTGCACATGCATGTACATTGGGGACATGTTTGTATTGCACATACTGTGCCTAAAAAGTCAAATTAATCTTTCTTTTTTTTTATCCACTCAAGCGTCTGTTTCATTTCACATACTGCTGCCACTATTTTGCCATGCCCAGTGATAACACCTTTTCAATCTCCAACACATTTTCAAACAAAGCGTGTTACACATTGTGTGAGTGTTGGTGCCTTTTGTTTTCTGTGTAAAAGCATACTATGTCTGCATTGCCATGTGGACATGTGTCCCCACAGCTTGCCTCCATGTTCTTTAGAGTGTGAATCTTCAGCTGTGTGTGTGTGTGTGTGTGTGTGTGTGTGTGTGTGTGTGTGTGTGTGTGTGGGTTTTCCACACTACATAAACACTGTGTCCTTCTCAGTCTCAGCTCCTCAGCAGAATCCCAACAGGCAACAGGAGATAAGTCAAGCCTGGTCGCCTATAACAACCACTGTGACCATTCAGAGGCCTCCATGCATACCAGCAACTAGGAAGTGAGCTAATTAACCCCGAGTTCAAGACGGAAGGAGAGCGACTTTTTAATAAGATTCTCTGGGTTATATAAACAAACTCCCAGGATATTATTATATATTATCACCCTGCGTCTGTCCATCTGCTGCGGGGAAGAGGAGGAGGTGTCCTGTAACTGGGCTTTAATGAGGCACTAGGACAGCAGAAGAGGAGAGGACCACAGGGTGCTGCTTGGAAGGTACACTGAGCAGACACACACATACACTGATAGACACATAAATGCATGGAGACGTTAACCTACATGCTTTAGTGCTTAAAATGATCTTCACTGACTAATTGCAGTCCTTGGCCTTAAATCAAATCCTAGCCCTCTCCACTTTGCCCTAAAATATCCTAATCTAAACCAAATGTAAACCTAATCCAGTCTTAATCCTAAACCCAAGACATAACCCGAAAGTAATGCTAACATTAAACCTTAGCTCAATCTATTCTGAGTCCAATTCATATTGTTATTCTAACATTATCCATAAAACCATGCTCCAAAACCTAAAATGTTCTCTTTTAAGAGAGATGAGGAAAAGCACACGTGTCCTTTCTTTGGAGGACTTTCACCACATATTTTCTAGACAATTAAGTCTTAATGAGCACAGAAATGCAAGAGCATGCACTGTATCAGAGGGATATTCCTTTTAATGTTTCAGCGGTTTAGTCTACTTTTATATTCTGTGACACAGGGATTGGGAAACAAATTAATTGCAGTGGTTGCAAGGGTACTCCATTGATTTGACAAATAAACATCCATTTCGTTAGGGGTACTACTGTGAAAACAGTTGTATAACTTCTTCTGTGGCTCTGGAGGACCTGTCTTAAGTCTGAAAAAAATCCTCATCATGGTTATTTGAAGACACAAAATTTTAACACAAAGCATGCGCTACAATCTAGGAGTGTTTAGTTTGAAATATGTAGACTTTGACCTTGCAGGGTGGGTCTAATGTATACTGGTCTAATGTTACATTAGGATAGCTCTTCTGCATCTGTTTTGACCATTCTTTTTAAATGTGTCGCTCACAAGTCAGCAATGCTGGCACAGCCCTGTAAAGAAAAATGCTTCAACAGTTTCCACAGAAGAACATGCATTTCCCGTCTCCCCAAAGTCCACTATATCTTCCCATTTTACACTTGCAACTTTACATTCCATCAATATCTGACTTAATTGTGGATCAGATTATTATTATAATCAGGCTATGGTTATGAATTAATGTCATAAAGATTCATTTCAGCCACAGCAGCCACACAGAAAAACAGAGCAGTGACTTTACAAAGGGAGGAGGGGGGAGGCAGTGTTTGTCTTTATCAACGCATGGCGGCTACAGTAGTCAGCTGTTAGAGAAAAGCAGGGAGGAGCTGGGTCTGGTTCTGCTGGATGACTCACTCTGTCAACCCAAGGCACACTCATTCACTCATCTGCGCACACTCTTGTACACACACAAACGCTCGCGCACGCACGCACGCACTTAAATTCACGTTTGTTGAGGGGTGGTGGTGGTGGTGGTGGTGGTGGGGGGCGCGTGCGCTGCAGCAGCTGAAGAGGGGGGTTCCTAATCAAAGCGCATCAGGGCCACGTTCATTCTCCACTGGAGGGCGAGTGGTACAAGAGCACCGGGACACTCCGGCAGCAGGGAGACAGGGCAGAGAGTCGGAGGTCGACGGGATAGAGAAGCAGCCACTGGAAGACACACGGGCAGAGACGCAGACAGACAGACAGACAGACAGAGAGAATATCCCGACCCGGACTCTGCAAAGCATCGTTTCTTTTCGCCGTCGGATTAAACCCGTCCCCAACACCGATATCAAGTAAGAAACAAACACTCTCTCATTGCTGTTAACGGAGCATTTAGAGTTAACGTCACTGTGCCGACTTGCTCCGTTAAAACGTGAGCTAGACTATGTTGAATTGAATGTGTTTGTTTAGCTGCTGGACGGACCCTTTTCAGTTAACTCCATCACGCTATAGTAGCTTTCAGAGGCTCCCTTCAAATCCTGCTCTCATCATTCAGACATCCTCTCGCTGCCTCGCTCTGTCTCTCTCACACATACACACCGCTGGAGACAGTAGCTTTTGCTAGCTAGCTAGCCAGGCGCATAGAAATGGACCTTTTTTATCAATTGTATATCGAATTTAGTCTCGCTTTCCTCGGCACTGTGGCTTTTCTTCCAGGTAAACGCGATAGAGAAGAGAGCCGCCGCGGCTTGATAACTTCGTGAAATGCAGGGATTATTGATGTTTCCATCGGCTGGGAGGCTAGCCAGTGGAGCTAGCTGTAGTAGCGGGACAGATCCGAAGCCAGGCATAGTGCACACTGCATGCACACAGTGGCCATAAAAGTCAACGGACAAGCCGTGCTTTTTATGTCCTATATTTAACGTTACACCGATGTGTGTACATTGTGGCTTGCTGCACTGCAGTATTCGCATCCCACCTACCCGCCAAAGAATCCTACTATAATGTTAATTAAATCTGTTAAACTGGTGCATGTGAATGTGGGAGCTGCAGCTGCCATGCATACATCCCAGACAGCAAGGTGTCATTGATTGACTGTCAGGACAACCAGAACGTAGTTAGTGTTTAGTCTATCTTCAATGCCATTCATTTTAACCAATGAGCAGGAAGATGTTAAAATGGTATTGGATTTTGGTGTTTGGTCTGTATTCAGTGCATTCAGTCCATTTGCATGACATGAATGAGTTAAAAAAGATGTTGAATATTATATTTCAGTGTTGATACCTTGTCATTGATTCTAGGTTAAATCAATGTCAATTTCTTGTTTGGAACTTCTCATCCATTTTTATTAAGGGAAAGAAATACAAATACTTTGATGCTGGTTCAAATGACAGCGTTGCTTAGTTTGACTCTAGTTCGACCTAGAGTCAGACAGCAGGTTTCTATTTTCAAAACCTGTTTTATCACACACACCCAGAAGGTAGAGAGTGTTATTTGTTCAGGAATAACCTGCATGTAACTCCGTAGGCTTATTTGCAGTGCAAATAGCCCATAATGTTTTATTTCGCTCAAGGTTTCGCTTGGCAGCCTTCAAAATAAATTGATGAATGTGTGTAGATGGCGCTGCCTTAACAAGCTTGTTTGGCTATCCCATCTGTTCACACCGACTTGGTGTGTCCCCTTATAAATTATGAGCCATATTTGCAGAGGAACCCTATGTTCGTCTTGTAAAATGCAGCACAGGTGTATTACAGTTTATCTTAATGTTGTTTGGCCACCGTATCTAATCTCAGCAGGCTTTTGGTCACGGATCGCAAAGTGTGTCATTGTCTATTGCTGTAAAATTACAGAAAGTTGTCCCCCACCCCTCGTTCCAAAGTGTGTCATCTGCTGCCCATGGAAGATCACAACTATTATGTTAAGAAAAGCAAATTCTGCTCTGACATATTGACATTGCAACGTAAACGTTTTACTGGTGATTACAGAGGCAAACATGACTTTCCCTTAAACAATAACAATCCCTTACCTTAGGCTTAAACCCAGACTGTAAAGCATTTTGATGAATAGCAGTGGCCTAAGAAGCTTAAAGGCTGACTGAGGGTGTGCAGGTGTTTTATTATTTTCTTTTTTTGGACCAGATGACGTTGTAAGGGCAATATCTTTGGTGCACTCAGTGTTAAGTGCCTTTGATAGAATCTGGTTATTTTCAGGAGGTGCTGAACAGTCCAGTGCTATCCTATTTGCTAATAGGATAGCTGCATGATTAGGGCTTTAATGGTAATCCCTATTATTATTTTTTGCAAATTGCAACTGTACTATGATCATTGTTATCACCCGCTATTACAAGGTATATTATGATTTGAGGAACAAAACTAACTGCACCTTTTGCATCCTATGTTTCATTATACTTGAAAAAAACATTTTCATTTTAAATTTAATGTCATTTTGGTGTCGCGGATATTCTATAATCTTCCGATTTTGTGAACGCTGACTGGCACACTTTTAAGAGTTTGCCTGGCTAATTGTATCCATATAGCTTTTAGGAAATTAAATATTTTCCAAAGGCTAATCTCCTGTAGTTGTTGCTCTACTGTAGTTCGGCTGGCTGTTAATGTGATGAAAGTACAGAGTGGTCGAAGAGCCTTATTGTGTAATACCTTGAAAACGAGTCACACGTAGTGTGGTGTAATTTAATTTACTGTTCAGAATTTGAGAGATTGAAGGTAAATTGCAGTATTTCTTTTTTTTTTCTCCTTTTTTCTAATATCTGTGCATTTAGCCGGACAGAATAACAATATCTTTGCTTTGAGTCACCGAGAGGCTAACAACAAAACTAGATTTTGAGTCCTGGATTAAACGACGGCATGCAAGGGAGAAGGAGGAAAGGAAAACGACATCCTGGCACATGCATGCTATGCCAATCATTTATTAGAAATAGAAATTCTGGGTTTACAAATGTGACTGTGTTGGCAGCCATAGATACAGTACAGAATTAGATTGATTAGGCCATGAACTTTGTCTAAGCCAAACTATGCCCAGTGTTATCTTTTGGGATGCTTGTTTTTCTGTGTGTAGCCTGAATGTAGCTGTAGGGTTTGCTTGAAAACAGCAATGAAGTGAGAAAATCTCTTTTTGTATGTTTTCACAGTGACGCACTTGCCAACATCATATTGAATTGCTCGAAGGTTAGAGGTTTATTCTGGAGGGACTTTGTTGTAATCCATCCCACTGCCTGCCAGTTTACTGCGTACATCTCAATTGCTTGTTTCTCTTTTGATAGCTGGCGTGCTCCCTCGCTCGTTTCCCTTCTTATTTATTTTCTTCTTTCTTTTTATAATTAGGATGATCTTGTCTTTTTATTAGCTTGGCAGTCTTCAGTTCCATCCCTTTTTGTTTTGATGGGCCTATCAGGTTTTGATCACAGTGCAGTTTCTTCTCACAGCATTCTTGACAAAGCTGTCAGTCATCCTCATGGATGTTTAAAGGCCTCACAGAAGGATCTTTAAATGTGGAAGTGCAGACAGACAGCCACATGGATTGATAGGCCAACAGACAAGCAGCCTGGCACACCAACAGACAGGCCTAGTGTTGTGGTAGTATGTCAAAAATATGTTGAATCACAGCCCTCGGCATGTTCTTATTGTTAAAGTCTGACAAGCTACGGCCGTGGTGAAGCGGTTTGTCGATATTGCAATCTACTTTGTTTTCCTTGGCAGGGGAGTTGCGCGATGTGGGATCCGCTTGTCTCTCTGTGTGGTTCGACTCAGTTCCTGCCCTTCCTACTGTATAGCAGGGTTTTAGATCTCATCCAAATAAGTCCAGATCCAGGCCTCTGTGATTTATGAAATTCTCTCTCCTTCTTACTGTATGTCCTTTTTTGTCTTTGCAGGCCAAGACATGAGCTCCTCCCACTGAATGTTATTGATGCTGAACTGGTGAGTTTTGGGGTTGTTCACTGCCAGTGGTTACTGCAGCGACACATATTTATTTGTCTTCATTTATTTTTATTCAGTCCCAGTTCTGTCTAACGGCACTGGTGGCTACCATCTGGTAGCAATTGATGAAAAGGATCTGTTCCCATAATTTAGTATAATACAGGTTACCTTTTCAATATGAGTTTCTTCTTTCCAGAGCATCCGGTTCATGATTGCATATTAATAACTTTTAAAATGTGATACATTATAACTTAATCTGCATTAATTAAGGCAATTGATGAAAGTGTATGCATAATGTGTATGAAACATATGGCGTCATCCTGCCTGTAGGCCTCCTTGATGATTATGTAATCTGTTGATGTCTCAGTGTGTAATCTAATGGGTTTTTGGATGCACAAAAAACAAAAGGGGTGGGGGGGGAAAAAAACTATCAAAAGGTGAGGAATGATAATGCCATCTGATATTTAGCTCCGTTATCCTTCGGTCTCTTATTTTGCGTTTTTGCTCGTTAAGGTCTCATCAGTGAATACAGATGCTTTTTTAAAGTGTTCAACATTGCAAACAAGTTGCATTGAGAGCTGGAAACGACTGACATTTTGTTGGATCTGTGCTGAGTGATGAAAGCAAGAGGCCCTATTTTTCACCGTATCTTTCATACCAGACTGATGTGAAGCGTTTGCCGATCCAGAGCCAGACATCACTCAGTGATAAGCAGGTTGTGTGGCTGCTGCTGCTGCTGCTGCTGCTGTATGCTCCCTTATGCCAAGCTAGAAACTGTAATGCGGCTGAGAGGTGATTGCTCTCTATAATATGTTCTGTATTAATGATGTAATCTGTGTTAATAATATATTGAGCAGCATGCAGGCTGGGATGTTGGCTGGGCCTGATTTAATTTTCAGATGCTTTCTACTTTAGTAGAGAGGTATACATTTTCATTATCCCAAACTATATTTGCTTTATTGCAAGTACGCTGTAAATATGTATGCTGTTATTTCCATAACAAGCAACGCATCAGTGCAATGGCAAAAATAAGGCCCATAAGGAGACTTTAATATTCTAAACTATTTTTAAAACTTAAAGCATGATATACTGCATAGAGACAGATTTTACACACTGTTCCGTCTCTCTATTCATGAATATGCTATATATCTGAGATTATCTGCTGACTTTTGAGATGTCAGTGCCCTGTTATTTCCTGGCTACTTATTAATATTCACTGCACTGTGCTAACGGAAGAAATGGATAACCCAATAGCTCTTTTAGAAAAAGTATGCTTGTCACTTAAAGTGATTGCAGGATGTATCATAAATTATTGTCCTTTTTTATTTTAGTACAATGTCTTTCTTTTGTCACCGTTAGCTTATTTATTTCCCCCTATTTTTGGTCGTCATTGTAATCTATGATTCCCACATAGCACAGGACTCTAACACACATCAGTTGGTAAATATAAAACGTGTATAAGACTTTCCACATTACCAGTTCATTGGTCCTGACCGCTTTGTCACCAATCCTGTTTGTAATATTTATGGACAGGATATCGAGGCGTAGTCGGGGTGGGGAGGGGTTGCAGTTTGGTGGGCTGGGGATCTCATCGCTGCTCTTTGCAGATGATGTGGTCCTGATGGCATCATCGGCCTGCGACCTTCAGCACTCACTGGATCGGTTCGCAACCGAGTGTCAAGCGGTTGGGATGAGGATCAGCACCTCTAAATCGGAGGCCATGGTTCTCAGCAGGAAACCGATGGAATGCCTTCTCCAGGTAGGGAATGAGTCCTTACCCCAAGTGAAGGAGTTCAAGTACCTTGGGGTTTTGTTCGCGAGTGAGGGGACAATGGAGCGGGAGATTGGTCGGAGAATAGGCGCAGCGGGTGCGGTATTGCATTCAATCTATCGCACTGTTGTGACGAAAAGAGAGCTGAGCCAGAAGGCAAAGCTCTCGATCTACCGGTCAGTTTTCGTTCCTACCCTCACCTATGGTCATGAAGGCTGGGTCATGACCGAAAGAACGAGATCCAGGGTACAAGCGGGCGAAATGGGTTTCCTCAGGAGGGTGGCTGGCGTCTCCCTTAGAGATAGGGTGAGAAGCTCAGTCATCCGTGAGGAGCTCGGAGTAGAGCCGCTGCTCCTTTGCGTCGAAAGGAGCCAGTTGAGGTGGTTCGGGCATCTGGTAAGGATGCCCCCTGGGCGCCTCCCTAGGGAGGTGTTCCAGGCACGTCCAGCTGGGAGGAGGCCTCGGGGAAGACCCAGGACTAGGTGGAGGGATTATATCTCCAACCTGGCCTGGGAACGCCTCGGGATCCCCCAGTCGGAGCTGGTTAATGTTGCTCGGGAAAGGGAAGTTTGGGGTCCCCTGCTGGAGCTGCTCCCCCCGCGACCCGACACCGGATAAGCGGACGAAGATGGATGGATGGATGGATGGATGGTCCTGACCAAGCCTTTGTTCAGCAGCTGCCCTCTTTTGGGGATTTGTAAAACATGATATAACTTTGCCCCAAATTCTGTAGTGGTTCTCGGCATAGGACCAATTCAGTAGAAGAAGAAGCAATCACCGTAACAATCGCTTGCTGGTTTTCCATTTTGTCCTAAAGTGGTTGCATGTTAGCAAAGATGTGACAGACGGAAACAGAGTTCCCCTCTTTGTAGTCAATGAGGGATAGAATGACTCACAATAGACACGGTTCATGTTTCTCAGTTTTGTGGTCATGGTTCAGTTTATTTCAACATGTATTTGGTACAGCAGGGAAAGTGCATTTGCTCATTTTAAGGTGGCCTCTTATGTATCTGCTAACCAAACCTATTAACCTCCCCAGGATTAAAAAATGTTATAAAATAATGTAAGTACAATACAGTGACACAAGGCTCAGGTCAATAACCTTTTGGATAACATTTTATAGAAATCATAGGAACTCTATCAAAGTGTTTTTTTTTTTTTTTTTTTTTTTACTTTACAATATAAAGAATTACTGTAGTAAATGAACATGTCACTCTCTGTGTCATGATTAAAGTATCATTTGGCTCAGAAAAACAGAAGTACTAAAAAGAACATCAGGCTCATCCAGTGTTAGAGTCAATGGTGGCTCCTATTAAGCACCTCTCTTCAAATCCTTACAAATGGTCCAAACTCATGTGCTGTAGCAGCAGCAGTCATGCATCAACAATGCCTGTACTAGCAGCAGTGTCCCCAGCAGCAGCAGCAGAGTCAACATACCTACATCAACTCCTATTGCGAGTTTTTAATTCGACGATAGGCAAGACTTAAAAATTCTTAGTCGGGGACAGGCCTATTCTAATATTCGACTTTTAGTGCACAGCCCTCATGTTTACATACTTTAATGTTCAAAAAGCACATTATTTTTTTCACTGGCTTTTTGAATATACCCTGAATTAACCCTCTGTCTGAAATGCTTCATTTTAGCGACAGTCTCTTTAAGCCCCCCTTCCGAAACAGCCCAGTCTGCTCTGATTAGTCACCGTTTCCGGGTTTTCCGTATCTGTGCTCGCAGACTCTCTGTCATTGCAGCCGGGGAATGACTGTAACGGCACTGTCGCAGCACTTTCACTTTTGGTATAGGTGTGACATCACAACCGTACGGAAATCCTGATGCCTTGTTTAAAGGCACCATTTCTGAATATAGGTTGTGTGCATTTCTCTGTGGATTGAGCATTTTGATACTTTCGGTTTTAAACAGCACCTCAACCTGCTTAATCATGGCCAAAATGGCTCAAAACAAAACCAAAACAGTTTGATGTTCATCTAAATGTAAATATAAAAACAGAAGAAAGGGAGGTTTTGAATCATAAAAAAAAAAAAAAAAAAAAAAATCATTGAATATTTGTGCAATGAAGTTCAAGAATATTAGCTTCAATGACTGTATGTCTAGTTGTGGTAAAGAGTTAGAATGTCTACATCTACTTGAGCCACACTACAGTAGACCCGATTTAGGCTTAGTTGTTTTGTCGTCGAAGAACATAGTTATACCTTATCTTAAAAAGTCTAACCTCACTTAGAGTGAGCACTTGCATAGAAAACCTATGAAACCTAAACATATAACACTTTATCATCATGGATGCACGGTTCTGCTAGCCTGTGACACTACTAAAAAGCTCAGCAAATCCCTGCATCGCCCTCTGCTCTCTTCGCTGATAAACTCAAACTCCACTCCATCAGTCTCGGCTTCAAATACAACACAACTGATCAAAACTTGGCTTCAGCCCTTGCTGGTCCAGATGTTGTAGATTAATATGTGAGCACAGCGTTTGCTTAAAGTAGGAGGGAGAGATCAATGATGAGTGCGTCTTCAGTGCAAGGGTAAGTGTGGCTGGAGGGTGAATATAATGACAGGGGTATTCTCTGCAGACTCTCAGCCAGCAGCAGAGAGAGCGGAAGAGGTGACGAGCGAAAAGCAAAGCAGACAGAGAGGGAGATGCTTACTCTCGCACCAACAGATGGGATCTGCCGTCATCAAGTCAATATTTACTGTTTCTTAACAAAAAAATTGGCAGCATTAGCTTAGCTGATTCAGAAGCAGGCAGCGGAAGCATCATGGTTTGTGTGAAAGAGGCTTAGAAGAGTAAAAACAACACTTCAGTAAATAATAATTGTAGCTCTGCTACACGTGTGGCTCTAAAAATACATTGCAACTGAATGAGAGAGATATTGGCCTTCCCTACACTCTTTGATTCTTCCATCCTCCCTTCTCCTTTTTAAATGCACACACGCTCGCGGTGTGCACATTTCACTTTACCCATGGCTCAATCCACTATGGGGATACATGTGAACGCAATTTGCACTTCCAATTAAACTGTCGACCTCTGCTCCAGAATGCAAAACTTGATCTTGTACCATTCTCTCCTGGATAGCTATTATTACCTAGCCAGCCCAATAATAGAGAGAATAGGGCTTCACAATTACACTGATGAGGATCTTTTGAAGTCAGCAAAATAAATGGTACATTTATCACACGGTCAGTATTTTAAGGAGGGAAACTAAGACTTTAGAGACACTATTGAGTGATTATTTTTTTATAAAGATTTTTTTTTTTTTGCATTTTAGGCCTTTTATTTGTATAGGACAGCTTAGACTTGAATGGGGAGAGAGAAGGAGAATGACATGCAGTAAAGGGCCGCAGATCAGAGTCGAACCCGCGGCCGCTGCGTCGAGGAGTAAACCTCTATATATGGGCGCATGCTCTACCAGGTGAGCTAATCAGGCGTCCCTATTGATTGATTTTTGTGTCTACTTGTGTATTGATGTATTTGTTTGTGTGACATGAAGAGACCAAATCAAACTTGTCCTTCTGATCACCCGAGATACCATACTGTATCTAAGGTATCGCAGGTTGCTGTTTGTGGTTTCCTAAAACAGAGGTTTCAATAAGCAGAAAAAAAAGAGAAAATCAATGCTGTTTGTGGAATGAGAAACGGTTTTCTGATACATAGCATTCTCCAAGCAACCTAAAACCAGTAAGCTACAAATGTGTCAAATGCAAAGTCCTCTTCACTGCAGCATTTGTGTTTTCGATGGGATGCAGCGTATTCGCATTAAGAGAGAGCAGTGTGAATGAATAACTGAATACATAGCAGAATATGTTAACCTAGTGTTAGCCTAAAGCATGCTGCCAAGCCTCCAACACATGACTCGCTAGCCAGATCAGATGACTAGATAAACAGCAGGAATGTTGCTTCTTCCTTCTTTTTTTTTTTTTTTTTTTTTTTTTTTTTTTACAGCATTGCTCTAATCTGTGTGGGCAATGACAGAGAGATGTGTATGTGTTCTGTATGTGCCAGAAGACCATCCCACTACTGTACCAGATTACAAGTCCAAGCAGAGCTGGGCACACAATTGTCTCTATTTTGTTATCCACTTGCATAATCTAATAGCTGCAAGGGAATTCCTGGTTTTATGCAGATATCCCCGAGTGGAACACCATGAAGTATTTAATATGGGCCTAATTTATGTCTTTATTTGTCTTGCATATTGAAAGACAAAGTGGATTTTAATGGGTGTGGTTTGTCAGTTCTTTTGAGTTTAATAACTTTATTTAGCAGTTTACAACTCATAAAAAAAATCATACTTTAACATTTTCCTAAATGACACTGTAACAATTATACCACATGAAGGAGAACAGGAAATTATATATACTGTATATATCACATATTATATGTATACAGTTTTTCTAGCTGCACTTTCTTAATCCTAAAGGCAATTACTCAGTGAAAACCCTTTCCAGCACCTTCAACGTGCAATGTCTCCCTGCCCCCATTAGTGACTCTGGTCTCGTAGAAGGCAGTGGAGTTAACTAACACAAAATATTGGCTGAAGAAAATCTGAATAAGAGGTGTAAAGTGGCCAGTGATCAAACACAATAGCTGTTAGGGCTGGGACGATATGCTTTTGTCCCGATTTAGATACATATATTTTTTTTTTCACGACACATGGGTGCGATTTTCAGTTATTGCGATTCTCGGAGTATTGTGATTTTTCTTTTACTTCGTTAACAAAAACAAAAGTTGGAAAAAAAAAAAAAAAAAACACTTCTAGAGACACTGTCCTGAGACATTTTCTAAAAACTTTGTTTTTTAAGAGAATGCACATCACAAGTCAATTGGTCAGCCTGACATTTATTTCAAGTACATAACTTGAATTTTCTGCTTTTCCGTCTGTTTGGTGATGTAGTCACCGTCAGCGGTACCGTATAAACAGAAAATAATAGGTGAATCATTGGTCTAAAAAAAATGCATTTGGGGGAAAGGAATAGATTTTTTAAATCGTCGCAAAAAAAAATCACAAAACAATTTAATTTTCTTAACCCCGCCACCAGGGACGTCGTTAGGCCTGTTATAGGGGGGCTGAAGCTACCCCAAAATGTTCCTAAGCCCCCCCAAATAATTAGAAAAATTAATATATTTTTTTTTTTTTTTTTTTTTTTTTTTACAGTGCACTCTGTATCACTCACTACTTTGAATCAATCAATCTTCCTTCACCATTCATCGGTTTGTGTCGTCGTGCACTGCAGCCAGTCTGTTTTTATTTATATTTCACGAACTGTCAGCTGGTGGAAAAGGCTGAAACGGAGGCTCAACGAGCCTGCGTGCACGTAACGGTATGTGGACGAGCGAGGTAGAGAGGGACTGAAGAGAGAGAGCGCCTGGCGGCATTAAAGCAAAGCAGGAAATCCGAGAAATAAAACGTTGTTTTCGCCGATTTATCACTCGAAATGCAACTGTAGCAAGCATCTCACTATCGCTAACGTTATCCAAATTCATATTTAGAAACAACAAATAATATATCCAGCTACCAAAAAAACGGAAATTCAAAAGTTAAACAGAAATACAAAGAGTCGATGGCTATGAAGATGATAGGCTACACCGTCTCGTTGGTGTCTTTCTTTGGTCTGAACTTGCTACTGCACACAGAGTTAGTGATAGGCTACAGAGTGAAATTGTAAGTTTTTGTTAATGACTTTTACTTGCTTAACTTTAGCTACAGCTTTACTTGAGGTAAAGAAAGGGATGTTTTAGCTGACTATGGTAAACAATAGTCTAGCTAGAGTGAAATACAAGAAATACCTAATTAACCTAGTTAGTTATCCGAAGTTCTCTATTCTTTGTCATTAATATAGCATGCTATATCTATAGTATTAACAGTCCCCACAGAATGTTGTCACTGAAAACTAAATGTTATAGTGTCACTGTTATGCTATTGCAGTTATTTTCACTTAAGGCCTTGAATTAAGGCAAGGCAGCTTTATTTATATAGCACATTTCAGCAACAGGGCAATTCAAAGTGCTTTACATAAAACATGAAAGAGCAGTTAGGAAACAATTAAAACAATTTAAAAACATTAAAAGACATAAATGAAATTAATAGTGCAGTATAATAATAAAAGTTACAGTGCAGTATAAGAAATTAAAGTTAAAACAGTTAAACATATAAAAGCAGATAACATAGGTTATTTAAAGAAAAGCAACATCAAAAAGAGAGGTCTTCAGCATTGATTTAAAAGAACTGAGAGTTGCAGCGGACCTGCAGTTTTCTGGGAGTTTGTTCCAAATATGTGGAGCATAAAAAATGAACCCTGCTTCCCCCTGTTTAGTTCTGACTCTGGGGACAACAAGTAGACCTGTTCCAGACGACCTGAGAGGTCTGGGTGGGTCATAGTATGGTAGCAGATCAGAAATGTATTTTGGCCCTAAACCTTTTTAGTGATTTATAAACCAGCAAAAGTATTTTGAAATCAATTATTTGAGGCACTGGAAGCCAGTGTAGAGACTTCAGTACTGGAGTGATGTGATCCACTCTCTTGGTCTTAGTGAGGACTCAAGCAGCAGCGTTCTGAATCAGCTGCAGCTGTCTGATTTGATTTTTTTATTTATTTATTTATTTATTTTTATTAGGGAGACCTGTAAAGACACCGTTACAGTAGTCAAGTCTACTGAAGATAAAAGCATGGACAAGTTTTTGGTATTTATGTAAATGCACTGGCAATTTTATGTCAGTTTCAGGTTTAAATAAGTCATTTCTGCAATCCTATGAGGTCAATCCTCAGATCAGTCTATAAAGCAGCCAATGTCAACTGGTGGCCCGCGGGCCACATCCAGCCCGCCGGAGCTTTTAGTCTGGCCCACAGTATAATCATGAATTCACAAAATGTAAAGAGGAAAACATGCGTTCTGTTATTTATCATTTCAAGCATTTAGAACAAAAATCCAGCCCCCTGTATTTGCATCTCTATTCACATGCTGGGATTCTGTACAGCGATGCCCAAGCTCCACACACACAGCTGAGTCAAGATGTGCGTTAAAACACCTGACTGGGAACGATACAGAGAGGATTACCAACGGCCACGGGGCAGATGAACTCATGCTAGTCTCTTTTCTGTAAATAGGCTACAATTAAACCTTTGTGAGTAAAAAGTCAATACTTATCAATGCACTCACCTGTGTAGACCGGCATAAACATGTAGAAAGCGATATTTCAATCTGCTCTGTCTGCTCAGTCCACTCTTGTCCACTTGTAGAGCTGTGTTTGCGCTGTTTTACGCAAACACAGCTCTACTTTGCAAATAGCAAACTTTTACAAACAAGCTAAAACAAAAGCTGTCGGTTTTTGGTCTAACTGTTTATCTTAGTTTGCCGGGAATCTGGAAATTTTGACAAATTCTTGTGAACCTCACTGCTGGCTGAACAAACCAAACTCTGGTGCGGTAAATCTATGGAGGTATTATAAGACCAAAACCAATGCATCTGGCTTCTTAATATGCACGTGAATGACGCGATCGCTACGTTCGAGTTCTTCATTCTTGATGATGATGATGCTGGTTGTATTATTTTGCAACAGCATCTTTCATTGCAAATGAGGCATACATGATGAGTGCATAGCCTGCTTAGCCGTCCATTCATCATTAAAGCTGGGCTTTTCCAGTCAACTTTTTGCTTCAGCCTCTTTGACAGTGACATGTTTACCTGACAACCACCGTTTCTTTCTGCAAGCATTTTCCACCAATCAGGACGCTGCATACTACAACAATGTTTCCATAATCACAGACTTTAACCATCACTCCTCAGTGAAATGCCTCTTAGTCTGAGATAATTTTCTAGTTAAAGAGCCAGTTATCATTATGGAGTTTCTGTTTTTTTTTTAGGAGTTTGCTCACACTAATACATGTAAAAAAAAAATATAGCATTAATTCAGTAAGAAAGTGAAAATTTCGAACAAGAATATAATATAGGTATTAGGTCCATCCATCCATCTTCATCCGCTTATCCGGTGTCGGGTCGCGGGGGGAGCAGCTCCAGCAGGGGACCCCAAACTTCCCTTTCCCGAGCAACATTAACCAGCTCCGACTGGGGGATCCCGAGGCGTTCCCAGGCCAGGTTGGAGATATAATCCCTCCACCTAGTCCTGGGTCTTCCCCGAGGCCTCCTCCCAGCTGGACGTGCCTGGAACACTTCCCTAGGGAGGCGCCCAAGGGGCATCCTTACCAGATGCCCGAACCACCTCAACTAGCTCCTTTCGATGCGAAGGAGCAGCGGCTCTACTCCGAGCTCCTCACGGATGACTGAGCTTCTCACCCTATCTCTAAGGGAGACGCCAGCCACCCTCCTGAGGAAACCCATTTCGGCCGCTTGTACCCTGATCTCGTTCTTTCGGTGATGACCCAGCCTTCATGACCATAGGTGAGGGTGGGAACGAAAACTGACCGGTAGAACGAGAGCTTTGCCTTCTGCCTCAGCTCTCTTTTCGTCACAACGGTGCAATAAATTGAATGTAATACCGCACCCGCTGCGCCGATTCTCCGACCAATCTCCCGCTCCATTGTCCCCTCACTCGCGAACAAAACCCCAAGTTACTTGAACTCCTTCACTTGGGGTAAGGACTCATTCCCTACCTGGAGTAGGCACTTCATCGGTTTCCTGTTGAGAACCATGGCCTCAGATTTAGAGGTGCTGATCCTCATCCCAACCGCTTCACATCTGCTGCGAACCGATCCAGTGAGTGCTGAAGGTCGCAGGCCGATGATGCCATCAGGACCACATCATTTTAATAAGGGGAACCACCACCCCAGTCTGCCACTCCTTTGGCACTGTCCCAGACTTCCACGCAATGTTGAAGAGGCGTGTCAACCAGGACAGCCCCTCCACAGAGCCTTGAGCATTTCTGGACGGATCTCATCAATCCCAGGGGCTTTGCCACTGTGGAGTTGTTTGACCACATCAGTGACTTCCACCTGGGAAATTGACAATGATCCCCCATCATCCTCCAGCTCTGCCTCTAACATAGAGGGCGTACTAGTCGGATTCAGGAGTTCCTCAAAGGGCTCCTTCCACCGCCCTATTACCTCCTCAGTTGAGGTCAACAGTGTCCCATCCTTACTGTACACAGCTTGGATGGTTCCCCGCTTCCCCCTCCTGAGGTGGCGAACAGTTTTCCAGAAGCACCTTGGTGCCGACCGAAAGTCCTTCTCCATGTCTTCTCCAAACTTCTCCCACACCCGCTGCTTTGCCTCTTTCACGGCAGAGGCTGCAGCCCTTTGGGCCCTTCGGTACCCTGCAACCGCCTCCGAAGTCCTCTGGGATAACATATCCCGGAAAGACTCCTTCTTCAGTCGGACGGCTTCCCTGACCACCGGTGTCCACCACGGTGTTCGTGGGTTACCGCCCCTTGAGGCACCTAAGACCCTAAGACCACAGTTCCTCGCCGCAGCTTCAGCAATGGAAACTTTGAACATTGTCCACTCGGGTTCAATGCCCCCAGCCTCCACAGGGATGCACGAAAAGCTCCGCTGGAGGTGTGAGTGGAAAGTCTGTCGGACAGGGGCCTCCTCCAGACGTTCCCAATTTACCCGCACTAGCCGTTTGAGCTTACCAGGTCTTTCCAGAGTCTTCCCCCACCCCCTGACCCAACTCACCACCAGATGGTAATCAGTTGACAGCTCCGCCCCTCTCTTCAGCCGAGTGTCCAAAACATACGGCCTCAGATCAGATGAAACGATTATAAAATCGATCATTGACCTTTGGCCTAGGGTGCTCTGGTACCAAGTACACTTTTGAGCATCCCTATGTTCGAACATGGTGTTTTTTATAGACAATCCATGACTAGCACAGAAGTCCAACAACAAACAACCACTCTGGTTTAGATCAGGGAGGCCGTTCCTCCCAATCACGCCTCTCCAGGAGTATGGTTCCAGAACCGAGACTGTGCATAGAGGTAAGCCCCACCAGATCTAACCGGTAGCGCTCCACCTCCCGCACCAGTTCCGGCTCCTTCCCCCACAGAGAGGTGACATTCCACGTCCCCAGAGCCAGCGTCTGCTGCCCGGGTCTGGTCCGTCGAGGCCCCTGACCTTCACTGCCACCCGTGGAGTTGCCACGTTGCTTCTTCGGGATGTGCCCGACCGGGCTCCGTGGCAAACCCGGCCACCAGGCGCTCGCTGACGAGCCCGCCATCTGGGCCTGGCTCCAGACGGGGGCCCCGGGCTTCCTCCGGGCAGGGTAACTTCACCTCTTCTACGTTGTTTCGTAGGGTTATAGGGTTCATAGGTATAAATTAATTTTATTTTCTTTATTTGAAAGTCCAGCCCCCAGAGTGTCTGCTTGGAAAAATTCTGGCCCTTGGAAAAATGTAGTTGATGACCCCTGCTATAAAGAAAGTGTTTTTTTTTTTTTTGTTTGTTTTTTTTTAACTCTGAAGACAAAGACGTAGCAATCGCGTCATTCACGTGCATATCAAGCAAAGTCGTAATCCTTAGAGTTCCAGTCCCTGGTAATTTTGCAACACTGCGGTTGCTGTGACAACCGCAAGTTTAATAGCACAGGACCCAGAGTCCTGGGGGCAGCAAACACTCTTTGAGCATCTATTTTGTCGGAAATCCAACAGAAGAGCAACTTACACGCATGCCTCATTTCCTGTGAATCCCTCATGCGAAGGTAGGCAGTTTAACAACCAGCATGGGAGGATCACTGGCTCGTAAGTATTAGCACGTAAGCCAATATGAATTACATGAGAGTCACAAACTAACTTCAGCCTGTGAGAGAACAGACAACTTTTCTATCTCTATTATTATTTTCCAAGTCACCGCTGGTCTCTAGCAGGGCCACACTCCCTCTTGTGTACCACAGGCCAAATATTACATCTCCATCTGTAATGATCATGTCAAGTTTGAGGAAAGTTATAATGCAATATTTATGTGACAATTTAAGAATGTTTTTAAAAAGCCTTACTGGCATTACAGAGATTTTACACATATTACAAGTCTGGAAAGGTCTAAACTACTGCAACACTGAAGCGCGGCAGTGTTCTGCAGAGGCTTCATCTATGCAGTCTGCAAATTATGCTGTATAATAGCTGAGGTTGAATGGATTCCTATTATTGGTAGTGAAGAACATGTCCCTGTGACAGTACTGGATCCTGGACTCCATCACTGCTAATGTAATACACTAATTAGCCAGCACAAAGGGGGAGAAGCGCTCTCCCAGTGTGTGTGATCTGTGTGTGAAGAGAGACCCAGGCCTGATATTGTCTTTCTTAAAGACAGTCCTCCGTCATTCTTCAGGGCAAAAAGAATGTTCTCTCTATGTTCACTCTCTGACTCAGTAGAAAAACCTCTTCCTCTCACCTTTTCTCTCTGCCTGGATTTTATTCTCTCTGGCTGCCTCTCTCTTTGGCCCTCAGGGAGTCGGCTCCTGACAGCATCACAGAGAAAAAAGCGAGAATTTAAAAGTCAAAGTGTATGTGAAATGTTTTGTGCGTGTGCATATCTCTCTTTGTCTGACTGCCTTTCTCTCTTCCTTCATCGTCGCTGCTTCTCTCAAGATGCCTCTCCTTTTTGTCTTTACCTCCCATTTCGATTTCACCCACATTCTACTGAGAAGACAGCGAGCGTTTCAAGTCATTCAATTCATTCAAGCCACTGCTGGTCTTTTGGTTGGCTTGTCGTTTCTTATGTATCTTTTATATGAAAAAAAATGTATGACATTTTATTATATAACGTACAGTAATTAGACATGGTAAGAAAAATAACATTCAATTGTATTCTTCTATTTCTTCACCAGGCACATTTTACTTCAAATCACACAGAAAATACAATTTATCATTGTGATCAGTTAAAAGTCACAGTTCCCTATGTTGCTTTAAATATTTGATACTTAGCTAAATGTGTTTAAGAGAATTGGAAGAGCTTTCATAAATGTCAGCAGTTCACTGCACATAATAGGACCAGCTGCCGCTGCAGATTATGCAATATTTGGACAAATGTAGTGGCCTACAGTATATTTATTTATTTCACCCATCCCATGCCAAGTAAACAAAATTGGTATGAAAACCAAGCTGTAGCAAAGATGAGGACGGATACAGAATCTCAAAGAAAAACTGAGAGGCATTAAAACATTTAAAAAAAATAGTTTTATATTTTTGGGTAATCCACTTTTTCACTTTCTTGCCAAAAGTTACACGTGATGTACAAAGACTGAAAACGGGAACAGTAACTTCCTCAGGGCTATTTCACAAAACCAAGATAAGGGATTAAGCAGGGATTTCCCAGTTATCCTGACTCAATTTAGCCTTGACTCAGTTTCACAAAAGCAGAGGCACCTAAGTTACCATGAAATGAAAACCTGAAATTGCGCAACACTTCTTTGGGAATTTACGGCAGCTGGTGACGGAACATCCTGTCGGTACACAATCCGTTCTGCACATTGACATATATATATAATGGACCAATAGACCCCGTTGCTCTGGACGGAGACCAGTGAAGGCTATTAGAAGCACTTTTCCGGTGATCTCTTCCTTTACTGCGCAGCCTCCAACTGACAGAGACAACGTAAATGTGACGTGAGCAACGTGTCTGAAAGTTGTAAGTCTTCTGGTAGCTGTGCCAAGAGAAATCTCAATCATTTCCAATCTTACAGAGATGGAGAGTGTAGGTATATGTGAGGAGATAACATAAGCACAGGCTAATTATTGCTAACTAACATGCTAGTTAACATTCGTAATTAAACTTAAACAGCTAATGTAAGTCAAAACTGCCTGCGAGCTTCTCCTGTACTATACGGTAATTCCTCTACTGTGCGACAGTAAGTCACTTGGTTATGACACAATCGTTAGCCTATTTTTACAAAAACGTCTGCTACGGAGCCATAACGTGAGGTACAAGGTAATGAAGCCTTTTATACATTGTTGTGTTTCTTTAGAATTAAACAATGGACAAATAGTCTTTAAACTCTTCAGATGTAAAGTTATTCGCAGTCAAGTGACGTAAAAAAAAAGATGGCGGTCAGTGGAATGCTAACAGGAGGTGATACCTTTTGTAGCAACAAAATGGCGCCATTGGAGGTTTGAGTTCTGAAGCGCAGCTTACCTCCTTGGTTCTGCACATGGGCGATCCGTTCTGCACAATGCGCAAAATGTTCGCGCATGCGCTTTTGTACGAGGATTTACGACACTGCACGATCTGTTTCATGCTTCCGGTCGACAGCCAAGCGAACGTTAGTTTAGCTAACAGCTAATTGGGCTAACCGCTAGCTGAGACAGCATGTAATAACTTTAAAAGACCCTCAAAATAAAACTTGAAAATAAACGTTAACATATATAACAGCTGTTACGTCAGTTCTACTTTACTTGTGCTCATTTAAAATACAATCACTCAATACTTGTCTTTATTGTTATTACTGTAAACTCTTAATTTAGCTGTAGCCTGCTTCTCCCATTAAGTTTGACTTAACGTTATTTTAGACTGAATCTAGCTGTCAGCTAGCGGTTAGCCGAATTAGCTGTTAGCTAAACTAATGTTAGCTTCCCGGTGGAGGCTAGCCATAGGCTAGCGTGGAACAGATCGTGCAGGTTGTGTCCTCGGTAAAACGGTATTATCTTACGCATGCGCAGAACGGATCGTGCAAGCAGAACAGATCGTGTACCGACACATCCCTCCTTTATCTGGTATGTTTACCATCGTCCCTTCCAGTTTTCTCATGTACTGGTTCGCTAGTGACGTATGCGGCGCAACCAATGGGCGCTACTCTGTGTTGTTGCCCAAGAAATAAAAACCGGCAGCTGGCAGGACGAACGAATCTCCGGAAATTCAAAGCCAGACTGTCATGGCGACCGTTACGATCTCATATTGTACTAAAATAGTTTACTGAAACGTGTTTCTGAAAACATTTTAAGCGAGAAATAGGCCATGCAGTTGCGAAATCTGTCTTCATTTCAGATTGACAAAGGTCAGTTTAAAAGATTGCCATCAGATTTTGAGAGACCCTAGTCACCTCATTCCGCTTGTCATTTCCGGGTGAGTCCCGACGGCCCTGCCGCCGACCGAACATGTCAGGTCGGCCAAAATGAACGCCGACAGCCCCTCAGATGGACGACGGCACGGGATACACCGAACAGATTTGAGTCACTGACCTTGCCAGACTGTCCCACGGCCGATAATTGGCCTGGTGTGTCAGCGCCCTTATTGTTATCCGCTTGCATTAAAATACAACCGGTGCATATTGCTGTTTATTTAAGTACTGCTATTATTTAAAGTTGTGACCATTATTTTTTATAATTATTCACGTGACATTCACGAGTCATTGTTACTGTTATATTGCTGTATGAAGACTGCTGTTCATATTGTCGTCAGAGTGGAGTATATTATGGCAGTTGGTGAGATCATTAGAAAAGGCTGATAAAGTTGCCATATGGGTTTTTTTTTTTTTTTTTTTTTAAATGAAGTCAGTTACTAAGGGCAATATATAAAGTGCTGTACATGTGTGTTTCTATAGTGGACCAATGCACCTTAAATTATTTTAATGTTTAATCTTTTTTTGTATTCTTTAACAATAAAGGATTCAATACATTGGCATTCGTAGCACACAATTTGTCTTGTTCAGTAAACTGGGACTATAATTTGGGAGGATTGTACAATCATAAAAACCTATCCTAATTGTACAATCCTCCTTATTGTCTTAGTTCACTGACCCAATAACTATATAGTGTAGACTGCTGTACATTCAGGTAACAGTGAGAGGACACCTCAATGGTTTTTGACCTTATATTTTGCGGGGGGGAAATAACTGAATACTCTGTTCCATTCATGTTTACAGTGTGCATTATATTTTATCACTTATCTTTATAGTTTCTAGATTTAAGAGTCCAATTTATTCAGTGTCTTTCTTTTCTATGTCCATATGGGGAGCAAAGCATAGAATATGTAAAGAAGGAAACCTATCCTATTAAAAAATAAAATTAAAAAAACTGAGAAAAAGAGTGACAGATAATTCAATTCAGTGCAGTGGTCAGTAAATGTACATTTTTAGGCTACATATACGCATTCAGGCAGTCCGTGATCGTGTACCACTCTTTCACTCGCTGTTTGATTACAGCACTCGTGTTTCTTTTTTACAAATAATGTGTTTCAAGTTATCATACTTCTACAACAAGCCGCTGCTCACTCTGTATAAAGTACTATGAACAATGCGTATTCCCCATTTTAGCACCAGTAAATCTGTCATTGACCTTGCGGTCTGTTAAGGAAAGCTGTGAACGTGCATCTATCCGAAATACTTCAGCCTGGCTTGATCTTCGTGAAACGCACCAAGCCAGGCTGCACAGATTAGACTAGGTCAAGCCTCACTTTATCGGTTATCCTGGATTTATAAATTCTGCTTTTGTGACACAGCCCCCTTGTTGCCCGACAACCTCACAGTGACAAGACAATACATGACCCACTGTAACACCACATTAAACAAACAAGATATAAACTGTTAATTGAGTCGAGGTGCTAGTAGGCAGATTTTTCTACTTTTGAACAGAGCTTCCAGTCTTTGTGCTACGTTATGTTAACTGGCTGCTGGCGGCTGCTTCATATTTGCTGTACAGACACAAGGCTGCTTCATTTCTCTGGCCACAGAATCGTCACTTTCCAATCTGGTGACCCTACTTCAACCCTCTCAGAAACCCTGCCATCTTTTGGGACACATGGTGAACAGGAGGTGGGGTTTTTCTAAGAGTGCTCCTCTGGTCACAGAAGTGTAGTTTGATGTCCCCTTCACAGTGACTCTCAAAAGAGCAATATAAAAGGGGAAGATAGTTGACTTTGGGACGATAAGAGAGCTATCCTCTAGGTACCCTGACAGGTGCTGTTCATGGCAGCAAAGCAGCCAACACTGAGTCCCACAGAGAGCTGCACGTCAGGCTATGGGTTGGGTCGATTTCCTGAGGTGGGGACATATGATTTTAGCTTTTGATCCACCCAGTCATTCTCTTCACATCAAAGACATTTTTGTGACTGTTGCCCTTCTAGTCATTGTAGTTATTTACTTTTATATATCACACATGCATGATTATTTTTAGATGCCACTATTATTCTAATCATTAAAAGTCATGTCACTCTTCTTGTATGACCATAGTTTTCCTGCATGTGTGTGCAAAATGTTGCTGTGTTATTTTTAGATCAGGCTAATCCAGGTAACATGGATAATGTCACTTCCCCTGCCATATCCCATCTTGTGATACCTGTGGGAGTGTGTGTGGTTGGCTGTGTTAACAGTGCTGTCCTTTTAATCAGCACCCCTGTGTGTTTCCCCTGTAGAGCTGTCATTGATTGAGTGATGATGGTAGAGCTGCCACTGTTTACAGCATTTAAATCTGGCAGGCAGGGGTGGAATTACCCAGCCTCTCACCTGTCTCACCTTAATCAAAGGAATTATTACTGCACTGCTGGCTATTACCTGGATTACCACCCTCTAAAAATACTCCCATACTCTAAACACACACACAAACAGAGAAAAAGGGTAGAGGTTCTCTACCTCTAACCTATTGGGTAGCAAAATTCCTTCTTTATTTGTTTGATATTGTGTGTCTATCACTGGACTTTACTGGTAGTGGTGCTTGCTGGGAGTTTCCTTGGTTGCACTTTTGTGCTCTAGTTTGCTAGTATAGTTCTTCTGTGTGACGAAAACATTGTTCCTTTAATAAAACTATTAGTGCTGGGGTGATCTCTAGCTCACCCAGTAAGAGCGTGCGCCCCATGTAGGCTGAGTCCTTTGCAGTGGCCCGGGTTTGAGTCCGACCTGCGGACCTTTGCTGCGTGTCATCTCCCACCTTTCCTGTCTATCCACTGTCAATAACCAATAAAGGGAAAAGCCCCCCAAAAAAATAATCTTTAAAAAAAAAAAGAAACTACAGAAGGCTACCGGACAGGCTGTCAAAAAAATAAGCCAACAGGTCTTAACAAAATAATAAATTGGATGTGGCCGGTTAGTTCAGTTGGTAGAGCATGCGCACATATATAGAGGTTTATTCCTCAATGCAGAAGGTCCAGGGTTCGAGTCCGACTGTTGTGACTGTTTTCCTGCATGTCTTCCTCCTCTCTCTCCCCTTTTCATGTCTGAGCTTTCCTATCATTAAAGGCAGAAATGCCCATAAAAAATCTTTTCAAAAAAATAAATAAATTTGAGCACATTAACCGTACTTTAGTGCCACAAATTCTCTCCCCTGGCTGGATAGGCCTATGAACAGCTCTCTGCTTGTGAGGCCACTTGACATGTAGAATATTAGAGCCACATAAGCTGCCACTGTGGGAGAGCCCCATCCACATGAAGAGGACGGAGAGCCTGAGAGAGCGAGAGAGAGCGAGAGGAGGCACATGACTCCAGAGACAAGATGGATGGACCAGGGTCAATATTGAGTGGATCAATGGGAGATTACCAGTTGCATAAATATTGACTCCGTTAAATCATTCCTGATTACTAATTGATTTCTTTTTTAGTAAAGTAAATCATTTTCTGTGATCCAAAACAATATAACAATTTTTTTAGTTATCCAAAAAAATTACACACACACACACACACACATACACACATATCCCCCAAAGCCCTGTAGTCTTTGTTTTTTTTTTTTTTTTTTTTTTTTTTTTTTTTTTTTTTTTAAATATGGTTGTATGTGGCTCAATGCCTTAATATTTCTTGTACACACCTTGATGAGGTGTCTTGCTGCTCTTTGTATTAACAATCCACGGTTTCTGAGATACAGTTTCTTCAATTTGCATCTTTGTTAGAGGATTACACACTCCATCTTTTCAAGCCCTCCAAATGGAGCCCATTGAAGCAATTGTGAAAGTGGTTGCTACTATGTGGGGTTTTTTTTTACTTCTGAAGAATGTAATGCCATTTAGGGTAACTGAAACAGTATACGTTCATATTATTACATAATTGTGAGTAGTAGCTGACCTTAATCTAAATGAGATGGTATTTTAACCAAGCAGTTTAATTTATAACCCTGTTCATTTTGCTATATTCAAGAACATCTTCTTTGTACTGTCAGAATTTCCTTTCAGTACTTCGCCTCATTAATATATTTTAAGAACGTGGAGTATGCTTGGTGCTACTTTGGTCCACATTTTGCAAGAGGACTGCGCTTTCAAATCATGAACATGCAATTCGTTATGTGATAGTTATAAAGATGGTTCCTCTGGGAAAGAAAACCTCCTCTAGGAAATGGCTATACAGGAAGTAATAGGCAGAGAGCTTGTGTTAATTTTCAACAATGGAAATGACTGTGGCACATGTTTCCAGGATAATAATTAGCATGCATTGTTGGAAAGCAGTATTTGAGTTTAAGACATAAACTCAGGAGGTACAGTATTTTGTCTCGAGTGCACTCTCTACCAATTGGAGGAATTGGAGCCAAGGGTTTTGAGGTTATAAATAAACCTTATAAATGGAACCTACTTTTGATTACACCGAAAAAGCATTTTTCTGTTACCTCAGTAGCCTCACTTATATTGAAATTAGAATGTATATACATACATCATTTGGTAAATGTTGCAATATTGTAGTCCATATATATAAACCTTGTGAATGATAAAGGTTAATGTAGAAAATTGTTTCACCCTTTTCGAAATATATCCAAAAAATGTACTGTATGATAAGCCTTCTGCAAAACGGAACAAATGGGCCAGTCACAGGATACATTTTTTTACCGAGCTTACTAAAATCCAGATGTAATTCAATCTGCAGAACAGCAACTTTCCCTCACTTAGTTGTTGAAATCTATCCTGCCTTGGCTACACTTATCTGACAAAGTTTATCTTGCAAAGTGACTGTATAAATAAACCATTACCGCCACAGTTCCTGTCCTTCACTGGACAAAGCAAGATGGAGCTGTGATGATGAGGTGATGAGAGACACAAGCAGAATCACTAAGTACAGGAAATGTTAAGGAATTTGTCTTCGGTCCATTCGAACATAAGGATTTAAGATGGCTTGCCAAGTGGAGGATTATCCTTACCATCTGTAGCTTTGTTCCTGTTTCACTCCTCCTCTCTGTCTGCCCCTATGACTCGATCTGTACTTTACATTTACATGTGTACAGACCTACCACTCAAAAGCTACAACAGAGCAGATGCGGAGGTGGTGCCGTTTGTCTAATTTGCCAGCTCATTTCCACCACTCTCTGACCAAGGGAAGCAGCTTCCGGTAATGCTTTCTATGAAGCCTGTCTCTATAATGCATTATAAACATAGTTACAATGTGTTAGAATCTGCTTATAATGCTCTATAAGCATAGTTATAAGCACTTGTGAATAATCATGTTTTATAATTGTAATCATACATTATAAAGCTTATTTATAATGACTTATAAGATCAAGTATCATAATTTATAATTGCTGTTCACTTTGTCTAAAATGCATTATAAACACATTTATGAGTTTATAATCTGCTTATAGCAATGTATAAGTATAGTTATAAGCACTCGTAAATCATAATGCTTTTTAACAATCATAACCTATTAAAAAACATTTTATGATGACATAAAGTCAAGTATCATAATACTGTAATGATAAATAATGAAGTAAGTCAGCAGCACAGTGGAGGTTTGCAAATTAGACTTGACTAATTTTATAGGGCTCTAACGATGCATTGTGAATTGGTTAAAAATGTATTTAAATGTTTAAAGATTAACACCGGTTGAGATAACAAAAATTAATCTTGATGCAATTTTTGCCTATAGCATGATGCTAGTTAACATACAGCAGGTAATGTAAGACTGCCATTAGCCTACAGCTAGTAATGTTAGCTGGCTTAAACACGGTTAAAAAGCTGAGAGCTAAACAGTGTAAAGTGTGACTTTATTTCACTGGAAAGAATTCCAGCACTGGGACGTACAACTGTGTTCAGCTGAAGACACAGAGGGGAATAGCTTCACTTTGAGAAAGCATGGACCTCGCCACTGTCGGATAAACCATGATGGGACATATTGTTGTGTTTGGGTCAGCACTGTAAGCTTTTGTTGCGTTAAATGTTGTTGTGAAATACCCTTCTGCCTTCTTCTTTTTGTCGTTTAACAGCAAATTACTGGTGAAAAAAAGTTGTTATTGTTATTACATTTTAAATAAATCCTTTAAATTTAACCATATTGCCTTAGCAATAAACAAGCCTTTCTTTAATCTTTAATTTATTTTTTGTTTCTTTTTGTAATTTAAGATACAATACTATTTCAGTTGCACTTTTAATTAGAGGATACATCTGCTGTTTTGCACAGTTTATACAAATAAAGGAATAAATTTCAGTCATTAAATAAAAAACTTAAAATTGTACATATGTAATTGCATACCTAATTTAATCTTTTTTTATTTCTTACTTTCCTCCCTCTCTCTAGAGTGGTCCAGTGCAGTCCTGCAGTGTTTCCCCTCCCCTCAATTTTCTGTCCCTCTGTCACTTGGTGAGTACACTCAGATTCACCTCCCACATATACAGTTTAGAGGCTTTCAGTGTTTTTCAATCCTTTACGTAATCATCAACTCACTGCCTGCCTTGAACTGCAAATTGCTGTCACCTTTTATAAAACCGACCATAATTTCCTGTTAATGTACATGGAAAGGCATTTTGTGAAGTCGGCAGGGTTTATTGCACATGGTAGGCATACAGTATACATACCACTGAGTATAGTGTGTGTATTTTTATTTTATTTTTTTAAGATAGATGCATTATCTAGGCAGTATATGAATAGTCCAACAGACAATATTATTACAGTGTCAGAAATCAAAGTGATTAACACTTCTCTTGATGGGTCAAACGTGCCTCTATGACTCTAACCCTACCTTCAGAAATCTGGTTTGGACACCTCTTTGAATGATCACAGAGCAGCTTGACAGATTTGACAAATTATGGTACAAATAGCCATTTTCAGATCACTGTGACACACCTGGTATTCTTGCCAAACAAGAGACAACGGTTGCTGTCTCACTACAAGGCCAGCTGGCCTTACAGCAATCCCTCACCTGTTGCATGCCAGTTCAGTTGAAATAATATTTTTTTTTATATATATATATATATATATATATACACACACACACACACACACACACACACACACACACACATATAACAAAGTTTTGAGCATAAAACACTTAATTTCCTGCATTCTGGTGAATTTTAATGCCCCTATTTCTACCTTTTTCTGAGTCATTGTATGCTGGAAATATCTTTATGTAAAGGGACACATAGATTACAATCCAAATATAAAAACATAATGGAATATATTGCAATAGGCTCTCTGGCATTCTGTATTGCTTTCAACTAATTATTCTCCTGTGGATCTACTTTTTTAATATCTGAGTCAGCACACATGTAACCTACGCATAATTTACTCTTCCCTCTTTTGCATTTTTTGTTGGGGATGTAACCTCCTTAAATGTGCATATGACGATTATTCACCTCAGTGATACATTAATACATTTTAATTATTTTATAAATCCCTGGACTGTAATATTTCAGATGTGTTTGAGCAAGATTTGTGCTCATGTTCAAAACTTTGTGCACATTCAAAATATAACCAATCCCATCTGTGTTCTCTGAGATTTGAAGGAGTCGTGACATTTTGATAAAAATAAAGTTATAATAGGCTATTACAAGAATAAAAAGCTCCGTGTGTTTGAGTCTGAACCATAGACTGGAAACGTCAACGGAACGTCAAACAAAATCATTAGTATTGCGCTCCTAAACTTTGTGTTAATAGCATCAATGTATCAGACTGATTTGGCTATGATTCCTCAGGAAATTACACCTTTCACAGCTTTCCTCACATAAAGACTTTGCTAGGTGATAGCAACAAAAACTACAAGTTGGTCAGACCCCGCACATAGCTGCCCGTTCTATTTGCCTCGGAATAATATACTGGACAAAGTTACAGTTCTACCATGGAAAATACTTGTTTCTTTTATTTGCATTCTGGGGCTTTTTTATTCTATTATACATATTTTTAAAAAAAAAAAAAAAAAAAAAAAAAAAGAGGGCGAGAGATCCGGGGCAATTCATAAAACATTCGGGGACACCCAGGCCTAAAGGCGCCACTGCTTATCAGTCCATTCATCATTAAAGCTTGAGTTTTCCACGTTAACTTTTCGCTTCAGGCTCTGGCCCCCGGAGTGTCTGCATAGAAAAATTAGAAAAAACATTATCGATTTCTCTATGTAATAAGTGTACATATTTAATAAGCAGACAAATCAGCCAATGATCTGTAAGTCCCGGCTATCTGTTATTGCCAATTACAGGGTGTGTGTGTGTGTGTGTGTGTGTGTGTGTGTGTGTGTGTGTGTGTGTGTGTGTGTGTGTGTGTGTGTGTGTGTGTGTGTGTGTGTGTGTGTGTGTGTGTGTGTGTGTGTGTGTGTGTGTGTGTGTGTGTGTGTGTGTGTGTGTGTGTGTGTGTGTGTGTGTGTGTGTGTGTGTGTGTGTGTCCTTTAATGATGGGGTAGATTGTGTCTGTTTAGATATGTGTGTTCTCTGGTAATGCCTCCAAGGGGTGGTTAGGCTGGGTGGGCTAGTGAGTCCCTCTGTCTCTATAAATACACATTAGGATCCCCTTCACAGTCTGAAATTTGCCGGTTTGTGTGTATGGTCTATTTGTTTGTGCGTCTTTATGACGCCGCTGCAGCCAGGCGAGCTGTGGGCTATTACTGGCCAGCAGGGTTGCTATGGAGACCAGTGGTGGTGTCAGAGAGGAGCAACATCTGTGGGGTGTTTGTCAAGGCAGGTTTTCCTCTTTCTGCCTCTGTCTTTTCTCTGGCAGTCTTGTATTCAACAGCTCCTTGCTTTGAGGAGATTATGCTGAATGAAGTTGTAAAGCTTGATGAAAAAATCTGTAGTCTCCTGTCATTAGTGTTTTTCAAACCTGGGTAAACATGGTACTTAAATGTGCAACCGATTTTTAAAAGCTGTAATTTCTTGGGCAATAGTTCAGCTGACGATGCTCAATCATGATCAGACTAGGCCCTCGGGCTGTCAGTCAGCAGGGACTCGTGTCAGGGATTCTTCACTGGACTTACGCCAGTGGAAAGCACACATGGGGAAGCATTTAACCCTTGCCCCCTTCCTGCTCCCTTCCTGCTCCCTCTCCCTACAGCTCCCCTCTCTATATGGACATGTTCTATTTTAACAGCTCCTTTCTTTTGGCTGCCTTATCGGCAGCTCAGCAGGGCACAAATTCTCTTTTAATAAGTACTTATTTGGGCAATGGGAGAAATTGCATATTTTTGAGCAACCCCTACTCCCTCCTGCCCAGTTCCCCTTGTTTCAAACTCTGAAGCTTCTATTTATTACTAAATGTGTTGTCCTTCTTCCTTTGCTGGGCTATCCCTCATTCCCCCATGTCCCCCTCTGAGATGGGCAGCAGTTACTAGAAAGGGTGGAAGGCTGCATCTTTGGCTTGATTTTCAGATGTTACAATTTTCCTTCAAAATGGAGTTTGTATTATTGAGTATCCATTTATTTGAAACATTTTAGGCTCCTTTAGGTACTGTCTCAGGTAGTACCCCCATGGTGCCATTTTGCAGGAGCCAGCACAAATGGCGAACTCCAGTGGATTGAGTTTATCTGAGGACAATGAAATCCTTTTCAAATGAAATTCAGCAGCTTCTCAAACACTTCACATAGGTCAACCGGAATATGTTGTGTCTATCTTTAGTATTTCTGACCATGTTTGGGCAAACCTGGCCCAGAAGAGCCCCCGGCAGGGTATGTGTAGCTGGGCGAACCAAACCTTTGACCTCCTAATCTGGTCTAAATGAGACCGTCACACACACAGCACAGTGTTGCACAGTCCAATGCAGCACAGAATTTGTGATGTAACCGTAATTTGGAGATAGTTTTGATATTTTCACTCTGCAGGCGTCACTCTGCAAAGGCCAGTTACCTAACTTCCATGCCCAAATTAACAGGCTTTTGCAGGGTGCCCTGCATCTCAAAGTAAAACGTCAATCCATGTATGCCATAACTTAGCTTTGAGTTATATACTTGCTGGTTCCTCACATGCATTCAGGAATATTACTTTATAACATGGGTGTCAGATAGACTTCTTCAGTATGAACTGATTCTGTTAGGGGTAGTCTGGAACCGGATCTAGACATCTAACCGGATGTACAGTGCGAGTATAAATCCTGACATCCGGTACGTGATGTCAGGCTCCCCTTTCTCTATCTATTTAGCAAGGGCACTGTCGCTTAACGGGCTTTGTGCTGCCCAAGACGATTGTGATTGGTTTAAAGAAATACAAACATCCCGAGCGTTTTTTCCCCTATACCAGAATGTTAACTCGTGCAGCCAAACCATACTCCAGCGCTGACGCAGCACTGTGGAGATAGGTCTGGCAATGCGAAACTAATTAGGGGCCAAATAGGAAATCATGCAGTGCACATACAGTATAAACTACTCCGTATTAAAGTGATAATACTATGCTTATTTTCAAGTTCATAATTGTATTTAGAGGTTCAGACCTGAAAATCACTCACCTTTCAGCGAAATTCGCCGTTTTGAAACCAAAATAGGTGACCTATTTGGCCTGGTGCCTGATTTCTGGCGTATCATGACTATTTTAGAAAAATCAATAAATTAAAAAGTCCACATGGGATTTGTTTTGATGCGCTGGATTTAACCATACTGTCTATGGATTTAACTAATCATCGAACTTCCACCAACCAATGAAACGAGTTCCACCAACTAATGAAACGAGTTCTAGTCAATCAGATGCAAAGTAGGGCGGGTCTTTGCTGAAATGTCAGAGTGCGACTAAAAAAAAATGGAGGCAAAGTTTATCAAACTTGGAGCATGTAGATACAGGTAGCTTTAGTTGAGAAAGTAGTTAAAACAAATGACGCTGGGCATGAATGGAGGACAAGAAGAAAAGGGTGGAGACGGGGCCGTTTAGCACTTGGTGCCTCAAATTGAGGGAGCCAGGTGCTTGCTTCTGCAGCGCATGTTTTGGACGGCAGCAGCGGTAAGAAAGTGCTTGCTAGTCATTAGATGCTAGTCACAAAGCTTCGGTCCATGCACTCTGTCATACGAGTACGTTACCGGCAACGACCGCTACCGTTAAGACTGCGACTGCGCCTTTTCTGACTGACCGTGATACAAACAATACGTGTGTGTGTATCTGAAGCCCAAACTACCTTGACAAAGCTGTCTGTTTGGAATCAGCATGGCAGGTATTTAAACATAACTGCCTTGTCCCAGAGTTTAGACGTCTAGCTATATGAAAAGAAACAATGCAACGTTTTTAATAAATGTAAATAAAGCAGCTAATATCAACATGGACAAAATCTTGAATGTACTAATTCGCTTTTTTGATGATGACCTGGCCAAAGTAGTGCATTTTAGTTTTCACAATGATTCATTGTAGGATTATGATATTATTGCAATATGTAAATCCACATTGACTCTTTATTTAACATATGGTTGGAAGAGGTAAAAATTGATCCAAAACTTTTTAGTCTTTAAAAATTGACTTTTATTATTGTGTAATGTCAGAAGGACTTTAACTGTTTTGCCAGTCAAATTTAACTTTAATGAGTGCATATTGAAATATTACACTGTTGGTTGGCAAAAAATGCATCTCAAAATGCATGAGATTGATGCTTTTAAATATGGAATATTGTAAATTTTTCTCCCGGGGAAGCATGCCCACGGACCCCCCTAGAGGGGTAATATCCTTATCACCTTTTTCACCCCTGACCCGTTTTCATGCCTGGAGGTTATATCAGAATAGGTTTATGTAGTTTAAGAAAAAAAAAAAAACACCATATATTTGTTGTACTACACATTGCTGCAGCTCCTCTTTTCACCTCTTGTGTTGAGATCACTGTTTTAGCTACAGAGTGAGGCATCTCACTTATTCCACTTCTATTTCGTCTTTGTTGGGAGTCGCACATGCGCAGTACCTAGGTAAGCCCTACAAGCCAGTCAGAAGGGTACAGGGTTTGTACAGGTGCTTGAAATCCTGGAAAATGCTTGAATTTTTATGTTGTGTTTTCAAGGTTTGAAAAGTGCTTGAATTTTGGATATAATGCTTGAAATGGTAACTGTATTTCTTTCACAACAAATACCTAACTTACTGAATAGTTTGTTTATTAAATGGAGAAATAAAATGTTGGAGAGCCTAAAATTAAACCTGCTCGCTGTGTGACTGCGATCTGCCACCACGCCAAGACCCGCCCTAGGAAGCAGCTCGATTGGTTGGGGTTAGGCATTTCACCTGGAGAGGTTGAGGTTAGGATAACCGATTGGTCACGGATACGCTACCTTGCGTAAGCATCATGGACACCTGGCCAATAAATGGTATTGAAGGGCGGGTCTTGGCGTGGCCATAGTGGGATTCGTAATAACGCTGCCGACAGGTTGCCTCTTGTAAAGTCTGCAAAAAAGACGTGCAGCTTTTTCACAATGGGCGAGTCTTCGCTCTCCAGTCACATGAAGTAAGTTTCAAGTAAGCCAACTGTAGCCTACTGTACACGTTAGCGCCAGTTAGCGTCTATTTGTTTACGCTAGTAACTTCTAGCTAGGAATTTGCAGGTTAGCGAAGTGAGAGTACTTGGTGTGATAATGTAATGTTAATATTGCATGTCCGTTATGGCATGTTCATTTGTGGAATATGCAGTGAACATAGCCAAAGTTACATCACAATAACTGTAACATTACTACCCGCTAATTAAAACCTGCAAACGTTAGCCCAGTGCTTAACAACAATCGTTGATTACTGAACAGAAATCGTGTCAGATGGAGTGTCCTACAAATTAAGGCATGCATACCCAACCCGAGGCCGACGGGCCGGCTTTGGACAGATATTTAGAAATGATGGTCTGGGTCGGGTCGGGCTCGGTCACATCAGCGCGATAAGGCAACAGCTTATTAACGTACACTTGTTGCCACTTGTACGCTGATGCGCTCATCTGTTGACATTTCCGAATGCCTTCCTACAGTTGCTTAACAAAAGCGGTCTTTCCACACAAACAAACGTAGCCTACATGTGTCATTAGTATGAGGAAAAAAATGAGATTTTAACTGTCGGGCTCGGACACAAATTTCTTAATACCTGTCGGGCTCGGGCCGGGTTTGGACAGTAAAATTCGGCCCGATCCGGACTCTAATACAAGTAGCCTAGTCTATTCCAGTAGATAAATGTATGTCTTGACCATGAAGTAAATTATTTTTTTTCAATTAATATAGGCTATTTATCAGGCAGGTGCATGTGCACTGTCGGTCTTCTGGGTTAAAATGGAATTACAGGTTGTTGTTGCACTGTTCAAACCTTGTCTATATCAAGAATGTGTCCCAAAATCAGGGCCTGTACAATATTTCTGTTCAAATCCTATGTCTTCATATTTTTAGTCCTTGAACTTACTTCAGTTTTACAGCCTGAAAATCACATTATCTGGGAAGTAATATTTGGACATTAATTCATAGGCAGCCCAAACTTTGTAGTTTGGAAGACTAACCTGTCAATATGACTGAACCATTACAAGTTTGTACAGCATACCCTAGATTTGGAATTATGAAAGGACATTAAGGGTAGCATAAACTTTGAGCAAAATCTAAGGTTAATCTAAAGATTTTCCTGGATTTTGACACAGAATGACCCAGCTGCATGTCATTTGGCTCACATCCTCTCACTCAGTGCTCCTCTCCATATCTGTCTTACTGTATGTTATGTTATGAACCATGAAGAGAAGGTGATAAATCAGGGTTATTGAAGTGAACCTGTCGAGTGATTTTGTTTGGGGTAATTGTTTTTACATTGACTCGGGCAGGTTAGATATCTTAGACCGTGATACATTTTGAAAAATAAAACTTGTTTTGCTTAAATATCTGATCCTTCTGCTATTACGAAACACAATTTTTGCTGTTTATAGTATTATGTCTTTTAATGTGACAAAAACACTAAATAATGATTTTGACTATGTATTGGTATATATTTTACGGTGGTGTAAGGTGCTGGAAAAAGCTTTAAAATGGACCTTGAAAGTGCTTGAATTTGACCTTGGAAAAGGTGTACGAACCCTGGGAGTATGAGGGTGTGCCATGCTAGCAGCTAGGCGAGCATTATAATGTGTGTAACAAAGTGACGCAATTTTGTCACAGAAGTAAAGGCTGGACTACAACAGAGCTGTTTGGAGCAGTTGGTGAACAGTATTTTCTGTTGGAGATGGTAAGTGCCTTTGGGTGGACTTTGGGCTTTTTCACTTTGTACACTTATAACATGCACAAAAAAGATATATAACACAATTAAAGAAAGGGGAAAAGCCAAAAAGCATAATATGAGCACTTTAAATAGTCGAAAATGTAAACCTAATTTCTGAAAATAACCTGTTCAGGCAAAAACATTTTCAATGTTACTTCCTGAGCAAGAGCTTTGATTAAAAAAAGAAGTGACAGAAAAGAAGGTTGAATCTACTTCAGAAGCAGTTGAAATTCATTTTGCAGTCATCGGTCTGTCAGAACAGATATTGTACTGCCATTTACACAGGATGCTCACAGGCTCACTCTTCTTCAGTCACACTCCTGTCTGAGCTATTTCTTTTTATATTTCCTACCCATGGTATGTCCAAACCTTTTTTTAAATCAACTGCCTAGACGTTGAAGTCTTTCTAATACAAGTGTTCCGGTGGGATGTTTTATTATTAACCAGACACGGATACCATCTCCTCACCATCACCTCATGAAAAATGGTCTTTTCCATATTCCATTTGGTGGCTTCAGTTAAACATATTCATCAATGTGCAAAGACTGAGGATTTCTAGTCATATATTAGGCTCCTTTTTCCCCATACGTTATTTAAAACATCACTGTAATAGAGATTCCCCCTGTCGTGCATGGCTGATACAGTTTGTTGATACAATTTTTGTTTGTTCCGCCCTTCCATAATTTGTCTTTCCCAAATACCTTAGTTATACCGTGTGCACCCGTTATACTTGCAAATAAAAGGGATACAGATACGCTTGCAAAGGAGTTTTCGACCAGAGAAGGTTGGGTAAAGTGTGCTAATGTGTCAGCCTGGCCCCTCTACCTCATTACATTTGGGGAACTCCCTGACGAAGTGCCTTTTAAACACACACACACACACACACACACACACACACTCAGTGTTCTAAATACCTCAGATTAGGATTGCTGATTACCCGGGGACAGCCCTCACCCCTCTCTCACCTCCTTCCCTTGCGTTCCCTCGGAGGGCCCTCAGTATTCCCTCGGTGAGGGTAGTCATTGGACCTCGGGTCAGCAGACTCTCTCAACACACACACACACACACACACACACACACACACAATAATATCCAACATTTGGCAGAGCTCCAGGCCATCATTTATTAGGTGTATGCTCGGTCCATTAGGCCATGTGTTACATTCTTTGTGTAACTCAATTTGTTTGATGTGGATGACTATATATAGAACTCTTTGAGGTGTGTGTGTGTGTGTGTGTGTGTGTGTGTGTGTGTGTGTGTGTGTGTGTGTGTGTGTGTGTGTGTGTGTGTGTGTGTGTGTGTGTGTGTGTGTGTGTGTGTGTGTGTGTGTGTGTGTGTGTGTGTGTGTGTGTGTGTGTTTTATGAACTCATTTACATCTTCATCTGCTGTAGAATGGAATAAACCCGGAAACTGACCTGACAAAGGTCTTGTGTTTAAAAGTGAGGGAGATCCTACTGCTGTATTTGAATGTGGGAGGTTTTATTGACGTCCATGCACATGGTATGTATGATACTGTATTTGAATATGTGCGGTAAGTGCTTGTATGTGCACATATGTTCTGTCTGGCCTCAGTGTGTGTGACTGAAAGACGGCCAGTTTCCAGTATCCCAGGCTCAAGTTAATTATGTAACCTGGGGCCGAGGAGCGTGAGTGAGCAGGATGATCCTCAACTATAAAAGGCAAAGAAGAGGGTAGAAGAGGGTCGTTTGGCTTGGAAAAATACATCCTTCCCTTCAACAGCATAATGCTGTACTTCCTCGTCAGCAGTCTCTGAGAAACAAAAAGTGATTACAGATTTTTGTACATACATCCCAATATTACATTACATGTTATTTAGCTGATAAAAAGCGTACATCAGCCAACTGACATAAAAGTTTATTTCTGTTCTTATCGCTATTAAATAGCAATTACTTTATCTCTCTTCCAAACAATTTTACACAGAGGGAAGGTATTGCCATCAATGTGTGATCGGAAACTTGCTAGTAGACAAAGAATGAAGTGTAAAAGTTTCAAAATAAAACTTTTAGACAAATAGGAGACAAGTAAAACTTTTTCTAGCTTTGTTTTCTTTAGAAAAACACTTGATCACTAGAATTCTTAATTGGAGAAAATTTGGTCTATCAACATTAAAAGGTTCAATTTCTCTCTCAATTAGTAGTTACTATGACTGGTGAAACTACCATGAATAATGTTATGCATTTTGTAGTTTAATAAGAATATAAAGAGTGGAATTGAGCTGGAATCCATTTAATTTTATGGACACTGAACACTCCTTACTGCAATTTCCCCTTAATCCATTATGTAAGGTTGTGGACTGTGTGTGATTCATCATAGTGCTCGCTTGTTGTTTGACACATTTGCACCTGGGACCTGCCACATACACTGACACAATCTACGGTTAGCCAATTACCAGCTTCACTGGAGCAGTTGTATAACTCAAAGCTGTGTGCCTTGCACAATGGCAATTCTATCGTTAAAGAAACATGAGTGAGTCGCAACAGTTTTTGTCTTATGAGTCATTTGACAAATACAAACCTTTCATGCAGCAGACCTCTTCATTGTGAAGATGTCTCTCCTCCTAGTTTACAATAAAGAAGAGCCATCAGTAGCAGATTTGTGTGCAATCCACTTGTGTTTTTGTTGAAGTCTGTAAGGAGCCTGTAATAAGTTAAAACGAGCCAATTGAAACCTATTTTTCCCAGTTGTTGAATGGGGAAAAAACAGTTGCTTCAGTTTTTCCAAGGGAGAGTGGAGATTAAAATTTCTCTCTCTCTCTCTCTCTCTCTCTCTCTCTCTCTCTCTCTCTCTCTCTCTCTCTCTGACCTGTTGACCACTATCTTCTGAATAATAGTTATTTACATTTACATTAGAGACTCTTTGGGCTAAGTGGGCTAACAAAAACAAACTTAAATACGCATGGCTTGACAAACCCATGGAAACAAACAGGCGTGGACATAGACAAACATGGGGACACATACGCAGCCAAACACGCGCACACACAGTCACACACTGCTGGAGGGGCCACAGAAACCTCAGTTGACACTCAACAGTCAGTAAGCTGAGTGGAGCCCAAATGTGGATCAATTAAAACGACCGAAAAAGGGAATTTTAGTTGTGATTAACGGTTGGTCTCACCATTCAGCTTTTTCCACTCACTCTTCCCTCAGTCCTGCAGCGCTCCACACTCAAATTGTTCAGAAATTGTTCCCTGCAGTTCAGGTTTTGTGTACTAGGTTTTGGGATGGGACAAAAACGTAAAAATAACCTCGGGAAGGAACTTGTTTTGGTGAAACATGCTCATTCAAAAGTACAAGAGAAAACTCTGATTGGACAGATAGTCGAGGTCAGGGGTTGGCAACTTTTTGATATGAAGTGCCCTTTTCAAAATGTCTTGTTTATTAGTGTGCCATGTCAACGTTAAGTTTGATTATGACATCACATCAAAATGTAACATCCAGGGAATCTGTAATTTTATTCCATAGCAACATTTGATAACATTCATTTCTCATAATCAGTACCTTGTAATTATTATTGTTTATTATTATTATTATTATGGAAACATGGTTTTAGTATGCAGCGTCCTGATTGGTGGAAAATGGGCTGACAAAACGATGCTGTGGCAAAATAATAACACAACCAGCATCATCATCAAGAATAAAGAACACGAACATAACGACTGTGTCATTCACGTGCATATTAAGTAGCCACATGTATTTGTTTTGGACTTACAATGCATCCATATTTACCGCTCCAGCGGAGAAGATGGTTTCTTCAGCCAGCTTAAGTTTATAAGAATTTGTCCAACTTTCAAGATTCCCTGCAAACTAAGATAAACGGTTAGACTACAAACCGACAGCTTTTGTTTTAGCTTGTTTTGTAAAAATGTGCTATTTGCAGAGTAGAGCTGTGTTTGCGTAAAGCAGCACTGTGGACAAGAGTGTACAGAGCAGATTGAAATATTGCCTCCTACATGTTTATGCCGGTCTACACAGGTGAGTGCATTGATAAGTATTGACTTTTAACTCACCAAGGTTTTAATGTAGCCTACTTACAGTAACGAGACTAGCGTTAGTTCATCTGCCCCAGCGGCCGTTGGTAATCCTCTTTGTATTGTTCCCAGTCAGAGATATGAGTCAATCAAACTACTGTAAATAACAGGTCGCGCAACTGTGAAAGTTGTAATTTGGCATGCGGATGAGAGAGTGCTTCAGCATTTCAACCATGATTTCAACGCATCAATAACTCTCTTACACACATATTGCCAATGGCCATTGGTTAAGGTCCCGTGTGCCCATGGTGGCACGCGTGCCTAAGGTTGCCGACCCCTGGTCTAGGTGAATCGTCGTTGATATAAACGGTTGTGTACTAACACATAGCCAGTTGCCATGCTACATTAGATTTCAGTTGAGGTGTGAAAGCCAGTGAAACCAGAGATCTTACACAGGTCACACACACGCACACAGGATCTCCATCCTTGTTTAGGGGAAGTACATGTTTACTTAGCGATCACTGTGCCCTCTTACACCACCTTTGCTATTTAATGACTACATGAAATGTAAAAACAGATGCAGACGATAGTAACATTGATTTCACTGCCATATATGCTGTTTGCTCAGAGAACCGAGGTCTTCCTGGTGCAATAAAAACACTGTATTCATTGCTAAGGGCTCTCATTGATTTAAAGACTGCATGTATCCAGTGTAAACAGTAGCAGTTTTATGGTTTTGCTTGGTTTTCTCACGGCATGAGCTGTGTGTGCAGCAACGTATGCTCAAACATGAACCCTTCTGCTAACTGGGTTCTATCTGATAGGGAGTTTAATCTAATTCATGGTAATGCAATTGAGCAAACCTGCCACCACCAGAATGTTGTAGTCCATCTTCGATGTTGAATCAATGTCACCTCCGAACCTGTTGAAGTTTGCTTCCTGGATATCGTGTGTGTGCGTGTGTCCTTTTTTTTTCCCTGTGTATCCTGGTTGGTGGTTGTCTTGCCGGAGGTAATAACAGCCTGTTTAACTAAACCAGTTGACCTGATGGGGGGAGGGGGTTCTCTTGCTTTTCCTTTTAGTGTGTGAATACTGAAATCATTCCACACTATAACAAACACCTGTTCAATATCATACAATTCCTCTGCATTAATACTACTTGTGAAGTTTTTATTCAATTTTTCTTTAAACCATGTGAGAAAGGTGTTGATTCTACAAAACTATACATTTTAAGACGATAGTTTGTGTTGTATTGCAAATTATTATAAGATGTTCCATTTACTGTCCCCATCTTATGTGCAGATGGGTTTTACAGGAACTCCTTACTATGTAAACAAGTTGAATACAACAAAATACTGTATGTCCTATGACCTTTCTGACATATTTGAGCTAAGATGTGAAAACAGACACACACATACACAGTACAGTACAGTCCAAATGGCTACTGGTCCAAGTGTCACCTGAACATGAGCCTCTAATTACAGTTGGTTTCCTCTTGCCTCTGGGTTTCTCTTCCCCTTTGCTCTCATCCTAACCTACCCGCCGATCCTGCTAAGTGCTGGAACCCTGCAGGTGTGTGTACTGTATGTGCACACGCTAGGGGCTCTGTTTTCTCGGCAGGGACTAGTGTACGTAAGTACAGCAGCAATATGCTATTTTATCAGACTTTTAAATGAGCTTTGTCTTTGGTATTTTGTGTGTCATGAATGATCCTTGCGGATAAGGCAATGCAAGGCAAGGTGTTCATATCTTGGTGGAAACTGGCTCTCACCAGTGGCTCTGTGGTTACCACTTGCACCATATCTACCAGGCAGACCTGTGTGTCTGCACTCATCAGACAATTAAAGGTTCACTCCCACTCTTAATCTCATTTCAATGCCTTCTCCAAACCTCGCTCGGTCTCCCTTTTTTCTCTCCTCATCCAAAAACAACGGGAGTAGGTATCAGCCATGTGCATCATAGCTTTCTTTCCAAAGTGTCAGCCACAGTGCTGTTTAATTTTTCATTCTTAAAATGCGATTTTGATTGCAATATGATATGATGCAGCAAAATTCTGAATGAAATAAATGAAACTTAAGTTATTATGCATTTAAAAATGAAAAGGTGGCCTAAAACATTGGACACAGGAAAGAATGGCATGCCAACACCTTCAATATTCTACATTAATGAGCCTTTGTAATGCCACTTGTGTGCAACAATGCAATTTGTCGACCTATCAAGGTGTGTGTGTGTGTGTGTGTGTGTGTGTCAAAGAAAGGCACATTAACAAACAGTATAGGGGGTCCACACAGGGAACCTTCTATGCCTTCCAGCTGGCATGCATACAGGAATAAAGTGTATAATGAGAAAGCAAAATGCTTTAAGTATTTTCAGTTGCATCTCTGTATTGTGATACTGCTATCTAGGCTCATGTAATGTCATCATTGGTCAGTAGTTTGGAGCCCTCTCTATGTAGAAAATGTAAGCAGTGTGTTTCGTGCCTTCACTTCCACACTCTTGAAGCCGCAAGACAAATAGGCAAATATCCTAGACAAACAGGTAAGAGGACATGATGACACATTGTCATATGTACAGTTGAGATTAGAGACCCGGATGCAGCAGTGAGACAGTAATGTGATTGCATTGTATTTACATGCGCAATAAAATATCAAGGACCATGCTACCATCATCCATGACATTAGTGTTTCAGCCAGTTTTATTTTCACACATACACTTTGTTGCTCTTCTTTTTCTTTCTTTTTAAAAATATTATCCAGTTTGACATTCAGTTATAACAAGAAGAAGAACATAAATAAACTACTTTTAACCTTGTTAGGGCTTTATTACGTGGTATCGGATTGGTGCATAAACTCCAGTACTTCCCGATACTGCCTAAAATGCTGGTATCTGAGCCGATACCGATACTGGTATCTGAACATCTCTACTTGTTATTATCTAGCTTGCCCTGTTCTTACCAGAGCAGGTGGTAGGTTCCAATTTGACGAGGCTACGGAGGTAAAATGCCACCTGTCGGCAGTAGGAGAGCGTAGGTGGCAGCTTGCTGTAAAGCAGCGGGGTTTTTCGATAGGCTTTAGGTTGTTTTTGGTAAATCTCCCAGGGTTTGTTTTTTGCCTTGGTTTCATGGATATTTTTATGGGTTTAAACCTGTGTTCTCTGGGTTAAAGGCACATGAACAATTTAAAAACCCATCACTGTATCCTCAGAAGCTGTGGTTTAAATTGTATTTGTGGTTTAGTCTTGACCTGCTGTGTCCTGTATAAATCACCTAAACCCCTGTAGTGGTCACTCTATCCGCAGTTTAACTTGAACCTGCTGCACATGTGGTTCAAGAGAGGTCAAAGTTCAGTCTAAGGAAAGATTTCAACAGCTCAAATCGTTTTATTAATTTCTTAAATTACAAATTTTAACCATGTAGGTTCTTATGAAAGCAACACTATAATCAAGTGTGAAACTTACATAAATGTGTAATTACAATTGATGGTTCACACTTTCCTCAATTCAGTTTTGATGTCAGAAGCGGGGGTTACTGATTATCTAGCACGTATCACTCTGCAGTTACTGTGCTCAACAAGCCGCGGGTGCTGGCGTGAGCCCCTCCCCCGTCCAAAAGCACTCCCAGGCGGCCAGTCTCTCAGTAGCCTCGCACAGCAGTCCCAGCCTGCAGTCAGAGCAAAGAGGAGACACACACCACTCCTCATATAAACTCAGATTTTGCTCCTTGCAGACAGAGTGGACGCCTTCACACAAAAACTTGACCTATGGCATGGCCGCATCAGTCGAGGGAACTGCGACATGTTCCCCAGCCTTGCAGACTTTATCACTGATACACGTCACAGACTTCTCCTCTCTATTTCAATCAGCGTCTAAGCACCTGTCAGCAATGAGAGAACAGCCACTGACCAAGCGGGAGTGAGAACGGGTCAAATTAATTTCCTTGTTTCTGTTACGAAGACGATCGTGTGTGTGACTCTAACATCTCACATTTACCAACAAAACGTACAGCGAAAGACCGCGCAAAACATTTCAGACTGTACTGCCAACGTGTGTACATTTTAACATCAATGTACGCTGTAACGTTTTTTCATTATATAGTCACTGAAGCGGCTGCTGTTTCAGTACTGTCTGCTCTCTGCAGCGGGCGGGGCTGCTGCTCCATTTCCCCCGCGACTGACGCGCGCACACACGCACACACACAATCACACACGGTGGATGCACGAAAAAACGCAGATGACCTAAATTGAGGACAGCTATGCTCGTTATTGTAAGTGCAATGATAAGTTAAAGTCCAATACGTACTTTATCAAACCGTGTGTGTGTGTGTGTGTGTGTGTGTGTGTGTGTGTGTGTGTGTGTGTGTGTGTGTGTGTGTGTGTGTGTGCGTGTGTGTGTGTGTGTGTGTGTGTGTGTGTGTGGCCAGGATAGGACATTAACTAACAATGTAAAGATCAACAAGCCACTGACAGTGACAGATATGTTCATATTTGATTCATTCAATAAATTATTTTTTGTCTTAAATCCACCAGCCATTTTCCTATTATACCAACATTTGCAGCATCCAGAGCCTTTTAAGGTTCCTAGGAAATCTCAGCCCAGAGTAATTAATTAATAGTACTAATTATTATTCTCCCCAAAACAAGTTTTCCTTTTTATTTTTAAAGAACTATAAAAAAAAAATGAAACTTTTTTTTTTGCACCTTTCACTGTCTTCTGCAACTTCATTGCAGCACACATACAAAAGACACCACAACTTTTATCGCAATTTTTAACAAAAGCTCCCGTGAAATCAGGCATTTTGGGCCGCAACAATCTCAAAAAAAGGCCGTGAAATCCTGGAGGGACTGCCCTTGTGTGTTTTTTCATGTGTTATGATGCGCATTCACCAGTGTTTTTTTTTTTTTGTTGTGGTGCGCATAGGCATTAGGCATAGTCATCCCATCTCTTATATGCTGTGTCTCTATGATCCTATCCTGTCTTATTCATGGTAGCCTACTCGTGGACATTGCGCCGTCATCACGTGCTTTAGTAGGGGGGCCCGCCTTGATAATCCTGCATAGGGGCCCGGTGTTGGCTAGTTACGCCACTGACCTCCTGCCCTCTTTCGTCATTCTGGGCACAATTGATGCAGGAATAATCTCAACTCTGTGACGTCACCTTGAAGATTCTTCTCCCTTTCACGTCGGCATATTTGTGTGAGGCAGGATTCTCAGAAATGACTGCACTCAAAACGAAATACCGCAATCGTGCACAAATCGAGGATGATTTGAGGCTACGTTTATCAGACATTTCGCCAAGAAATTGGAGCGGGGGGGGCCCCAACTGCAATGAACCAGCTTTGGGGGGGGCCCAGCTTGCAAAAGGTTGAGAACCCCTTCTAGTCTATATCCAAGACCTTCCACTTCGGGATTGCTCTGTTGCCGCCAAAAATCCCACCATATGTCCTTCTTTTTGGCTGTATGTCCATTATCTTACGCTTTCTTTGTGTTGTAATTTTAAACTCCGGTGGATTTATGAGGACTATGCTTAACTGCTCCCAGATCTCTGCAGGGTAAATCCAGACCACTACCTAGACTATCTGTCCAATCTGAGTGTTTGTGTTGCACAACTAAAACAACTTTTGAACGTACTCATGTTCCTCCAAAACAAGTTCCTTCCCGAGGCTATTTTGCAGCGGCCCCGGGGCTCCGTGCAGCACTTGGCGCAGCCCATGACAATTGTGATTGGTTTAAAGAAACGCCAATAAACCAGAGCATGTTTCTCTCCTATCCCGGAATGCTGTGTGGACTAGCCAGACCCTCCTTTTCAGTGCTGTGGAGGAGGATCTGGCAATGCGTGACTACGGATTATTTGACAAACATAACTAGTTGTTAATTAATGCATCACCACCTGCAAGGAGGACGTGTGACTTTAATGATAAAATCATAGAAACAAGTAATCAGATGTACCTAGCAGAACACTATATCCAGACCTGTATAAAGTACTACAGACCCAGACTTGAGTAAAAATACAAGTGCTCTATCAATAAAGTAACTCGAGTAGAAGTTGAAGTGCTCTTCTCCAAGCACAACGCTTGAGTGGAAGTGCTAAAGTATTCAACATTTTTTTAGTTAGTTAATTTCCTATCCTGGCCTGGGACACACATTCATACTGTTTGATAAAGTACTTATTGGACTTTAAAGGTCCCATGACATGGTGCTCTTTGGATGCTTTTATATAGACCTTAGTGGTCCCCTAATACTGTATCTGAAGTCTCTTTCCCGAAATTCAGCCTTGGTGCAGAATTACAGCCGCTAGAGCCAGTCCCACAATGAGCTTTCCCTAATATGTGCCATTTCTGTGTCTGAGGAGGAGAGAGGGGGTGCAAGGTGGAGGGTGGGGGTGTGGCCTTGACCAACTGCCACTTTGCTCATTTGAAAGCCATGTCTCTCTCTCATGGGTGGGCCAAATTCTATGGGCGGGCAAAGCCAAGAAAGGGGAGGTAAAATGAAAGCTCAGATGGGCCGATCTGGAATCTTATCTCTAATTATGACCTCCTTATGAGGTCATAAGGAGCAAGATTCCAGATTGGCCCATCTGAGTTTTCATTTTCTCAAAGGCAGAGCAGGATACCCAGGGCTCGGTTTACACCTATCACCATTTCTAGCCACTGGGGGACCATAGGCAGGCTGGGGGAACTCATATTAATGTTAAAGGAACACGCCAACTTATTGGGAATTTAGCTTATTCACCGTAACCCCCAGAGTAAGACAAGTCGATACATACCCTTCTCATCTCCATGCGTGCTGTAATGCTGTCTGACTGCTCCAGCGGCATCAGGCCAGCACAGAACATGCAGGTGAATGGTTCCAGTAATCCTACTGCTCCGAATAAGTGACAAAATAACGCCAACATGTTCCTATTTACATTTTGTGATTTATAGAGTCACAGCGTGTACAAAAAACAACGTAACATGAGACACAGCCGTATTCTAACTGTACACAAACCGGGAACTATATTCTCAGGCGGAAGAATATAGTACTTGGGCGGAGTGATATGCTCGCAGCAAGCCTGTCTGAGAATATAGTTCCCGGTATGTTTACTGTTAGAAGATGGCTGTGTCTCATGTTACGTTGTGTTTTTTGTACACGCTGTGACTATACAAATCACAACATGTAAATAGGAACATGTTGTTGTTATTTTGTCACTTTTGTCACAATTGGGAGCAGTAGGCTAGTTGGAACCAGTTACCTGCAGGATCTGTGCTGGGCTAAGCTAATGCTGGACCAGTCAGGCAGCGTTACAGCACGCACGGAGATGAGAAGGGTATGTATCGACTTGTCTTACTCTGGGGGTTACGGTGAATAAGCTAAATTCCCAATAAGTCTGCGTTTTCCTTTTTAAAAAAAAAAAAAAAAAAAAAAAAAACTCATAGTGAAATTTTCATGCCATGGGACCTTAAACTTATCATTGCACTTACAATAACAAGCGTAGTTGTCCTCACTTTAGGTGTGTGTGTGTGTGTGTGTGTGTGTGTGTGTGTGTGTGTGTGTGTGTGTTGTTGGGGAATTGAGCTGCAGCCACTGAAACAGAAGCAGCTTTCAGCGACTCTAGAGTGAAAAAGCATTACAGCGTACATTGATGTTAAAATGTATACAGGTTGGCAGGACGGTCTGAAATGTTTTGGACAGTCTTTCGCTGTATTTTTTGTTGATAAATGTCAGATGTTCGAGTCCCACACGTCTCGTCTTCATATCCGAAACAAGGAAATGAATTTAGCGACGTCCGTGTGTTACGTCATCACGTTCTCACTCCCGCTTGGTCATTGGCTCAAAGAGTCTCATACTGATACAAAGTCTGGCACGTGGGACTGCTGGGATTGGTTGAAGTCATGGGAAACTCCGGTTATTGGTCAAATTTGAAGAAACGTTGCGGTGATTGGTCAAAATTGTGAGCCTCACAGTGATTGGTTGTAACGAGTAACAATGCAGCACATAAAAAATGTATCGGAGTAAAAGTATTAAACTCGTTGAAAATATGTACTGAAGTGGAAGTAGGAGAACAAAAATAATACTCCAGTAGAGTATAGATGCAGCCTTTTAGTGCTTAAGTACAGTAGTGAAATAGTTTTACTTCATTACTATACATCTCTGACAGTAACACCAATAACAGCGCAGCACATCTAAAATGATAACTAGACCGGCAAGCACTTATGAAGGGGTCCAAGCCTCCCCGGCGAGAGTCACCCCCCAACGACCTGTGCATGGGCCGGTTACCAGTTTCAAGGTATACTGTGGTTTTGAAAAAGTCACAGTTTCATAATCACTAAAATTTTCTGTCATACCGTTTCTAAGGTATGAGCTTTCTTCAAGGACAGAAAGTGCAGTTTAGAAATCCCTCCACCTTTTGCATAGAATCCTGCATACAGTGCTGCTTTTTTCAACATCCCCTTTAAATACCAATGACAGGATTTAGCATGGAAGTTACACAGCTGCATTCACCATTTGATTTGATCTTTTCTCAGAATTGTGTGGTTATGTACACACTGCTTTTGATTGACATCTAGGGGTGGGACAACTTACTTCTTTTTTATGTTCTTTTAAGCAGCAACGTTCCACCCATTTTGAACCTGAAAAGAGGTTTAATGAGCCAGAGCATCTGAAATTGTCTTTGAAAGGCCCATAAACATTCTGCTTTCTTCTAATCCACCTAGCCTCTTCATTACTGAAGTAGATTTACAATCTGATAGCAATTAGAGATAATTCCTTTTCACCTGGCTTCACCTGCTCATGGATGTCATGGAAACAGCAGGTGGGCCAGTGGTGTTGTTCCTTAGAGAGGACAAACATAACAAAAGTAAAGTCCCAGGAGGTAACAAAAATGCAGACTCTGTAAACCAGAGGTGAAAACAATGATCTTCCACTTCATCTCTTCTTAAAATTAAATAAAACCAGTAACACTCATGGCTGTAGTATTGTATTATGAAGTGGAGCCTGTGAGTTAATGTTTTGATTAGCAAACTGACAGAGATGCTAGCCTGTGGTCTCAAATCACGGGTGGCAACACAGAATGACACGTTTGTTTAGCCTATCTCAAGATTCCCCTTTGCAAAGCACTTACGAGTAAAGTTGAACGTTTTTGGAAAACTATTTTTTTCATACCCACAGTCAGATGACAAAATCAGTTTTAAGTGTACAGTTATATCTCTGCTCACTACAGAGGTCCAAGACATGTATAGTGGGGAGAAGCTGCTAGCAAACTCTATCAAAAGTGGAAAAAGATAGGCCAAAGGTTGTGTTTGGTGCTACACTGTTTGCTTTATTACTTCATTGCTTTTCTCCTGTTATGTTGTATAATATTTAACTGTTGTTAATTAGCCAAGTTATACAATTCAGGGTTTTTCCTCTGGCTCAGAATGGGCCTTTGGGGGGGCTACGCACTGCAGTAAGCATGATCGGTCTGCGTACAGTGAAGGCAATGAGTCTGTTACCTTATTTGACTGAAATCTATGCATTTTCAATTTGATAAAAGAAATATATATAATGCTGGTGTGAATAAAACCCCATTTAACAAAACTGGTTAAAAAAATATTTTATATTTAAAGGTCCAATATGTAATATTTGTACTGTAATAAATCCAAAAATGACACCAATGCCTCATCAGATATTAAGGAAACATGTTAAACTGAAATACTATCTTTTCTGACAACAAGGGATGGGTTAAATGCAGAGTATGAATTTTGCTACGTGTATGTGACAAATAAAGTACCTTTACACTATTTAGCACTATTTACACTAATGCTAATGTCAGTATTTTTTCTTTTTGAAATTTACATTCCGTGACGGAATTTATGTTTTGATCTGTGTGTTGTTATCAACGGCCCAGTTTGACAGGCAGGCCGGGTTGCCAGATACTTGTAAAAACGTAAACCCAGCGCGCTAAAGCTGTAAGGTTAGTACAGCCATGAAAGCAGCAAACAAACGAACAGGATCAACGGAAATAGATTCTACATGACATAAAAAAAGAAAACCGCATGTTTCTAACAGTTGCGTGACCAGAGACGTAACAACCCCCTGGTAAATATTGGAGATGTATTTGAAAGATGGAGACAGCTTAGATCCCAAAAGGACGCAGAGTTGGTTTATTTTCTCCTGAACAGGTAAGCATTAGCTTCAGGCTAATTTATCACAGCTACTAGGGATGGGCATTTTTTGTTATTTCAACATTTGTGTACTCACATTGAATTATATAGCTAGAGTACCCGAGTTGGTTACTCGCAAAAACAAGTGAGACAGCCAGTAAAGTGATCCCGACTGGTCCTGGCTAACGCCGCCATGCTAACCCTGCTAACGTTACCGGGAGGACCAGGCATGCAGCCCATGGCTGTTTTACAATGTGTAGTTCAGCAGCTGGAGCCGACAACGGTGAGTTATTTTAAGCCACGAGAGGGGGGCTGTAAATCGGAAAGAGAGGACTGTGAGTTTGCAGTGTGTTTAGTGACTGTTGCCATAATTCTAAGCCAATGAAGTGTGTTCCGTCGGCAAGGTAGTGGTATTTTTGGCGTTTCGTATTGTAATTCTAAGCCGAGGAAGTGTGCCTGACTGGCGTGTGGAGAGGACAGTGAGGTTGTTGTGTTTTTAGCGGTTCATACTGTAATTTTAAGCCGAAAAAGTGTGTCTCTCAGTTGGTTACAGAGCTCCGCTTGAGCACCGGCTTTTATGACTGTCAATATAGCCAGCATCTACCGTTAGCTACTCCGCTGTGCTGTGGAGTAATGTCTGGCTATATGAGAAAAGCGGTCTCAGCCTGGCAACCTCCGTGAACTTCGAGTCTGGGCAGGAAGGGGCGGGGGAGACGACTCTCCAGTATTTTGGATGGTAGTGCAGTAACTATTTTAACCGCTAGCTGCCAGTATTACATCGAATATTACATATTGCACCTTTAAAGTTTATGTTCTACCTGTTCAACTGTTGTTTGGTAAATTGCTCTTAAACACATATAGAGAGCATTTGAATTGCTATTTTTATTCTCAATTCTTGTCATTTTGGTGCTTGTGATTTTCCTTTGGGGCTGGCTAAAACCTCTTTGGGGGATGCCAAAAATTCCTCTATGCAGGAAAAACCCTACAGTTTTGGTTACGGAAGATAACAAGGGTACAATCTATGGGTATAATATGCGGTGTATGTACAAAAGTAAAGCAAATAATTCCTGATCCAGTCTAGATCCAACTGAGACGATAACTTTAGGATATTTTCCCTAAAGTCAGGCCATACATAGTCAAACAAGGATATCTGCAGGGCAATCATTGTCAAGTCGCATGATGAAAACCATCATATAAGTACCATTTATCTTATGCTCTAACTCCGACCAGCTGTTCCAAATAAACACTGGGCACAGGAACATGTTTTTCCTGCTTCTTAGGCTACAAAAGGAGAAGACTGCAGGAACTGGAATTTAAATACTGTAAATAGTTTTTGTGAGCCATTGGTGCAGTAGTTTCAGTTCATCTTTTATATTGGCCAATCCTGTTCCAGGTGTTATGAATCAGGGTTCAGTGGAGCCCTTTGCCTAATTGACTAGTGACTGAGTATAATTCACTTACAGTATTTCACACCTACTGTAGTGTTCTGGCTATCATCCTAGTCAAGGCCACATTCAAGGTAAGAGAAAAACTGAAATAAATTAAATATTTTATGGTATTATGTGAAGTTTTATTGTAATGGTAATGTTGCTACAGTGTCTTAGTAGCCCATGAATCGTATTTCAGGTTAATTTAGGAAGTACTCCTCTTGTTTATTGGAAAATGAAACTCCTGTGAACCTCTCGTGAATCTAGATCATTTTGAGATATTGCGGAGATGTAATACTTTCATAAGCCGGTTGGAAATCTGAATATCAAAAGACGGGTTGGATTGGGTCAAATTTTAAATGAATGCATGATGACTGTAACACCAAAAACATCAGGTGATGATTTGTGCTGTAAGATCGAGTGAGGCATTAAAGCAGGCCTGACTAAAAAGGCCTATTTTCTCCCTCAGTTTCCTTTGGATTCCCTTGGTTAGACAGATCTGCAAGATGTGATTTTTTTATTTTTTATTTTTTTTGTTATTGTTATGTTGGAGCCCTTTACTTAATACCTGTTGTGGATTATGCTTTAAAGGAGAGCTTTGGTTATTGTGCCAGCCATGTCACATGTGCCTCTCTGCGTGTGTTGTTCTCTTACAAGTGTCCATCTGAGCGTGTCCCTAGTCAACCCCTCCACCACTGGCTGACTGATGTAGCCTTATTTTAGTTTATGAGGTGTGGGACCACTGGGTGTTACCCTAGCTGCCATTTTAGATGAGGAGGCTGGGAACAGTGTGCCTCCCGGGGCTCCTATCTATTGTAATTATCTCATTGTCAGGGGTTGGACCGGGGGCTCGGACCTCACTCACATCCTTCAGCTTCCCTCAGCGCCCCACGTGCACACTCACACGTCCAGGAGCTCAGAGGCCTGATGTGGGCGCTGGCATGGCCTTACAGAACCTCAGTGTGCCGTGCTGCTATTGGACAGATTTCATCCCGCAGAGGAAGATGTTATCTAATGCATACTGTGCAAGATCTAGGCTAACATCAGACAGGACAGCACAACCCAATTAGTCCAAATTAGACATGTGATTTGTCCTATCTGAATCATTTTCAATAGGGTTTAGGAATTTGTAACTTTTCCCGCAGATTTGGTTTAGTATTATTAAATAGTCTAGACAGGGTGCAGCCTATTTACACTAGCCTTCTCTCTGTGGGTTGTGTCATTGGCACCCTGCCTGCCCTCACTTTTTAATCTCCACAGGAAGTGTGCATCGGTGTTTTCATTCCCCTGACGGGATGTGTGTGCCTGTGTTGCAGTCCCCTGGTAGGACACCACAGATGGTGGAGGGCTGGGTTTGATGAAGTTGGCTCCTTTTTCGTAGATCACTGCGTGTATTGGCCCAGTCTTGGTGCGACATTTCCTGTAGCGCTGTGACGTATAGCAGACCACACTTTTGGGTCAAGACCCAAAACAAGCTGAGCTAAAAAGGAGTAATAGTAGGTTTTCTCATTTTCTGGTTGGTCTACGGTCCTCTTTATCAAGAGTAATTGTATCTTTTATTAAACCTGCACATGGGGGTGAGATAAGCTCTCATAAGCTGCTGTATAATTGTGCAGCCTTTCTGAAACACCCTGTGTTCTCATAATGACAGCCTACAGACATCTCAATATCCTTCCTTCATCTGCGTTTGTCATGCCGGGGGTGGACCTTAGCCCATCCAGCTAGTAGTTTTCTGTAGCCTCTGTTGATGTTGTCTCTGATCTGTGTTCCCCACATCAAAAGCAGACATCCCCCGCTGTACTCACCACCCTGTCCCCCAGCCTCTCCAGCCAGCCTCTGTCACACACAGCTGTTTCACTCATCCATCTCTTCCTGCCCACCACTGTTCTCTTGTATCATCAAGATACAAGAGAACACTATCACTAATCGTCATTCTCTCCTCACCTCTGTATTCCGTCTTTCTATCGCTCACCTCTTCGTACCTCTAAACCGGCTTTATATCTTATCTTTTAGTGCACTGCTTTTATTTTATTTTGCCTCCTCTTTTATCCACCTTTTTGCCCGTTCATGTTCCATCCTCCCATCTCTATCTATGATGTGCTCTCTGTTTGTCCCAATTCCTTTCTCTTTCTGTATCACCCCTCCTCTGCCTCACTCTTTGCTATTTCACCCATCAACATCCAGTTTGCCTCTTTTTTTTATCCCTGGGAGGAAAATGGGTGGTTTTGGCATGTAATGCGGGACTTAAGGACACACACACACACACACACACACACACACACACACACACACACACACACACACACACACACAACTTAAATAAATAAAATAAATTGCACCATCAGTACACCCTTTGGAGTATTTTTTAGAGACTAAATTACAGCCATGCCCATCGGAAAGTATATATATGATTGTTTTGATTGTGTGTTATATGTGATTTTCTATATATTAGACTATGTATATACTGGCTGTATTAGTTATTATCATGAAGGAATCTTAGCCCTGAAACTCCTAATCAAAATCAAATCACACCTCAGAGTATTCCCATAATGACTTAATACCGGCTGAGTTCTTAGACTATACATAGTATGTCATGTTCTCCCTCTCAGTTTTGCCTGACACATTTGAGTGCTGACGCAAGGAGAGCCTATATTTGGAGCGGTCTCATCAACAATATTACGGTTTCCTGTCAGGACCCTCTCCACTCCCTGAGCTGGATATCTTACATGATGCTACACATGCAGGTGTGTCACATGAATCAAGCACATAGAAAGCTAATAAAACTGATTTGGAAACATTATTTTAAAGATGAATTAGTCAAATTAGGATGTAAAAGAAAATACAGTTCTGTAAAGCAATTACAAGTATAGGTTTGGAGGTTTAAGTCAGATTTCTAAAATGTCCAAAAGGTACAAGTTAGTTGATTTTAAGAGGTGTTGTATTTTGTTCCATGGGTCAGGTGCACTAAAATTAAATGCAGTTTCCAAGTTCAGACCGAACTTGTGGAACATGAAGCAAAAGCCAATCAGCAGAGCATGTCCCTCTGAGTGACAAAACAATTTTGTAAGGTAATATGGTAGTTTCCAAGGGCCTTATAGATTAAGAGATACAAGTTAGTATCACGTCTTTCTTGAAAAGTAGGCAACCAAACCCTGTCCTGTAAACACAAACGGTTATAAATCTCAAGGTAGTGTGATAGAAAGAGTCCATTGATTTAAGAGTTGAAGAAGATGCGTGTATAAATCACATCACCGTAGTCCAAGACTGACATGAAAACTGCCTCAACAACCGTTTTCCTACAAAACATGTGAAAGGTGCTATTATTTCTGTATAAATAGGCAACTTTTGCATGAGTCGGCACACAAGATTATCAGTGTGAAATTTGAATGAGAGCTTTTCATCTATCCAGATGCCATGATATTACTAGTCTTTGACTCTCTATTCTAAGTCCGTTTGTAGTAGAAATATTGAGGTCAGTATAGTCTATAACTCTGGCTTCGGAAAATAGTATGTACTTTTTGTTTTAACAGCATTTAGTACAAGTCTCAGGTCTTTAAGAGCGTCTTGCAGAATGTTAAAGAACACTATAAGTTTTTAACTGCTAGATGAACAGAATCGGCAACCTAATGCAGCATTGTCCGCGTACAAATGAGCATGACACTTTGCCAAAGATTAAATAATATTATTGATATAAATAGTGAAAAGAACTTGACCTAAAATGTAACCCTGTGGAACACCTTTTGTTACTGATTAAGAAAAAACTGATAAAAGATTCCCAATTTAAAAGATTTGTGTCTCTCTGATAGGTAGTTCCTGAACCAGTTACAAGCATTAATATCAAACTCAACATTATGTAGCCTATGCAAGAGCAGACAATGGTTTACACAGTGTCAAATGCTTTGGAAAGATCAATAAAAAGTGCTGCACAGTGTTCATTTTATATCTAAAGTTGATACAATGTAATTTATGACCAAAGTAACAGTATTTACAGTACTGTGCATGAGTACATGAGATTATTAGATTGCTGTTGATGCTTACTGTATGCGCTCTGTTGTGGTCTTTCTTGTGCTGAAGGGTATTTAGGGTATAAGTTTGGCCGTTCTGCAGAATGTTTTTACTGTCTTCCATGGTCTGGTGTTACTCGAACATGAATACAGTGGATCACATTAAAAGCCCACATACAACTTTTTTGATGCTGTGACATGTTTAATAGTATTCATTCTCCTTAATGAAAACTAGACCAATAGTTTATTATTTGTGATTCAGTATTCATCATCAAAACAGCTGACAGGATGGTCAAACTCCTATTCTGGAAATTAGGTTGGCAAACATCCAAGTTTTATGTGAATGTTTAACCCAAAAAAATAACCCCAGAATCTTGCATATCAGGTTTTGTTTATTGATAAATGGCTTTACATTTAGTTATTCTACTTCTCAGGAGAGGCTATTTTTGGATGAGCCCCTGAAGGGCCAGGTTCAGTAGCTGTGCTCAGTGAATTCAGCATATCTTTGGGACTAAAGGAAAGGAAAAATATATTGTGTGGGTTTATGTAGCCTGCAATCTGTCCTTAAAACCTCCATGGGTCTTTACACCTGGTTGTTATAGATTGTTCACTAATTATTTCTCTTTTTGTATCTGTTTTTCTATCCTCTTTGTGTCTCAGGTTTGTGAGCAGCCATGACAAAGTCCTACGAGTTTAACTGGCAGAAGCACCTGCCTGAGTTCATGCAGGATGGCGCCTCCTTCGACAGGTTTGATGAGGTAAAAATTATGCATTTCATTGGTGCTTATAAGGTTTTTACAATGCATTATAAATAAATAAATAGAACAACTTGGAATGTAACAATAAACAGCCACCTAAACTGTTTATGTCAGGATCATGATACATTATAGCATACCGCATCATAATATGACAAGTTTAATGTCCTTGATGAGCTTATGAAGGATCAGTCTGTGATGCAAACTGTACAAGTTTGTCAATAACCTTGTTGTTACAGGTTATTTGCTCTGTCCTATTATCATCCTTCTTCCCTAACGACCGTCTCCCGGTCATTCATTAGCGTGTATGCACACACACACACACACACACACACACACACACACACACACACACACACACACACACACACACACACGCGCACAAGCGTGTGTGCAATGTAGCAGAGGCGTCTCCTTTATAACCCAATACGTCATTGTGGTAGTCAGAGCTCTAGCTGTAGGAAGGCCACATTGATCAGCATCATTAAGAAGCTTTGTGTGGCGACTGCTTGTCTGCAACGCTTTCAAGTCCTCATCCAGCACTCTAAAAAAAAAAAAATGTGTGTGTGTGATCTCAGTGAGTGAATTGTTTTTAATTTTTACATACACACTCACCAGCCACTATAATAGGTACACCTGTTTAACTGCTCATTAACAAAACTGTCTAATCATCCAATCATGTGGCCTCAACTCAGTGCATTTAGGCATGTAGACATGGTCAAGACGATCTGCTGAAGTTCAAACCAAGCATCAGAATGAGAAAGAAAGGTGATTTGTGTCTTTGAATGGCATGGGTGTTGGTGCCAGATGGGGTTTAATTATTTCAGAAACTTCTGGGATTTTCATGCACAACCATCTCTAGGGTTTAGAGAATGGTCAGAAAAAGAGAAAATATCCACTGACTGGAAGTTCTCTGGGCGAAAATGTCTTGTTAATGGCGGTGGAGGAGAATGGCCAGACAGGTTTGAGCTGAGAAAGGCAACAGTAACTCAAATAACCACTCTTTACCTACTAGCAAGGTGTACCTATTAAATAAAGTGGCTGGTGTAGACTATTAATTACCTATTTCATTGGTATGTAAAATTATTACAGGTGTAAATGGAGTTGATTAGTTGGATTGAAATCTGTAGAAAATGTGGAAAGATACAGCTTGAAGAGCAAGAATCATATAAATCCTGAGATTCCTGCAGAAATCCTGAAGTGTTCACAGTGCCACTGTTGTTTAAAAGTGTAAAACCAGCATCACAAAGATGAGGTTGAAACTGTATACATCGGGATATAAGACGCAGTTACAAAGTTCTTTACCAAAGACAAAACATCAAAACAACATAATGAACACCAACAGATAAAAACTAAGCTGACCTAAACAGAATAAATAAATCATTGAAAAGCTATTTGAATAAATCAGGTTTTTAAATGGAATAATATTAAATTATTTCTTAGTTACAGCCAAAAGCAAATGTATTGCCTGTCTAGCCAATACAAATATAATCAAATTAAAAAAGATTTAGACAAATATTTACCAATAACATTAGTGTCACCAGATAGCCATCTTGGCCTGTGTGTATCTGTGTGTATCTTCCTGTCGTTTTGCCTACGTTTCCTCTGACTAACTTAATCAGGACACTTAGCTAGGACATTTGCAGAGCAAAGGCAAAGTGTGTCAAACACACACACACACACACACACAAACACACACACACACATACACACCCTTTGCACACACACACCCTTTGCACACATCAGGAAATCCCCTCAGTCCTCTTCGCTTATGTGGGCATCAGTGGGGGGAGGAGATCCCTCTTAGGCGGAGAAGAAAACTTGAAAGAGTGAGGGGAAAAGCATAATCAAATCAACAGCCATGTCAAAGTGAGCCATGAAACTGGGCTGGCATGCTTTTGAAGAAATTCTTCAGTGTGTTGCAGCTGTGAATATGAGCCAGGGTTAGGACTGGCCTGAATGGTAATAAGGTCGACCTCTGCTAGTCCCCTTAAAGGTCCCATGACCATGACTTTTTTTTTTTTTTTTTTTTCATTAATATGCATTCCCCCAGCCTGCCTATGGTCCCCCAGTGGCTAGAAATGGTGATAGGTGTAAACTGAGCCCTGGGTATCCTGCTCTGCCTTTGAGAAAATGAAAGCTCAGATGGGCCGATCTGGAATCTTGCTCCTTAGGAGGTCATAAGGAGCAAGGTTACCTCCCCTTTCTCTGCTTTGCCTGCCCATAGAATTTGGCCCACCCATGAGAAAGAGAGAGACATCATGGCTTCAAACGAGCAAAGTGGCAGTTGGTCAAGGCCACACCCCCACCCTCCACTTTGCCCCCCCTCCTCAATAGCTACAGACACAGAAATGGCACATATTAAGGAAAGCTCATTGTGGGACTGGCTCTAGTGGCTGTAATTGTGCACCAAGGCTGAATTTCGGGAAAGAGACTTCAGATACAGTATTAAGGGACCACTAAGGCCTATATAAAAGCATCCAAACAGCACCATGTCATGGGACCTTTTTAAAGATAAAAATGAATGATGTCAGCTGCCTGGGACATACTACTGCCTCTTACCACTCTTTTTCCTTAATGAGTCATTGTATCCTTTACAATACTAGATACTATAATATACTCCGAGAGCGCAAACCTCTGCCAAGGCATAACCTATTTCACAATGGTGTGGGAGCTCATTATTGTGATTATTCTGACACCACATAAACACCACAAACTCGCTCGCAATGGTCACGAAAGTGAAAAATAATTTTGTTAATTTAATATCTGGAGGTAAAAACAATGGAGGTACAGTCTTTCATTCATTAACAAAGGTGTGTGTGTGTGTGTGTGTGTGTGTGTGTGTGTGTGTGTGTGTGTGTGTGTGTGTGTGTGTGTGTGTGTGTTTGCATTTAATAATTCATGGCAGTCACATTTATCTCACTTAATGTTTGCCCAATAGGTCTCATCTCCTCACAGTGTGTGTGTGTCTGTGTATGTCTGGTGTTTTACGTCCCCTTGATGTTGCGTTTAAGTTACTTAGCTTAACTTAATAATGCAGACATAGTAGTAAGTTAACATAAATCATGAATGTGTTTTACCTGCATGTGTGTTTAAATGCTCTCTGCTTTGTGCTTTCTGCTTTGTGTGTGTGCACACACACACACACACAACACACACACACACACACACACACACACAGCTGACCTGCACGTACCCTGGCACTTAGGAAAGAATGTACACATGTTGAGTGTGAGCTGGACGACTATAACTAGGGGTGTCCATCCACTTGCACCCAAAGATGGTTGAACCTTTAGCTAATTGTTCCTTTGCATGTGGAAGGACTGAGTGTTCCCATAAACCTTTTTAGTTTAACAAAAACAAGCCGTCCGATAGTGTAACAGGAGCCTGCTGTATGTTCCAAACAGTCAAGGCCCATTTGGGACCATCTCTTTCATAGAGTTGGATTCACTATGTGCAACCGAAGCCTCTGTCAGTCCCAATTCAGATTAAAGAGAGTCATGCTTTTAACTGCATTTACAGCATTCTTACTATTTCCTAAGTTAAGGTAAAATTGTTTAATTGGTTTTCAAGATGGTTTTAGATGACATGATGTAGCCAAATAATAGCCAGTTTAGTCCTATTTGCAGCAGTATATCACATGGAAGCAACCTCCTGAAATAAAAAATGTGTGTGTGCGAGTGTGACACACTGTTCCCTACTGCTAATATTAGAGTTTGACTGACCCGGCAGCCATCTCCTATTCTATTTTTTGTCTCATGTTTTATCCTTCTCAGATGTGTGATTTGAGTGGGATACAACACATACATACACACACACACACACACACACACACACACACACACACACACACACACACACACACACACACACTCTTTGTCATTCGTCAGCACAATCACAGCTTCCAGCAGCTGATTAAACTGAGTGAAAAATGTTTGGGTAAGATAAGCAGGCTAATGTTAGTAGATTTTCTGCTCTGACACTCCTGTTGAACTGAATAGGGGGCCGCTGCACGTTGCACAGGAGCTGAAAGATGGAGCGTGTGTGCGTGCGTGTGTGTTTGTGTGCATCATAGTGGCTGGGCGAGCACACTTTTTTAAAATACTGCTTAAACACACAAGCATCTCAGCCAGGATTGTCCCCTGTCTGTAATGCACAGCACTGTGTTCCAGCCAGATGATATTTGCATTTAATAATTCATGGCAGTCACATTTATCTCACTTAATGTTTGCCCAATAGGTCTCATCGTGTGTGTGTGTGTGTGTGTGTGTGTGTGTGTGTGTGTGTGTGTGTGTGTGTGTGTGTGTGTGTGTGTGTGTGTGTGTGTGTGTGTGTGTGTGTGTGTGTGTGTGTGTGTGTGTGTGTGTGTGTGTGTGTGTGTGTGTGTGCATACTGAATGTATTTGCGCATATATTGTATGTTTTGTGTGTGTCTTTAGGCAGGTAAATTTAAAAAAATGAATTAGAATTACTTCTGTTTGTCTGGTTGCGTAAGCTGTTTAATGTCTTCCCATGTCAAATAAAGCCCTGTGACTGATGAAAGATAAAAAATACTTTTCCCCCTCTGCAGGACTACATCTTTGAGCCCAATTGTCAGATGACGGTGGACGAGTTTGGCTTTTTCATCTGCTGGAAGAGTGAGGGAAAGGTAGAACAACTTTCTCATGTTGGTGTATTCTCTTGTCTACCAGGGCGGTCTTCAAAAGTAAAATGTATTTTTATTTAGTAGTAAAAGGTTTTTGGTGTTTTCAGGAATACTTTTTTTCTGACCCTGAAACCTGTAAAGCATATAGAAAAGCATATCATAATACATCATAAAGCACCATCATAATACTGCCACTCAGCCAACAGAGTAAGCTACATTGTGGTATTGTACTACAACATGTCATTTTACTTCAGGAAGACGTCCAGTGATGTTTGTCAACATTCAGATTATTCTTTGTTAACCTTTTGTGTAACAAGTGAATTTGAACTAGAACACTTCTTATTTTAGTAAGTCAGTGGCCTGGGGTTATTAGTAGTTACAGGTGTTACACCACTCAAATAGTATGCTACTTAAAACTTAAAAACCATGACAGGAGAAATGTGTGATATTGAGTAAATGAAAAAAACACAACCTCCGACGATCAAGGCCCCCAAAATGAAACTGAATTGCACCTGCATCTATCAGAGATTTTAAAGGCTTTAAAGGACCATACTGGTGGTTTTAGTGTGTTACGCTAACTACAAATCCTCATCCTCTGATGACCATTTTCCAAAGCATATTTTTAGATTGATTTCCTTCCCTCTATGTGACCGGTTGTTTTCAGCGCATGCCAGTACGGTATTAAAATCAACTAGGGCAGAATATAGGTTATCCATCATAGTCAAAGTCCACAGACAAACAAATATGTTTATGCAATCGTTACACCTGCTTATCCTGTGTGGTGTTGCAGGGGGCTGGAGACCCATGTATTATAACACCTAATCTGACCACAATAAACAAAGGAGAAAATGTTATACTGGAGGTTTTGGAAACTTGATTATGAGAAAGACGTAGAGATGTTACTCATAATAACCTAAATTAATGACTGCTGTCGGATGCTAAGAAGTAGTGGCGTTGCCACTGTGTTAAGAAATTATTGCAGAACAAACTAAATGCCCTATGACCCATCTATTTTCTTAATCTTTTCCCCCCCATCCCTCTCTGTATCCCTCTACATATTTTATCTTTATCCTTTTGTGTACATCTCCTGCAGGAAGGCCAGGTTCTCGAGTGTTCCCTCATCAACAGTATTCGTGTCGGTGCAGTCCCCAAGGTGAGACCTCGGGAAAGCCAATTTCCTCGCTTCTGCTTTTACTAACATTAATGCTCTTTTGCCCACCGCACCCTACATTTAGTCTCTTGCTTCCACAGTGACACTCTTAGTCAAATCTGGGGGAGACATCCACGTCAGGCACGTTATTCATGCTTTAATTAGCCAAGGCTACAGCGGCGTATTCTATCGACGACTGATCTGGGACTCTCCGTTGAGTTCTCACTCCTGAGCTTCTCTCTACCAGATTCACCAGGGGAACTAGCTTAACAAAAACATGAAATATTTAACTCATCAATATGTATACAACCCTGGCTGGGTTTAGCTGCAGGTTGTATCTGAATTCACACCGTGGGATCAAAACCTCACAGGTATGAGACGTTCCGTCTCTGTCAGAATGACTTTTTATCCTGTATTAGGAAACTGATCTTGAAATATGTAAGTACCAACCAGCTGCATTATTCGGAATTTTCAGAGCAGCTGGCAACCAATCGGTTATTTATTTGGCTGGAATGGAGCCAGATATACACAAACACTCTCCTGTGTGGTTTCTCTGTATATTGAATATTGATTCATGCAGTTAAACCTCAAGAGTGACATATATATCTACTGTATATGTCATAGTATTTGGCATCTCACAGACCAGATCAATCTTGAAAGCTGTTGCGGGAATACCCATGTGGAACGCCCGCCTCTAATTAGGATGCAAACCTGTCAAGCCACTGGTGTGTGCTGTGTACATAAGCATTACCTGGGGCCCGTTTCAGGAAGGAGGTTTAACAAACTGAGTCTAACCCTGATGTCTGAGTTGATTTACCCTGAGATGGGAAACTCTGAGTTTTCGGTTTCAGAACAGCTGATATGAGTTGGTTCAATCAACACAGAGTAGGATCATGCACCACCACAATAAAAAGGCAGTATGAATGGAGCCATGATACTACGATTCACCATGGTAACAACCACAAATAAACAGGTCGGCGGAAATACTCATGTGCACGTACAACAAGTTTGAACATATATTTCATTAAAAAAGCAACACAGTGGCTGCTGCAAAAGAGAGAGAAAACTGCTGCTAGAGTAAATGCGTATATTCCAATATAGTGTATATCATATTTAATCATAAGTATAGCCCAGTATTACTGGTTAAATGCTATTGAACTTATAATCTATTTCATTTAGGTGCAATACTGCGGACGAAAAAGTACTAGGCCTACTAATCCCATTCTGAGGCTGCAGCACCATCATTAACATAATTATAATTCATAATCCTTTATTTTATACATGGATGTATTGGGTTTACATCATTCACCTGCAATACTGTGGAACTCCTTTTTAATGGCTCTTATTGGTTTGTGTCCAGGGAACATTACAGAAACGTTTAAAACACGTTTCAGACCGAGTCACGCTCTTCTGACAGCGCTTTGCTATACAGTGGCTTTACTAAAATGATCCGCATTACCAATAATGTAAAGAAAACATAATGTGACACAAATAATTAATTTTTTCATTTCATTTATTTGTATAGCACAAGTAAACACAACAGAAGTTGACCACTGTGCTTCACATGACAAGAGTCAGGAAAGATAATAGAATAAAACATCCTTCATACAGCAGAAAACATAAATAAAAATAAGAAATTAGAGAAATGCACGCTCCAATAATCTGCTGGGATGTAGAGCATGTCCACGATGGTGGATGTTTGTGATATGAGGACGGATAAGGTTTTGTAGGCTACTGGGAAGAAAAACGATACCGCTCAAATAGGAAGTTATCTGGAAATTAAAATGCGTCGGGGCCTCAATATCATCTCCCGACATACTGTATGTTTAACTCGAAACTGCGAAATAATACAGCTTCTTCATCAACAAGATCGTCAACAAAAGGAAATGCCATGTTTTTGAGAAAAAAAAATGTTTTTATGTCTGCCTAACATGGTTAATAAACCAACACTGTTTTTTTTTATTCATGCAGATAAGAAACTGCACTAAAATGTGCCTGATAAGCCTGAATGAATGAATGAGGAAATGAAAGGGCGCTGTATCAGAGGGAGGAGACTGAAGAAAACCTGCTCCCGACTAGGTTATTCTCAGTTACCATAGTAACTGACTCTGAGGTGAAGTTACCTCTCTTTCTGAAACAGAAAACCCATAGTTTCCCTCATCTCAGGGTTAACCAACTCAAAGTTTTCACTAAACCTGCTTTCTGAAATGGACCCTAGGATGTGTGTGAATTGTTGACTGCAGGAGGTGGTCTGTTTGCTCGGTCCTCCGTGTGGACGTGTGTGTACGCACATGCATAACAACACGTATACAGATACTGCAGCCTGATGGCAGCTCCTCCTGTTTGTTCAAACGCTGTAGGCTCTTGTGTAAGTAGCAGACTAAGAACAACTGAGAGAAGGGCTTCTCTTCAGAGGCTAACATGGTTACACAAGCCCCCGAGAGCTGTTTCAGATAATCCAATGAGCGAGAAAAGATGAATGGCATTGGATGATTGCCGGCTGGGGTTTTAAAACTGCAGAGCCTCTTGCCGTTGATTCAATCATATAACAGAAAGGCATTACGCTCTTCCACGGTGACAGTGGTAGCAGAGAGAAATCTGAAAAGATAAGAGGGAGGAGTCAAGCTGTTTGCAGGTTTGCATGGATTTTCAGTCTCAGTGATTGAACAGGAGTTTGCAGTCATGTCAGCCTGAACTTTGGTGTGGAACGTAAATTATCCTGAGGAAAATAACCAGGATATTTACAGGTCTTTTAATAGTCAGAAAATACTTTTGCACCAATAATAGGGTCAACATGTGAAACATTTTGGACATTTTTTATTGTGATTTTTCTTATATTGCTGAATTATACAGTATATGACTTCCTGACTTCATTATGTGTGATCAATCAGATTCCAAATGTTTTTTGTTTTTTTTGCTGTTTTTTGTTCTGTTTGAGTTGTTTATTTTGGTCTGACTGACTGGTAGCTTTGAAAAGAAAATTTCTGAAACCAGTTGATTTGCTTTGACGTCATGGTAGAAGCATATGCGCGTCCTGTGTGGACAATAAAACCCACTGACATTGAAGACCGCTAATCTAATAGTTTGAGTGTCAAAGTAATTGTATTCTTAATAAAAACCCTGTCCAACATGTGCTTACTGCACATGTTGTAGCCATAAAGTTTGTGAACTTTAAAGTTTGTGAACTTTATGGCTCCAAACTTTTTAATAAAAACAAAAGACAATATCTGTCACTTAACTGTTGATTAGTTTTTGGCTTTGAATTAAATGAAACCAAACTACACGTGCAAATTTACTTGGCTAACATGACCGACTTGTTAACATCCTATTAGCCAATCCTCTAAACATTCCAGTTATGTAAAGTGACATATTACTCACCACTTCCCGGAGGTGTCTACGAACCTTCTCCTACGTACTCCAGTAAAGTGGTGTCTGAAGTTTTGCTTCCAGCACTGTTGAACACATCTAAATCTGGATTCAGTGGAACTTTTCGTGCTAAAAAGATTTCTTTAAGTATTGTAATCTGTTCCTCCATGATGGATGTCAATTGTATATATTTTTAGTTGACACAAAACTTTAAGTCTCACAAGCATTACTGTAGATTATACTTTTTCCACAACAGCAGTAAACATTTCAACATCCTTCTCTCCAAGCTTCTTTCCCATTATGTTTTCTTGTCAGTGACTATTTGCTGTAACAATACCAGAGTAGGAGATTAAAACTGCCCCTTAGATTTCTTCCATTTCCTCTACCAACTCTACATTTCTGAGATTATTTGACACCTGGACAGCCTACACCACTGCTCCTGTTTCATATATTTTTGTCTGTCTGAGCATGTCTACCTATCTGTCTGACAGCGTTTTACTAAACTCTCTTGCTTTCTCTTTTTCTTAGGACCCAAAGATCTTGTCATCATTCGAGGCCATTGGAAAGACGGAGGCAGACCTGGATGGCTGCATCATCTGCATCTGCAGCGGCACAGACCTGGTCAACCTCAACTTCATGTTCATGGTGGCGGAGAACCCAGACACAGCCAGGGTAAATACTTGCATGCAGTGCTTCTAAACGAGGAAGTCAAATGGTACAATGAGACTGATGACGTGCATATCTTGGAGAATTCATTTGATGTTTTGTTCTTATCCAAAGTCAGTGCAGTTTTGGAAAAGTCTAACTTGTATTGTATATCCATGTTTCTGTTGTCTTAAGATAATTTCTTTATAATCCTAATATGTCCTCAGAGCAGGGTTCCTAAAATACTGCAAGGGACTTGCTTAGCTGCCTTACTATGTTACAGTATATGGCACTTTTTACAGCTACAGTATGCTACACAACACAAGTTATCACTGCACCTAGACGCAGTCGAGGCTAACATTTAGATGAATGTTCACGATGGTCAGAAAACCAATGCGGTCTAGGAACAAAGCCAATGTCAACTCTGCTTAGCACCTGGAGTATGCCCTTACTTCATTCAACATTTCCACATCACATGTAAGCAAATTGCCAAGTGAATGGTTTATACGCCAACTCCTACACAAAGCAAATCTGGCCTTGGTTCACTCTGATAAATAGAAACATTTAGATATTTCCCAGTATCACCCCATCTCTATCTCCCTGTGTGCCTCCTGCACTTCTGCTTTTGCTTTCATTTTCTGATCCTTTTTGTTTCGCGCTTGGTCTACTCTCTCTCTCCCTCTCTCTCTCCCTATCTCTTTTTTTGTCTGCTTTTCCTTTCACTCATCTAGGAAAAATCTGACTGACTGACCTCTCCACCCTTCTCTTTATCGCTTTCTCCTCTCTCTCTCTCTCTCGCTCTCTCTCTCTCTCTCTCGCTCTCTCTCTCTTGCTCTCTCTCTTAATCATCATTATTATTGCTGACCCCTGCTGGCAAACCTCCAAACATTGTACATATCCTTTATAGAACACAATACACAACTGAATATGCTGATTGATTTGTGGTTTCCTGGAGCTGAATTGATCCAGATTTGAATGACAGAATGAACCAAAACCAGGCTTGGTCATTGTTCAAATGAGATGGTTAGCATTATTGTATATATTTTTCATTTTGTCAACAAATCTTATAAAAAGGCTAAAACCTGCCCTACCCAGTCTATGGCTCCAAGGCCATTTGTTCCTTGTAAATCAGTGTCACAAATGTTTAGCTTACATTTTCAAAAGGCTAAGTAATTTCCTAAAACACCTGGGCACTGCAGTTTTTTAAAACACTGCAGTTTTTATAGAACAGTACCCATTTGTTTGGGACTATTTTTAGCCACAGATTAATACACATTTGGTATGCTAGTAAGTATTTACAGCAGCAGGACGGTTTATGTGGGATTGACTCAAAGTAAACTACAGTGCCCATGTTTATCATAATAAAGAAACATGTCCGTGTCAATGAATTGAGGTTTTAATATTTCTGAACAATGTATGGCACGGAGGAATAAACTTTATCAGGCTTTTAGCCAAAACAGACAATACTTATTAGTCGGGTACATTCGTTGTTGGTTCTGGTCTTCATGATTTGTTGAAAATAAAAAGTATACTATAGAATATCGCCAAATATTGTCAACTTCAAGGCAAAGACCTGTGGAGAAAAAAAAAGAAAACCGTTAAAGTCTGCTATCTTCTATTTAGTGACAAATCCAGCGTGGCCCAAAGGCTTAGCAGTAATTGAAAGACACCGAGCCAAAGCAAGAAAAAACACTTTGACAACCTTCAGTGAGTGTCATTTTATTCAGCCTTAGGGTAGTCAATCCAGAGTAAATAACATACAAATAGTTGAGATTAATTCATGTCTTATGTCATGCACAATTGTTTGTCTATGAAGATCATTCAAGTACTGAGAAAAATGTGTGTATGTGTATATATATATATATATATATATATATATATATATATATATATATATATATATATATATATACTAGAATGATTAAAAGTCACCGCACACTGCTAGCCTTGAGGAAAATATTTGTATGTAATGCAGTAAAAGATTTTTTAAGATGTCCTTAGAACAACCAGTTTCAAACCAAACGGAAAATGCACATTTTGTGCCGACACAGATCTGTTATTTGGCACCACAGCGTTGGTGTTTATGCATCTCCCATGAGAGTGGGTTTTTGTGGCGATGGGTGGTATAAAGGATGTTTGCACTCCGGAGGGCTGCCTGCCACAGGGCTGCCCATGATATTCGTGCGACAACCTTTAGCAAGGACACACACACACACACACACACACACACACACACACACACACACACACACACACACACACACACACACACACTGACACCATCACCACTTCCCAGCATGCAGGTGGCCCTAAGTAGCAGACCTCGGGAGATGACAGCTATTTACATCAGCAGACACACACACACACACACACACAACACAGGGCATCACGGACGCCACGTGCCCAAACAGACTACCCCTGCTGCACTCGTTATCTTGTTTAATGTTTTTTTAATGAGGTCAGTATTAATTTTCTGTGGAGGTGGACAGGCGGAGCACAAAGAGGGAGAGTTGGAATCAAAGACATTCAGAGACGGAAAGACAGAAGGGTCGAAAAAGTACAGATTATCTTACTTAGTGACGTTTGTGTTGATGCAGTGTATTTATGTGAACGGCCTTCTCTAGCTATTTGTTTACTGTCACTGCCTAGCATTGAAACTGTGTGTGTGTGTGTTGTGTGTGAGAAGAGGCAATTAATTAGCTTGTGTTTATTTCCCCAAAGACGCTCACTTCTAAATACAATGCACACTCTCTGCTGTTGTGCATGTGTGGGCTTTGGTTGGTCAGTGTGTTGAGAGTGTGTGTCCTAAATACTGGTGCTTGTTTGTTTGCAGAAGTGGATCGAGGGTTTGAGGTCCGTGATCCACAACTTTAAGGCCAACAACGTCTGTCCAATGACCTGCCTCAAGAAACAGTGAGTGCATTTTACACAACACTCCCTTAATTCTGTCAATACTGTGCCCTGAACGGTGCTATAAACAGTTCAGTACGTTTTCGTCTCAAATCTAAGTGGTATAATTCTGGGAAGAAATTATTCCCTTCTCTAATCTGTGCTCTTCTCTTGGTGCATTTTCATTTCCTTCTCTGGTTTAGTTGGATGAGAATGTGCTTTCTGACCAATGTGAATGGGAAGATTCCTGTGAGAGGGTAAGAGTGAATTAATGGGATATTTGGTCAAACATTGTGCCATCCCATTTTTCTCTAATTTGTCTCACTCGACTTTGCTCTTCAGCTGTTCTCTCGGTTTCTTTTACAGCATTACTCGAACATTTGCATCTGGAAAGACAGAGAAGGGGATCTTTCAGGCTCTGAAAGATCTTGGCCTTCCTAGTGGAAAGGTCAGACAACACCGACTGTAGTGGTCAGATGGATCATACGTTTAAAAACTGTAGGTTTATAGCTCTCACGTTAACAAACGGCGGGGCTCGTTTATCTTCCACAGAATGATGAGATCGAACCATCAGATTTCACCTTTGACATTTTCTACGCGCTCACACAGAAGATCTGCCCTCGCACAGACATAGAAGAACTCTTCAAGAAGATGTGAGTCTCCTTATTTATTTTACCTGCCTTGCCTCATCTTTGTAATTGTAATGTTTAGTGATTTATACCTCAAAATGAGTACTAGAACATAAACAACTTAATAGTAGCACCCCTGCATTGTTAATACCCATGTTAGCCTTTGACTAAATAAAACAGTGTTGTTAGAATATATCCCCAAATGTGTGCTACTGCATCTTGTTGGTAATAATGAGGACAAATGTTTCTGCGCCTGCTGCACTAACTATGTCTGGACAGCCTAACTTGCTCCTACAGTTCAACATTAACTATGAGTGATGAATAACATGTTATTACTAAACGTGTAACATTTAGGTGTGAACCCCCCCTTTTTTTTTTTTAAAAGACTGCTTTCCAATTTTAACTGAATGTGTGAATGCCTGTGAGAGTGTCTCGTTTTTTAAGAAGCATAACATTTTGTTTTTTTCTAATTAATTCCTTTGCAGCAATGGGAACAAAACTGATTATTTAACTGTAGACCAGTTAGTCAGCTTTCTGAATGAAGTAAGCTCTTTATCATTCATTAACTTCTCTGTGTTTTTGCTTGCTCGCACCCCATCTCTGCAACTCCCCCTGCTTTACCCCCGTCCCGCTCTGGGTCAAAGTTGCCCTCCAGCCCGGGCTGCACATCATCCAAACTCTCATTAAAAGTCCATTAATGAGATGGACAAAGTATTTAACCTCCAGTCAACCCGCAAGGGCAACTTCAACCAGCTCCCCCTGTACTGCATCCCCGCCCTCATCCCATTCCCCATGTGTTCTCCCTACCGCGGCTTGCCTCCTCGTGTCTGATTGGTGTTTCCACGGCAACGGGAGGGTAGAGGTTTTTCGTCCTGTCGCTTTCTGCTCGGCTCATCTCGCTTCCTGCTGTCTGTTTTCTGTGGCCGTGCTCTTCTGTTTGCTTGAATACCCGCACGGTCCCTCCACTGGGAAGCTGCGTGTGTGCCGCTTAATGCCCAATCCTGTGCATCACGCTCTAGACCCGCCAATGGAGGCAAAGCTTTGGTTAGCTTAATTCCCACCTGGCTTTGTGAGCGGGCACTGGCATTATGATGTTTTGATTGCTGTTGAAGTAAAGTGCGCGCACACACAGTAAGTGTGGCTCACAGTTTTTTTTCTTTTTTTTTTTCAATGTTCAAATTTTGTTTGTTTAAACTTGAGTGCTCTCCATTTAAGGTCACTATAATTTAGTTGTTAAAAGCAACTGTGTTGATTTACTTGATAATAATCAAAATAAGGAAATGAGCGACTGTCGGTACCTTTTCCCATGTTGTTCCCATTAAGTTTGCCCCTGTCCTGTGTCCTGTCAGTTTTGTTTTTTGTACCAGACCTAGTTTGTTTGGGAAGAAGTGCACGAGCAGACAATAAGTTTGTGGATTAATCTGTGTGTGCGAATCGCTCCTCAGAACCAACGCGACCCTAGGTTAAATGAGATCCTGTTCCCGTTCTACGACCACAAGAGAGCCACGCAGATCATCGAGAAATACGAGAGAGACGAAGAGCTGAAGAAGAAAGGTAGAGGAGAGTGGAGGGAAACGGAAGGCAGAGACATTTTAGGCTGTGCTGCCATCTGCCTGTGTACCTTTGAAACTACACTATGTTGCATCATGGTATTGGCATAGTTCTCTGCCAATATAAATATTTTCAGCCTCTGTCTTATTTTCCATTCCTATCACCATGACAAATTGACAGTTAACTTTTACAGTAGTGCTTCTCCTTGATGAATGTACGCTCACAAGGCCAAAGCATCATCAAATGGTTGAATCTCTAAAAACTATCAAACATCCTTTTGACACAATAGCACCCTCATGACAACAGGATTTGCAAACATCTGATTTCCAATCATCTATAGCCTGGAGCTTGCACATGTTGCAATTTTAGATGATTAAGATTGGATTACAAATTAAAGAGTTTATCATCATACACACAAGCAGTACACATAGCAGTGAATCCATCAAGTGTAAGCAGTCCAAATTAAAAAATCTGTGTTAGGAAAAGGCAGCATCTTTTATCCACAAATAAGAATGATTTTTATTGGGTTCGATCAGGGATTTTAATACTTTGAGTCAGAAGCTATAAATTCCATTTTGTAGGAAGTTCATTGTAACCAGCAATTATTTTTCATATAATAAAGAAACATTGCTATTTACACTCAATCCTATTAACTTCCACCCCCTCGTTCCCTCTCCCCCAGGTTACATGTCCAGCGACGGGTTCTGCCGGTACCTGATGTCAGACGAAAACGCTCCAGTTTTCTTGGACCGGCTGGAGCTGTACCAGGAAATGGATCATCCGCTGGCCCACTACTTTATCAGCTCCTCCCACAACACTTACCTGACAGGGCGACAGTTTGGAGGGAAGTCTTCAGTAGAGATGTACCGCCAGGTCCTGCTGTCCGGATGCCGGTGCGTAAGTGCGTCACGGTCCGTTAAGATGGCGGATACACGTAAAGGTGTAGACAAGCATGCATCCCATTGCATGCTTGCAAACACACAGTCTAAACAGGTAACAGCTAAGGTAAAACTGTTCTGTGTGCTTTCTATCCTGTCAGATGTGTGGAGCTGGATTGCTGGGATGGAAAAGGAGAGGACCAGGAGCCCATTATCACTCATGGCAAGGCCATGTGCACAGACATCCTGTTCAAGGTACACACACACACACACACACACACACACACACACACACACACACACACACACACACACACACACACACACAGTACTACTGTTATCAACAGTTGTCTTTTTTTCTGTTGGCTTCAATATTATTGCATAAGGTATGCCTGCCCCCTTGTGTTGAAAGTATGATATTGCATATATCACAGCTTTGTCCTCTGTTCTCTCATCCCTTTTTTGTCCTTTTTTCCACTTCATTTTTATTCTCTTAACTTCCAACAGGATGTTATCCAAGCTATCAAGGACACAGCATTTGTGACCTCAGACTACCCTGTTATTTTGTCCTTTGAAAACCATTGCAGGTATGTGTACAACTAGCGATAAGCAAGTGTGTTAGTGCATATTCATTTCTTATACAGCACGTGGACCCAATGCATTCCTTGTGCATGTTTGTTTGCGTATCACCAGTAAACCACAGCAGTACAAGATGGCAAAGTATTGTGAGGAAATCTTCGGTGAGTTTCTCCTCAAACAGCCTCTGGAAAACTACCCGGTAAATACTCGGATTCACAATATCTCTGAGTTGATTGCATCTGGATGATAGTCCTCTGTATATTCAAATGTATGACAACGATATTCTCTTTGGCAGATTGAATCTGGGCGCCCTTTACCCTCTCCAAATGACCTCAAACGTAAAATCCTCATCAAAAACAAACGCTTGAAACCTGAAGTTGAACAGAGTACGTACACAACTCGGACTGTTGACTTGTTAAATCTGTTCATTATATGGTTTATTGATTTAATGTGTGTGTGTCCTACAGAACAGCTAGAGGCATTTAAGAAACACATGGAGGCAGGAGAGACCAACACCCCTGCCATCATTATGGGAGAGGAGAATGAAGAGGACACAGAGAATGGTCAGCTAAATCTCTCTCTCTCTCACTCACTCACTCAAAGGAGAAGGCATTTAATGCTGACATGTACACGACATGACATCTTATCAAACATCTTTTAAACAATCATTTTTGAAGGGAAAGCGATAGCTTTTAATTTGATTTCATAAAGATCACAAACAAGAAATCCTCAAAAAGCTGCATCAAGTGCACAGTTTAATGTAAGATTGCTTAGTGGCCCAGCTTGTTTAAATAAAGACAAATTGCAATTATTAACATTTAGAGAACATTTGTGCTCCAAAAATGTCTGTTTTTGTTTGGGGTGCATTTAGGTGTTGGAGAAAAGGAGATTGAGGATAAGGATTTGAATTCAGAGGCCCCCAGCATTCTGTCAGAGGCAACCACTGAGAAAGAGGCCAGTAGCGTTTCCCAGAGTAACGCTGTCCGCTCAACGAAAGAGGAAGAACGCAGCAACAGTATAAAGAAGGTGGGTTATCACTTTGCTGATTGTTTGGCTTTTGAAATGCTCAAATTAACCATTTACACTGCCAATAATGCCTTAGATGTCACTGGGAGATTTAGAAATGGCCTCACAAGTGTAAATGGCTGCTTCCTTCAGTAAAACTAAGCAGCCTATTGCGCTGCTCTGAACGAGTGCCTCAAAATTGGGATATTTTAATGTCAAATCCCACACTCTGCCTTTACCTAAAATCGTTTTTGTATGTGTGTGTTTTTTTTTTTTCTGTCTGCATTTCCAGGCACCTGACGACGAAGCAACAGAGATGTCTGAAGCCACAGAAGCAACCGACGCCACAGATATCTCAGAAGCATCTGACCTAGATAATAACAAGAAGGCAAGCACACAAGTTGATCAAAAACCAAACGTCAATCCACTTTTAAGCGTGTACGTGTGAAACATCTAGTATTTGTGTACAATTGTACCGTGTCATGTGCAGGTTGCGGAAGAGCCAGAGGACTCCGAAGAGGCTCTCATAGCTCAGTACACCTACGTAGGAGCCACCACCAACATTCACCCATGGCTCTCAGCCATGGTGAACTACGCACAGCCTGTCAAGTTCCAGAGTTTTGATGTGGCAGAGGGTGAGTTTTTCACATCCTCCTTACGGTCGTTGCAACTTTTAATTCATTTGTACTGCGGTCCCGCTTCGCATTGGTGAAAAAATAGATGATGTAGGACCGAACTGTTCACTTAGCATCTTTGTACTGCTTTATTCTGTGTGTGGCTGTGGGTAAAAGCAAAATGCCATAAGCATTTTTCATTCCCCATTCTCTGTCTTTCAGAAAGGAACATCCACCATAACATGTCATCTTTTAACGAGTCCGTCGGTCTGGGCTATCTGAAGACGAACGCCATAGAGTTTGTCAAGTATCCTTTGGGCTTCGAGTCGTAGCTGTATTGCATTCACGTGAACATTCAAACTGTTACAGTACCTATTTAATTACCATTGCTTTTGAGAAAACTGTTTTGGTAATCCAAAAATCCAAGGTGACTGAAATTGAAGGCATCTCAAGGGCAGAAACGTTAAAGTAGTTGTGCACTAGATGGCTGTTTGTCGACGAGCGGACAGCGCATCTCAGTAAATTGAAGTCGAATAGCAAAAATCGAATGTGAATTGTGGAGATTAAATGCAATTTCACAATATTACTCTATTTCAAGTGGATTGGAATTGAGTTCCAAAGTACTAAATTCAATTTCAAATGATTGCTAGAGTTTGTCAATGCAATTATAGTTTAGCAATTCAAACAAATTGGGAACACAACATGTCCATATATCAAAGTGCAAGCAGTTGCTTATTGGAACATGCTTGGGGCAACGAGACTAGCTTAGTGTCAAGCGTGCGGTTGGCCGGCGAGCTGCGCTTAACAACTCAATTGCTGAGCCATCCCAGCAGCAGGTGCTTTAACTGATGACGAGGGTGTGGCTTCCACACCTGTAGCCAAGTCCCGTCGTCTGTTCCTTGTATTTAACGCGGGCACGTGTCTGAGGCAGCAGCCTCCGCGTCGGAGGACAAAGACAGTCTACGCAAGAGTCTCCACTGGAGGCTGAGTGGGCAGGTGGCACGGATTCACATTGGATTTGCCCGGTGTCTTCGTCTCAACATGTGCCGCTGCTTCTTGGTTCCTGTTCCCTATCGGAGATACTACACTTGTGGTCAAAAGGTTTGACAATGACACAGGTATTGCCTTTCACGAAGTTTGCTGCTTCACGTTTTATGATGCCCACCTGCATCAGATATATTGCTATTACTTGCAAAGTCCCTCTTTGCCATGCAAATCTTTTCCGCTGCATTCAGCCCTGCCGCAAAATGGCCGGCTGTGTCAGTGATTCTCTCGTTAACACAGGTGAGTGTTGACGAGGATGAAGCTGCACATCGCTCTGTCGTGCTGACAAGACAAGGTGAGCGCTACAGTCATGGATGTGGCCCACAAGTTAATTTACAGCATGCCAGCGCCGATTGCAGACGTCTTGAAAAACAAAAAACCCTTTTTTTTTTTTTCACCGTTAAGGCACCGGTACCATTTTAAAAGTACCGCTTTAGCACCGGTATCCAAACTAAACAATACCCAACCCTAATATTGACTCTAGATTCAAATGTGTGACTAGATTCACACATTTTTCTTTTGTTTACAATAAATAAATAATAAACAAATACAAATCTTAAAATCATGTTCATAAAGTCACTTTCTTTGCATCAATTTGATTCCCAATCAAGATACACTGGTAAGAATTGCTTTCCATTAATATGTACTTAAACAGTTCTGAAATGCAAAATAATAGAATATTAATCATAAAACATGTGCTTTATCGCGATTAACTATAGAAATTCAGCGATTTAATCGCAATTTTAAAAAAATTAATCGTTTGACAGCCCTATTTTTGAGACATGATCTCTTCACACCTCTAGCGAAGAGCAAGGCCAGGGTCTCCTTCTCAACAGTTGAGTAGTTAAATTGGTGGCGTTTGAACTTTGAACAAGTAATGCACTGGATGGCTTACGTCGCACTCCCCGTCCTACGGCATAACGCACCGGTCCTGAGGCCGCTGCCATCAACTTTGTTTGAATGGAAGAGAGAAGTTAGGGGCCGAGAAAACGTGAGCGCTACAGAGGAGGGAGTTTGCAGCTCTAAAAGCATGATCACAGTCCTTATTCCACACAAAAGGAACAGATGTACTACACAGATAAGTAAGCGGGGCAACCGCTACAGAAACGTTTTATGGAAATGCCGAGAATAGCCGGCTGTACCCGAGAAGTGTCGGGAAGTAGGAGCTGGAAAAGACGGTACAGCTTCGACTTTCGAATCCACAGGACGCACCCGACCGTGACCGACTTGCTTTCCGAGATAAGTAACGGTGGCCTTATCGAACTCTCATTTTGCAAGGGTTAAGGGTCAACGACTCATCAGCTGGACTGGACGCGTGATCTGTCCACCTGTCAGATATACGCATTACGTTGCGGAACATCTCCCGGCACTAAGTGTATCAGGTGCTGAAAGGTGGCGGGCGCGTATCTCATTCCAAAGGCCATTACTGTGTACTGAAAAAAATTATCAGGTGTTACAAAGGCAGATATGTCAAATGCTCTAGGGGGTCAAAGGCACTTGCCGGAACCCTTTGAGAAAGTCCAGTTTGGTGATAAATGCGGGAGGACCGATACTGTCGCCACAGTCTGCCGTGCGTGGCAAGGGGAATGAATCTGGTTACTGTGTTAACCTTCCCAAAGTCTGTGCAGAAAAGCGTGTTGTTTAATGGGAGACACAGAGCCAACATCAATGTTACGCCGCAACGCGTTGCTACAGGATCGCTAAACAAGGTAGAGGCTATGCGGTAGAAGAGACAGTTGTGCTTCAGTGTCAGACAGGAAGTCTGAGTTTGACAACCTACCGCTCTGCTGACCATCACTAAGCACTGTCAAACCAAAGGCCAGTGTGCCTTTGGACTGTGTGACTTGGCCTGACTCAAAAATACACACAAACTTTGCCTCTCTCTCAGTCCAATGGGACGCTTTACCCAAGCTGTTCACACTAAAAATAGTCGTGCAGTCTATTTTACACACACACACACACACACACACACACACACACACGTGCTGTTACACACATGCTCTCCCTCTTTAACAAGACACAATCCGGACTTTCTTCTCTGCTCAGGGGTGCAAATGTATGTATCGGATACCTTACTTTCTACCACATCTGGCCCTGAAAAACAAGGCAGAGAGAGATGATTTTTGAGAGGAAGATAGTTCCTTGGTCGGACTGCACAACTTTTGGCAGCCCAAAGGTAGTAAAGAACTTGGTTAAGGCTTTGAAGACAGTTGGTGCAGTGATTCTTCTCAACGGGATTGCCTCAGGGAACCGAGTGGAAACTTTCGAAAGGCTCTACGACCGCTGGAATAGGACGGATAGGGGTTGGAGGTGCTACTTGATTCGGCTTTCCCACAACTTGACGGGTGCAGCAGGTTTTGCCCAAAGAAATGTTTTAGGATATGGTCGTATGTTTTAGTTACACCCAGATGGCCTGCCCATACGTGTCCATGTGCCAACTCTAAAACCTGCTGTGGGCAGCCAGTAGGAACAACAGTCTGGTAAATTGTAGCCCAGTCTTCAGTCATCAGTACCCCCTTAGCAACTACAAAGGACTGTTCCTCACCAAGTGCATCGCAAGTAAGTAGAAAGGGTACCGTGGGGGCAGTGGCCGGCTCCATCGCGCACTCTCGCCAACAGGAGGCAACTTATCCCCGGACAAACAGAAGCAAACAATGAGTCAGACAAATCTGCATTTTCCGGCCTGCTTAAGTGCTTGAGCACGGGGCAAACTGCTAGCGGGGAACACATGAGGATGATGCTGAGCTACATCAACCTTGGACTCAGATATGGGGTTATCTACCACTTCAAGGTTAGGATACACTTTTTTCCCCAGCAATATCATAACCCATTACAAAGTCCACTCCAGTGACAGGAAAACATGACAGGACTGCTACAGAAAAGAAGCCAGTCTTTAGCATAGAGTTAATGTGCACCCGATGGAGAGGGACAGGCACAAAACTCATGACGCTTCCCCCGACTATGGTACTGCTGTCACAGTCAGACTCCTTACTTCCTTACTATCAGAGCAGGGGACTGACCACTAGGGGACACGGTCTTCATTTACCCCACATCTTTTGGCTGCGTTGAAGCAGTCACCCGTTTTCGCTTTAAAAGCGGACATTCTGAAACAATGTGACCAGGCTGGTGGCAATAGAAATGCAGCTTTTCAATCTTACCTCCTGACGAGAGTACAGGAGCACAGGTGACAGGCGTAACACCAGATTTTGGAGGAGCGAGAGAGGAAGGCCCATCCCTCTTGGTGAACACCGTTCTATGAGTTAGTGCAAACTCATCTGCCAAGGAGGCCGCCTGCTGCAGAGTGGTAGCATTTTGCTCAGTTAAGTAAATGGCACTGAGCTCAGGTACGCGGTTCTTAAATTCCTCTAGAAGTATGAGTTCTTGCAAAGAAGCTAAATTAACACGCAGCACACCACCGGTCAAACAAAATCCCCTTTTCCCTTACAAGATCTGAAAATGCCTGACCTGAGGTCTTTCTAAGACTGCGAAAGCGCTGCCTTTTAAGCTTCAGGTACCAGCTCATACACCTGCAGGATAGCACCTTTAACCCTCTCGTAAACTAGACTGTCCTCAACTGAAAGTGATGAGCAAGCCTCTCGTACCGGTTAACTTACACTGCAATAGTATAGTCCAAACATCGGGTGGCCAGTGCAAAGCGTTAGCGATACATTCAAATGCACCAAAGTAGGACTCTACTTCAGATTCACGGAAAACAGGGACCAGAGAAATAAGTTTACTCACATCAAAAGGGGGGAATGGAGTGCTCTGAAGTCCTTACGCCAGCTGTAGCAGAGCTGCCGCCAGCCTCGCCCTTTTCCACTTCCAACTTGGGCATCTTGACAGCAGTGTTGGCCTCTTTTTTTTTTTTTTTTTTTTTAGCTCCAACTCCCTCCGTCGCTCACACTCCTCTCTCTCCCTCCGTAGCTCACGCTTCTCTCTCTAACTGAAGACGGGCCAACTGCGCCTTCAGCTGCGTTTCAACTCCAGCTCCGGAGGAAAGAGACTCACCAGAAAATGGATCAAACTTTGGCAAAGTAAAGGATTTCTGCCCTGGCTTCACTGCACCAGGAGTAATGGCAGAACAAGACTGCTCAGCCATACCCCCAACAACCTGATCTGCTGCACCACCACTCTCCAAACCCACAGCAGAGGCTCCATCTGAGGTTGGCAAAATGAGTAAACCCTTGCTGATTAGACGGTCTACAACCGCAGCTTTCAATTCCTCTTTAAGAAGAGTGGTCGCGACAGAAATGCCATAACGTGTAGCGAGAGCAAACAAATCAGATTTTTGACACCCGTCTAGCTGGTCCCATGTGGGAACACATCAGAAACGTCATCAGCCATCTTCACAACATGGCTGCAACAAGTCCAAAATCACAGCCCGCAACCACACTGCAGAGGACACGGAGATGACAGCTATTTACATCAGCAGACGCACGTTCCTATCGTACACACACACACACACACACACACACACACACACACACACACACACACACACACACACACACACACACACACACACACACACACACACACCCCAACTAATCATTGTTGTCATCTACCCCCCACCAGGTCCTTTTTTTTTTTTTTTTTTTTTTTTTCTCCGCTGGTTCTTCTGGGCAACTTCAAACATCCAGACAGAAGTCAACTGACTTACTACATCTTCTCTCTTCCTTTGCCCTCTGACTTTGCCTTCCCTTGCTACTCACAAAGCTGGCAACCACCTTAATCTCATATTCACCAGAAACTACTCTACATCCAACCTCACTGTTACCCCACTCCATATCTCTGACCATTTCTTCATCTTCTTACTCTCTCCCACTTTCCCAATCTCACAGCCATATCTCAAGAGATACTGTACCTGTTGCAACATATGCTCACTCTCTCCCTCTTCTCTGGCTTCATCTACTTTATCAATCCCTTCATCTGACTCTTTCTCACTCATGCCTCCCATACTGCCACAGACACTCTATTCTACTCTATCCTCCTCTTTACTCTCTCTGACATCCCACTTCACGACTCGTAAGTCCTCCCCAACTCCGTGGTTGTCTGAGAGAACAACTACACGGGCAGCGGAAAAAGGAAATGGCGGAAATCTAAACACCCAGATTGTCTGCTTACTTATCTGTCTCTTCTTTCCTCCTTCGCTGCCTCCATTTCTGCAGCAAACCAATCAAACCAAAATTCAATCCTCCTTCTCCAACCCCAAAAAACTTTGTTCCATCTTCTCTAGCCTCCTTGACCCCCCCAACCCATTTTGTCAACTACTTTGTAAAAAAAAAAAAAAAAAAAAAAAAAGAGATATACGCTCTTCACTGTCCACCCCACATTCTGAAATCAACTTTCCATCCAACACATCCAGTACTCTTTCCTCTTTCACCCCTCTATCTCCCAAGCAAGTTCTTACCCCGATAACCTTTGCCCGCCCAACCACCTGCCCTCCTCCGTTTTTTTTAAAACTGAGGAGAAAAAACTCAGGTTATAAAAATACCCGTGTCCGTGTGGACTAGGCACAACTCTCTCTGGTCTGTCATTCATTCGCATGGCTTTTCCTATCACAGCTACACAGATGACACCCAACTCTCCTTTCCCCAGTCTGAAACGCAGGTAGCAGCCCGTATCTCAGCCTGTCGGACTGACATTTCTTCTTGTATGTCCACATACCGCCTACCTCAACAAAACTGAGCTCCTTTTCTGTCCAGGGAAGGGCTCTCCTACCCAGGACTTTACTATAACAATTCACAACCCCATATCGCCCACTCCGCTATGCATCAGCCAACTTGCTTGATGCCCTCTCACGGCAAGGGACAATTAATCACTCAACGAAATCCCGACTGTTTGCTGTCCTGGCTCCAAAATGGTGGAATGAGCTCCCTGTTGACATCAGGATAGCTGAAAGCCTACACGTCTTCCCCCGCAGGCTACTAACGCATCTCTTCCGACTGCACCTTGGATTTTATTTTTACAGATGCACTCATTTGGCTCTTTGTAGTTTGGCTTATTTAGAAAGCTAATGTACTTGCACTTCTTGCTTTTAGGCAAAGTCGCTTTGGATAAAAGCGTCAGCTAAATGACATGTAATAGATTGATGTCATCTAAATGAAAGCTTAGAGGTGGGTCAGAACTGATGTTTTTTAGCCATATTTGTTTTCACTCTGCTCTTGGAAAAGAACTGGAGGCCTCTAGAGGCCAGTGTGCCTTTGGACTGTGTGACTTGGCCTGACTCAAAAATACACACAAACTTTGCCTCTCTCTCAGTCCAATGGGAGGCTTTACCCAAGCTGTTCACACTAAAAATAGTCGTGCAGTCTATTTTACACACACACACACGTGCTGTTACACACATGCTCTCCCTCTTTAAAAATTTTCCTGAGCGTCAGTGCAGCTACAACAAACGTCAGATGAGCCGTATCTACCCCAAAGGGGGCCGGGTGGACTCCAGTAATTACATGCCTCAGATCTTCTGGAACGCAGGCTGCCAGATGGTCTCACTCAACTTCCAGACCCCAGGTACCACAGCACACAACATGGGACCTCTGACCTCACACACACCCATATAAAGTACTCCACATACAGCACATACATATTACAAGCACACATGTACAAATACAAGCACTCAGTTAAACTTCTGATCCAACAAAGTGCAGCTTGCAATGAACTTCTGACCTCACATACTCTTACATCACACTGAAAGCATCTTCTGCATGTGTTGTCTGGATGAACACGGACCCACTAATCAACAACCCCACAATCGCATCCCCAATCACATGCACACATCCAAATATACACATGCCAAGAATAACAACAACGAGAAGGACATTCGGACTTAATGAAGATCCAGTTTGGCTTGAAATAGTTTAAAAATGGTCAGTTCACCTAAATTACAAAAAAGCACATCTTCTCACTGACTGCTAGTATTATCTAGTTATGTTGATAGATTTGATTTTATGGGCCGAGGTTTTCTGATATACATTTTTAATATTCCAATACAATGGTTACAAAATACTAAACTGCAACATATACATACATGTACTGTAACATTCTTGGGGGGAAAACATTTTTTCGAATGAAAACTGCACTCACTGAAAGTTTTGTTCTGATTTAGGTGAACGAAGTCTTTAAAGAAAAGTGTCAATTTGAGTCTGTGCAAAGCATATGAGAAAAAGTTTGTTTTGAGAAACCATAGTGTTACTTCTGGCCACATGACACAAATTAGTTTCTGCAAATGGTTTGCAGCATCAGGTTATGCATGCATGAACCCGATCGCGCACACACAAAAAAAAATTTCTTCTCTAAACTCTCGCTGCTACATACACACCTATACAGTGAGTGTTTTCTGTTGGAAAACAGCTGTTGCCCCATGACCAGAGGCAAAAGGGGTCGGACCATATGGCCTGCTCGGAGCACAGCATGTGCAAGCCTGAGGAGGGAAAGGGGAGTCCCACAAGAGGTGGAGCTTCTGTGATGGAGGGATACATGATTAGAGAAGGAGAGAGATGTCAGGAAAAATGTTTAAAAAATAAAGGCTCCAAGATTTGATGTTTGTGTGAGTAATGTGAGAACCTGATATCCGCGTCTCATCAGAACTTGTCTCATTGTCTCTCTCAGATCTGGCCATGCAGTTGAACCAGGGAAAGTACGAGTACAACGGCTCCTGCGGGTGAGAACAGCTCCTCACTCCTGTCTTTAGCTCATTTCCATCCGTCCCATCCCTCCCTCATCCGCCCCTCTCCGAAGTTCATCAATTAAAGCTTGTCACATCTCATTAGTGGTTGCCAGCGGCGACCGTAGCTACCGTCTGCCCCAAGAGACAATTAGTGCTTTGGGGAAGCGGGCTCCTCTTAACCCGCCTCTGAAGCTCTCTGCAGTCATCTATCTCTTCCTTTCTCCATCGCTGTTTCGGTCCCTCGGCTCTAATACTGTCCCTGAGGGCAGACATTTTACTACTAATGCTGGAAATCTCATATGTGGGAAGATCGTGGCTTTTGCAGAAATCCATCATTACTAATGCCACTCTGCTTGGCCCCGGGTTAAAACGCACAAACACTCACTCCCACACAAAAAGCCTTCTGCACCTCCTTATTCCCAATTCCGATTGTTTTAGAGCCTAATTTAAACTAACAATAAAGTATTTTATAACTGTAGGATTATGTATTTCATCACATCAGTGTTCCCACATTTGATCTAAAAGGTAAATTGATTTTGTTGTGTGTGTGCGCATTTTCCTTATATTTACCTTCTGTGTGTGTCAGTTACCTGCTGAAGCCTGACTTCATGCGGCGGTCAGACAGGATGTTTGACCCTTTCTCAGAGACGCCAGTGGATGGAGTCATCGCTGCAACCTGCAGCGTACAGGTCAGGTCATCTTACACTTCAGTTATGCAGGAAAACTGTTAAATCAAAAGAAAATTACAGTATTTTAGCATTAAACTATGATCCTTAAAAAAATGTAATGTACTCAAATGTATACAAGGGTTATTTCCAGGCTTGGTTTTCTCACAACATGGTGTGTTGTATGCTACTCCAGGGAGGCAGAGCGATTGTCGTATTACGCATATCTTTACCTTAGTAGATGGTGCTTGAT